>NC_091979.1:303170667-303470667 GCF_044704955.1 Pristiophorus japonicus | reverse complement strand
ACCTCCACAACAACAGCAACTTGCATTTATAAAGCACCTTTAATGTAGTAAAACGTCCCAAGGCGCGTCACAGGAGTGTTAATCCAGCAGAATTTGACACTGAGCCACAGAAGGAAATATTAGGACAGGTGATGTAGGTTTTCAGGAGCATCTTAAAGGTGGAAAGAGAGGTAAAGAGACAGAGTGGTTCAGGGCCTTGGCAGCTGAAAGCATGGGCGCCAAGACTGGAGCGATGAACAACTTGCATGTATATAGCACCTTTAACATAGTAAAATCTCCCACGGCGCTTCACAGGAACATTAGCAAACAAAATGTGACAACCAGCCACATAAGGAGATATTATAGCAGGTGACCAAATGCTTGGTCAAAGATTTAGGTTTTAGGAAACAACTTAAAAGAGGAGAGATGGAGAGGTTTAGGGAGGCAATTCCAGAGCTTAAGACTGAGGAAGCTGAAGGCATGGCTACCAATGATGGAGCGATGAACATCGGGGTTGCACAAGAGGCCAGAATTGGAAGGGGGTTGTAGGGCTGGAGGAGGTTACAGAGCTATCAATGATGAGAAAATCGCGGCGTTGCCGGACTGGGAGCCAATGTGGTTCAGCGAGCACAAGAGTGATGGGTGAACAGGCATTGTGCGAGTTAGGATACAGGCAGCAGAGTTTTGGATGAGCTCAAGTTTACAGAGGGTGGAACATGGGAGAGCAGCCGGGAGTACTTTGGAATAGTTGAATCTGGAAGTAACAAAGGCCTGGATGAGGGTTTGAGCAGCAGTTGAGCTGAGGCAAAGGCGGAGTTGGGCACTGATACAGAGGTGGGAGTAGGTGATAGTAAGACTATGGCTTTGGAAGCTCAGTTCAGGGTCAAATAGGACAGTCTGGTTCAGCTTCAGACTTTGGACAGAGAGCAATGGTGTTGGTGGCTAGGGATGGAGATTGTAGCGGGGACTGAAGTCAATGACTTTGGTCTTCCCAATATTTAATTAGAGGACTTTCTGCTTATCTAATACTGGATGTCGAACAAGCACAGTGACAAACCAAAGGCTTTAATCTTGAAATCAAGTGACCAAAAACCGTGCAAACATTTGTATCAATTTAAGCTGAGGGTAAGGACTTGAACTACAGCTGCTTTTATAACTTGTTCTGTTTTGCAACAGGATTTAAAGGGACAGTCACTGAGTCAGAGCTGGACAACAAAACTTCAATTTTGTCACCATCATCATAGGCAGTCCCTCGGAATCGAGGAAGACTTGCTTCCACTCTTGGCATGAGTTCTTAAGTGGCTGTACAGTCCAATACAAGAACCACAGTCTCTGTCACAGGTGGGACAGACAGTGGTTGAAGGGAAGGGTGGGTGGGGAGTCTGGCTTGCCGCACACTCCTTCCGCTGCCTGCGCTCGATTTCTGCATGCTCTCGGCGATGACACTCGAGGTGCTCAGCGCCCTCCCGGATGCACTTCCTCCACTTAGGGCGGTCTTTGGCCAGGGACTCCCAGGTGTCAGTGGGGATGTCGCACTTTATCAGGGAGGCTTTGAGGATGTCCTTGTAACATTTCCTCTGCCCACCTTTGGCTTGTTTGCTGTGGACGAGCTCCGAGTAGAGCGCTTGCTTTGGGAGTCTTATGTCTGGCATGCGGACAATGTGGCCTGGATGAGGACGCTAACGTTGGTGCGTCTGTCCTCCCAGGAGATTTGTCGGATCTTGCGGAGACATCGTTAGTGATATTTCTTCAGCGACTTGAGGTGTCTACTGTACATGGTCCATGTCTCTGAGCCATACAGGAGGGCAGGTATTACTACGGCCCTGTAGACCATGAGCTTGGTGACAGTTTTGAGGATCTGGTCTTCAAACACTCTTTTCTTTTGTCACACTGCAGCCTTAAAGTCATATTTAAAAGCGCGTTGAAGAAGAATGCGCGAGACCCGTGTGACCGTAGCTGAGTCCCTGAGGTGTGGGTCTCGAGTATCGCAACATAAAGTTGCTGGTACTCAATGAGACCGGCTGAAGGGGAGGCCCATTTTTAGCGGGGACCAGGGGAAGTTACGTGCTGTAGAAGCTCCTAGAATTGTGAGTGCTGATGACATCACTAAGGGATGAGGCTGAGTTCCTGAGCCCGACAGCAGGAGCTGAATTCAAAGACACAGCTGGGATTCAAATCGCCCCGAGTGCTCTCCAGTGATGTTAACAAAGTTCGCCCTGTACTGTAGGGCGCATCAGTTCTTCCTCTGATGATGCTTGCAGCACTTGGTCTTTCTACATCTAGTTGCAAAAAAAATGAGATTAAAGTTAATTGTGATTCTTTTCAACCGGCTTTGAAGGGGGTGCAATGGTGACACTTCCCTTTAAGTGGGCGGGCTGCTTTAATAGTTCCCTTGACAACATGTGAAGAGGCCCAGTGATGGTCAGACTGAGCCGCTATGGAGCTCAGTCAATGTCTGGCTGTGGGACAGAGGAAGTACAGTAATTCATATTAATAACAGGGAAATGCAGTGTCTGATGTAGCATGTGCAGTGGCAAACCACAACAACAAAAAGCCTCAGTGTTTGACTTTTTTTTCTCCTCCAAGCAATGTTTTTTTTTGTTCTAAGATCCAAAGCACTCCTTCAACTGAGGAACATTTGATTTTTCTCAGTGCAATACTGAAGGAGGGCTGCATGGTCACAGGTGCTGTCTTTCTGATGAGACGTTAAACCCGAGGCCCCGTCTGCCCTCAGGTGGATGTAAAAGATCCTACGCCATTATTTGAAGAAAAGCAGGCAGTTCTCCTCGGTGTCCCTTAACCAACATCAATAAAAACAGATGGTTTGATCATTTAAAAGAAAGGCTTGAAATTATATAGTGCCCTTCATGACCTCAGGACGTCCCAAAGCGCTTTACAGCCAGTGAAGTACTTATGGAGTGTAGCCACTTTTGTAATGTAGGAAACATGGCAGCCATCTTGCACACAGCAAGGTCCCACAAACAGTAATGTGATAATGACCAGATCACCTGTTTTACTGGTGTTGGCTGAGGAATAAATATTGGCCAGGACACCGGGGATAACCCTCTACTTCGAATAGTGCCATACAATCTTTTACGTTCACCTGAGAGGGCAGACAGGGCCTCGGTTTAGCATCTCATGCAAAATACGGCACCTCTGACAGGGCAGCACTCCCTCAGTACTGCACTGGATTGTCAACCTAGATTATGTGCTGAAGTCTCTAAACTGCGACTTGAACCCCCAACTTCTGACTCATAAGTGAGCGTGCTACATCTGAACCAAGCTGGCACCTAATTTATCTCATTGCTGTGTGTGAGCTATGGCATTTTACGGCTGCCACGTTTTCCTACGTTTGAATATAGGAGCAGCGAGGTCTTACTGCAGTTGTACAGGGCCTTGGTGAGGCTACACCTTGAGTATTGTGTGCAGTTTTGGTCTCCTAATCTGAGGAAGGACATTCTTGCTATTGAGGGAGTGCAGCGAAGGTTCACCAGACTGATTCCCGGGATGGCAGGACTGACATATGAGGAGAGACCGGATCGACCAGGCTTATATTCACTGGAATTTAGAAGAATGGGAGGGGATCTCATAGAAACATATAAAATTCTGATGGGATTGGACAGGTTAGATGCAGGAAGAATGTTCCCGATGGTGGGGAAGTCCAGAACCAGGGGACACAGTCTAAGGATAAGGGGTAAGCCATATAGAACCGAGATGAGGAGAAACTTTTTCAGCCAGAGAATTGTGAACCTGTGGCATTCTCTACCAGAGAAAGTTGTTGAGGCCAGTTCGTTAGATATATTCAAAAGGGAGTTAGATGTGGCCCTTACGGCTAAAGGGATCAATGGGTATGGAGAGAAAGCAGGAATGGGGTACTGAAGTTGCATGATCAGCCATGATCATATTGAATGGTGGTGCAGGCTCGAAGGGCCGAATGGCCTACTCCTGCACCTATTTTCTATATTTCTATGTTTCTATTACAACAGTGACTACACTTCAAAAGAACTTAATTGGCTGTAAAGCGCTTTGGAACATCCTGAGGTCGAGAAAGGCACTATATAAATGCGGGTTCTTCCTTTTTTAATCAAAAGTCTGACATTTTGTTAAGTATACAGAGTACAGATTTTGGACTTCAGTATTGAAAGTATTAATTAACCAAGCTGTCACTAGCAACTTGAAGTATTCTAAGGCAATAATAAACACAAACATCAAGTGCAGGTAGACATTGTGTTAGGGGCACCCAGATCATACTTGTCAGGGGACTGTTATGTGTGACACTTACCTGGTGATTGAAACCAAAGAAGAATAGAAGAATGAGAGGGGATCTCATAGAAACATATAAAATTCTGACGGGATTGGACAGGTTAGATGCAGGAAGAATGTTCCCGTTATTGGTGAAGTCCAGAACCAGGGGTCACAGTCTAAGGATAAGGGGTAAGCCATATAGAACCGAGATGTGGAGAAATTTTTTCACCCAGAGAATTGTGAACCTGTGGAATTCTCTACCACAGAACGTTGTTGAGGCCAGTTCGTTGGATATATTCAAAAGGGAGTTAGATGTGGCCCTTCTGGCTAAAGGGATCAGGGAGTATGGAGAGAAAGCAGGAATGGGGTACTGAAGTTGCATGATCAGCCATGATCATATTGAATGGTGGTGCAGGCTCGAAGGGCCGAATGGCCTACTCCTGCACCTACTTTCTATGTTTCTATGTTTAATCTGGTGCTAAACAGGCTGCTTGGATCAATAGAATGCCTGATGGCTACTTATGTGCTTTTATCACAGATAGAATTGGAAATATAAAACATTAGATCAGATAAAATACTTTAAATATAATCAAACTGAAATAGATTTAACCAGAGTGATATCTCACAGAGTATATGCTGACCCGGAGAAAAAACATGACTTGCCGAGGGCTTGGTTTCTTTGGTTGTTATTGCAAGGCCTGTTTTCAGTGTTTAGTGCAAATGGCCCCCTTTAACTCGGGGGTTGATTTTCACTGTCTTCGACTGGTGTTAATAGGGTCAATACGGCTTCAAATGGCCTTTCCGCCCTGTTAACACCAGGCAATTGAGCCGGCTCCATTTTGAAAAGTACCTACCGTTGCGAGTCTATAACACTCACCTGTTTCAGGCGATAGAGCCTTTTAATATGGAAATTGGGATCCTTTGATGTAAATAAGGACCCCAATTGTCAGTTAAGGTTGAAACTGGTTGGAGCTTGCACAGTGCTCGCTCCGATCAGTTCCACAGGTGACGGAACCGAAGAGGCCCAGCAAAGGTAAGTGTCGAATTATATTTCTCTGGCCCCAGAGAAGCAGCAGTGCTTGAAAAATAATCTGGACCGCTGTTGTCCTGAAACTCCCACCCGCCACAATGGTGCCCTCCCTCCATCCCTCCTCATTCCATTCCCATTCAGATCACCTTACTGGCAGCTGCCCTGCTACGGTTTTCCGGTCACAACAGCTGTTTGGCAACCTGCAGCTTGCCCGGGGCCTCAATATCGCGAGGAACTCTTCACCATGGGAAAGGGAGGCCGACCAGCATGTTGTCCAAAGGCTAAAATTGACCCCATTATCATAGTATCAGTGTGGCTCCTATAGAAATATTTATCATGTGGTGTATCTTTTTCAATAGTGCCCGATGAGCTAGGCGTGCCAACTTGTAAAATTGATATTGTCGTATCTTATCACATTAAACCATCTCAAAGCACTTAACGTGACTAACTACACCTGCCACAGGCCCAGCCTGGCAGCTTTGTCCTTTAGGACTCGACCAGCTCAGTTAATGGTGAAGGGTCAATCACTGCCTGGAAGAGTGGTAGATGCAGAAACCCTCACCACTTTTAAGAGATGGTTGGATGAGCACTTAAAGTGCAGTAACCTGTAGGGTTACGAACCTAGAGCTGGTAATTGGGATTAGACTGGATGACCTTTTGTTGGATGACGCAGATATAATGGTAAGTACTGCAGGGAATCGAATACAGCCAGGGTGATCTCTTGGACTAGTTTCAATCACCTGGTTGGGACGGAGAGGAATTTTCCCAGATTTTTTTCTCCCTAAATTGGCCTGAGTTTTTGCCTCTCCCAGGAGATCACATAGCTCTGGTTGGGGTGGAGTATAGAATGTTTCAGTGTAAGGGGTGTCACAGTTGTGTGGGGCGGACTGGTTGGGCTGGGTGCTCTTTGCCTTTCCTTCATTGTTCATTGTTTATAGGATTATATGTAACCTTCAGGACTGCTGACCGAGGGCCGTGCGGCAATTTGTCGGCCGGTGTGGACACGATGGGTCGAAATGGCCTCCTCCGCTGTAAATTTCTATGTTTCTATGTTTCTAATGGTGGTGCTACCGAGCCACTTTTAGTGATGGACATTGAAGTCCCCCACCCAGAGTACATTCTGTGCCCTTGCTACCCTCAGTGCTTCTTCTCAGTGATGTCGAACATGGAGAAGTACTGATTCATCAGCTGAGGGAGGGCGGTAATCAGCTAGAGAGTTCCTTGTCCATGAGACTTCTTGGGGATTGGAGTCATTGTGGGATCCCAGGGCCACTCCCTCCTAACTTATTATGAAAGGCTATAAAAAGGTAGAATTCTCATCTGGGTAACAGCCTTATTAATCTCCATGGTGGATTGCAAGCTAAGTTTTTGTTCTTTGATTGTGTTTTTTTGGTTGAGCAATTCCTGAATGTGGGGTGAGAACTTTGTTGTAAGGATTGATGGATTGGGTGAAGGGAGTTGATGATCCAACCATCGCCTTGTTGGCAGTCTGGAATTTGCTGTGCAGAGCGGATAGCTGGAATAGAAAATAACCCTTTTCTTCCTTGTGTTGCTCTTGTTTGTATCCCTTGCCTTTACAGAAACGTTGAACTGAGAAACTCCACATTTTCATGGGGAATGACGATAAGTGTTTGTGATGTTTGTCGGCGTACGTTAAAGTTGAGAACCACTCACAGCACAGATTAGATGCCATGGCTCACGGATTTCTCTATTTTATTTATTTGGAAAGGGACCACCCCGGTGAGGCCCGTCCAGCCCAACATATCAGGAGAGAATCATTTATTCTTGTATAGTCATTTATTGTCAGATATACAACGGTTGGGTATGCAAAATTGTGGCAAGGAGGGTAAAGCATGCAGCTTTTAATCAAAGGCAACAACCCTCAGTCTGAGATGTAATATAATTTATTTTTTACAGCTTTTTATGGTGTCAGCCGTGGCTCAGTGGGCAGCACTCTTGCCTCTGAGTCAGAAGGTTGTGGGTTCAAGTCCCGTTTCAGAGACTTAAGCACAAAGTCCAGGCTGACACTCCAGTGCAGAGTGCTGCACTGTCAGAGGTGCCTTCAGAGGTGAGAAGTTAAACTCTCTCAGGTGGACATAAAAGTCTATCCTCTCAGATGAATGTAAAAAAATCCCATGGAACTATTTAAAAGTAGAGCAGAGGAGTTGTCCCCAGTGTCCTGGCCAATATTTATCCTTCAACCAATGTCACTAAAACAGATTATCTTGTCATTATCACATTGCTCTTTGTGGGACCTTGCTGTGTGCAACTTGGCTGCTGCATTTCCTACATTACAACAGTGACTACACTTCAAAAGTATTCCATTGCTGCAAAGCATTTTGGGACTTCCTGGGTCGTGGAGGAAGCAATATAAATGCAAGTATTTCTTTTCTTTTTTTTAATAGAATGCAACATTAAAAAAATCAGACAGAGAAACAGACAGGGTCGCTCATGCGGACATGCCTTGGACTGTGGTCATGCAGCAATGTAATCCGAGCGAGGATGTTACCCAGTGACATTATCCAATACTTTTGACATCTGCATGTAGGACACAGTTCTCTCACATCTGTCGGGACCAATGTATCTAATTCATAAGCCAAATATTCTGATTAATCACTGGGGCCGGTTTCATTTCCTATGTTCCCAAATACCTAAAAAAATGTGAACCAGTGTATGATAAAAATGTATTACCACAAACTTAGACTTTTCCATTCAATATTTGTTTTCTTCACTTGTGAAAAAAAATCAGTTCATTTCAACAAAAGGCCAAAGCTATACTTAAAATAAACAATGTCCAACATTTGGATGGCCTGGTGTTATTAGTGGTCTCTGGATAGAATGTCCACAATGATTTAGTCTTCCCAATCTGTGACCAGTTCCTGCTTTCTGTGAACAAATCATTTCTTTTTGTACACTAAGTAATGTTAGAGTGCACTGTTGATGCAGCTCCAATTCAATTAAAAGACATCTATCAATTAAGTTAAATAACTCTTGTCATTATGATTTGTAATCACTCTTAACACAGTATGACATACAATGCAATGAATTTTGGCCACCATTCTGCACCGTTTTTTCAGCCCGGGCTGGCAGTGGCACTGGCTGGAGCAGAGGGCCTTTCGGCCCGTGATAGGAGTGGCACCGGGGGTGTGGGGTGAGGGGGGCTATTTGGCCCGGGAGGACAGCAGCACTGGGGGCGGTAGTGGTGGGGGCTTTCAGCATGGGAGGACAGTGGCACCATGGGGGGCCTTTCGGCCAGCAATCCTGCCGGCCGCGCTCCGTGCCTCGAGCCCGGTGATTATCGGAGAGGGGGGAAAACCTGTTTGTTGCAGAGCTAATAGTAAATAGTGAATATTGCCCCCAGTCTTCATGTTATCCCGTGTATTTTGTGCTGTGTGTGCCCCAAATCTCTGCCTTAATCGTCGCGCCACCATAGAAACCAAGCCTAGTGATGTGCGTGGGCAGACCAGGGTGTGGTCCATGGACTAGGGCGTCAACCTTTTGCAGGGAGATGGAAACGGTGTGAGTGCTTTGTGTCAGTAGTTTCATTTCATTTGCAAATAAGAAAAAACAATGGGGGCGATCCTGGCAATGCCTCGTGGAGTAAGAGTGTTTTGCTTCATGGCTATGCAAAGGAGAAGATTAATAAGACAACAATATCTCAGAAACCAGAGAGCTCGAAGAATGATGATGAGGAAGCCTTACCCGGATTGGGTGTGTAGGGAGAGGCGCTCATACCTGCACCTGAGTGAGGCAGACTGCATTTGCAGACTGCGCTTTCGGAAGGAGGTGATCACCGAGATCTGCCAACTGATCAGGGCAGACGTGCAGCCTAGAAGCGGGAGGAGGACTGCACTACCCATAGAGGGCAAGGTGACTGCAGCACTTGCCTTCTATGCCTCAGACTCATTCCGGGCTTCAACTGGGGACATATGCTGCATCTCGCAGCATGCGACACATAGCTGCAGGTCACAACTGCACTGTATACCCACAGGGACAACTTCCCCATGACCGCCCAGGTAATGCGTGACAGGGCTGTGGGCTTCTCGAGGATTGCTGGCTTCCCCAAGGTGGCAGAGTGCAATAGACCGTACCCACATTGCCCTGCGAGCACCTTTGAATGATTCAGAGGTTTACAGCTACAGAAAAGGGTTCCACTCACTAAATGTCCAGCTGGTCCGCGACGACATGCATCGCATCATGGCAGTTGATGCTAGATACCCAGGGAGCACCCATGATGCGCTCTTCTTACGCGAGAGTGCTATATCTGCCATTTTTCAGCAGCAGCCAGAAGGGCCGAGCATGCTGCTGAGGGACAAAGGGTACGGGTTCGCCACCTGGCTCATGACCACCTCCCCCCCCAACTCCCCCACGCAATACCCGGACAGAAGCCGAGCATCAGTACATGTCCCACATAACCACACGCAGCATCATTGAAAGGACAACTGGAATACTAAAGCAGTGTTTACGATGCCTGGACCATTCTGGAGGCTACCTGAGATGGTCGGCCAGTTCACTGCCATGTGCTGCATGCTGCACAACTGAGTGATCAGGAGGCAACAGGCACAGGAAGTTGAAGAGCAACCTCAGACGACAGGGGATGAGGAGGACGATGAGCGGGCTGCTGACGAGGAGGAGGAGCAGCATCAGCACGAGGAAGCCATGCCACCACTTCAACCCTCAGGATGACAACAGACGAGGGGGCGCCCTCGTGCACCTATAGCCATTGCAAGAACCTTGCGTCAGCAGCTAATCGTTGAACACTTTGCTGCATGAAGGCTGAGCGGCACGTTTGATCATTCACCATGTTAGTTGACTGGTGCGTTAATTTAAAGAATAATGTCACCATGTTGGTCGACTGTTTGTTGCGTTAATTTAAAGAATAGTGTTCATGATTCTGGTTTAATTGAAAAAAGAATTACATTTATTAAACATTTGTATACTTGTACTTAACGTAAATAAAAATATTTTTGTTACACACTTTAAACTTTTCCATTAAGATCACTTACAAACTTGCTTTTCAAATTACATGACTTAAAAACTTTAAACTTTTCAATTAAGATCAGTTAAATAACTAACATAAGAACAACAATAACAACAACAACAGCAAACAAAATCTAGCTGCAGCCCTGTCTCCTCCCCCTTATTCTAAGACCGCCCGTCGCACATGCCCTTGCTGCCACTACCCTTGGCCAGTGACGCAGGCCTTCTCCCGCTGGAACCAAGTTGCTTTCTTCGAGCATCTCGTGGACAGCGATGTTCTTGTTGACGGGTGTGGGACCTAAGAGACGGCATTGTGGCAGGCCCAGCTCAGGCCTCCTCAGCCTCTCCCTCGGACTGTGGGTGCATCGGCACACCACCTGAGGTTGGTCTGGGGATTGGATTGTGAGTGGCAGCAGTTGATTCCGTCATTTGCCGACGGCCAATGAGAGCTTGGGCTTGTTCCCTTATTGCAGCAGCTACCTCCGACATTCCCTCCCTAATCTGCCCCGACAGTGTATCACCTACCTCCCATAGTCCCTCCCTAATCTGCCCCGACAGCGTATCACCTACCTCCGACATTCCCTCCCTAATCTGCCCCGACAGTGTATCACCTACCTCCGACATTCCCTCCCTAATCTCCCCCGACAGTGTATCACCTACCTCCGACATTCCCTCCCTAATCTGCCCCGACAGTGTATCACCTACCTCCGACATTCCCTCCCTAATCTGCCCCGACAGTGTATCACCTACCTCCGACATTCCCTCCCTAATCTGCCCCGACAGTGTATCACCTACCTCCGACATTCCCTCCCTAATCTCCCCCGACAGCGTATCACCTACCTCCGACATTCCCTCCCTAATCTCCCCCGACAGTGTATCACCTACCTCCGACATTCCCTCCCTAATCTCCCCCGACAGCGTATCACCTACCTCCGACATTCCCTCCCTAATCTCCCCCGACAGTGTATCACCTACCTCCGACATTCCCTCCCTAATCTGTTCCGACAGTGTATCACCTACCTCCGACATTCCCTCCCTAATGTGTTGCGACAGTGTTCCCATTTCGTGTCGTTAATTCTGACGCCAATCCCGCTATCTCATGACCCACCCATGGTATCCAGGAGTGAATGGGTAAGCTCAATTTTCTCCCCACTCACTGCCATGAGCTGAACCACGTCTGTTGGATCCTGCATTTCAGGAGAGCGCTCTCGAGCTCTCCCTCCCCTCCTCACCCTGGATGTGGCTCGTTGCAACCCACTGGGACCCGCGGCCTCGGACTGTGGGACACCATGAAATGTCCCGTCGGTCGTGGCAGTCGGGAAAGGGGTTGGTACCTCCCTGAGCGGTACCACCTCCTCTAGATTCAGTGTCACAGTCTCAACACTGGGGCCTTCCCGCTCCCCCTGATCCTCCTGCTCATCCTTGTCCTGATCTTCCTGTGGAAGTTCTGCATGAAAGACTTCATCCTGGTCAGGCTCCTCCGTGAATGATTGTTCTTTTTGTGCTTCCTCAGGGAGGGGCGCAACTTCTGCAAACTATAACCGAGCAGACGATCGGTTCGCAGCCGGGGAGGGGGCAGGGTGGCATGAGTAGGCTCACACAGCGCAGGCTGGAGGACCACGATGAATGAGGACTTAGCCTCTCTCTGTAAGCTGGGTCCAGCTTGTGCACCAATTGTTGACCTGTTAGAGCCAGCACCAATCATACCAGCGACCCTCGCTTCCAGGCGAGTCAGTGGGTGCACATTTGCCGAACCTCCTCCAGTTTTTGTTCGCTCTCTGTTTATGTGCGCCACCTTCCTCTGCAAAGATAAAAATAGAACTTTTTAAAGAGAAGGGGTCTGCTGTGGTGGCACACAGATGGTCACAATTACAGTTGTAATTCCAGTGCATAAATTAAAATATTACTTACAGAAGCTGTTTGGCCAAGGTCCTGTCACTTCTTTTTGCACTGCCTGGCGGTCCCGGGTGGTCATCATTGCAGAGAAATCATCTTCAACTTTGTCCCAACATTTGTTCATTTCTCTGGGCTTTACGTTAACTGGACCTTTGTTCTGAAACTCGTGCCATCTGCTCCCAATGATAGAAACTAGGGCCTCAGTTTCATCTGCTTGAACATTCCTGATCTTTGCCCCATGATCCATATTGAAGCAGCTCCGATTTTTATACTCAAGCAGTTCTGAAAGTGTGCAGCACAACACGCCCATCACGTGCAAAACGGGAATCTTTTTCGGTGGGTGCCTTTCGACGTGGGAATAGCAGCGGCACCAGCTGGAGTGGAGAGCCTTTCGGTTCGGGATAGGAGCGGCATCGTCACCTGGGGCGGGGGGGGGTCCTTTTGGCCCAGGATAGGAGCGGCATCCTTTTCCGTTTCCAGCCCAGCCTCAGCCCTTGGTCAGTTCCAACCTAAGCCCTTCAGAGTGTCCCTCGTTACCCTGGCAACATCAGTTTTGGCGCAAGCCTTAAGCTCCACCCACAGAGCTTAAGGCCAATGTGCACCACGCCAAATTCAAAGTTAATTCCGGCGAGACTCGGAATTTTTTTTTCTGGCGCAGTCGACTACAAAAAAAATCGGACGTACCTCTTCAACTGCACCAAACATCACCCATGTGGAAAATTGAGCCCCAAAGCACTCACTATCTTTGTTATTACTCAATAGCTTAAACTTTGCTAAGTGCTACATGTCCTGGAAGATTTGAAAATAATATATTTTCTCAAATATGACAGCTAGTAACTTGGAAAATGCCTGTGGATCTTGAGCTTCGTGTGAATATAATAGGGAGTAGGAGATCTATTTTTCTCTAGGAACATAGAAAGATTAGGAATGAGCCAGAGGCATAGAAGGCAAGTGCTGCAGTCACCTTGACCCGTAGGGGTGGAGTGTAGAATGTTTCACTGCAAGGGGTATCGCAGTTGTGTGGGCAGACTGGTTGGGCTGGGTGCTCTTTACCTTTCCGTCATTGTTCATAGGTTTATATGTAACCTTCAGGACTGCTGACCAAGGGCCGTGCGGCTCTTTGTCAGCCGGCGTGGACACGATGGGCCAAAATGGCCTCCTTCTGCACTGTAGATTCCTATGTTTCTATGAAGAGGCCATTCAGCCCCTTGAACCTGCTCCACCATTCAATTAGATCATGGCTGATATGTACCACAACTCCATTTTCCGTTTTTTGTTCCATATCCTTTGATACCCTTACCAAACAAAAAGCTATCGATCTCAGTCTCGAAAGCTCCAATTCTCCACAGCCTTTTTATGGGAGAGAATTCCAGATGTCCACTAACCTTTGGTGTGAAAATGTGCTTGATGACTTTGCTTCTGAATGGTCTGGCTCTAGTTTTAAGATTGTGTCTTGTTCTTAATTCCCCCCCAACAGTGGAAATAAATTCTCCATATCTATCGTATCAAAACCTTTATTTATCTTAAACACCTCGATTAGATCACCCCTTCAATCTTTTGAATATAATATGAGAAATGTGTGCAACCTGTCTTCATACTTGTGAAAGTGAATTGTGAAAGAAAACAAATGAGGATTTAAAACATTACGGGCCAGATTTGAGGGAGCTTTGCAATCGGGTTTTCGCTGTGATTTGACCCTCCGCGACGAAAGCCCGGTCGCAAAACCTGGGCGGGATCCTCAGGTACTTGTTTGCAGTGGCGCTGCCAAGTACCACCGGGGAGAGATGCGCGACGTGCAATGACGTGGATTGCGTTTGCGATCGACTTTCGGCTCTCTCCCGACCCGTACGCCGCGCCTCGAACAGCGACAGGACAAACCTGTGGGTGCAGCCCTGCCAGCAGCAATAAGTACAAAAACCTGCAAAAAAGGCAAGTTAAAGTTTTTATTAATTTTTTTGCAGCAATTACTTCGTTTTTGGAATGTTTTTTGGAATTTTTTTTCCCCTTCCCAAGGCCTTTCTTGCAGCGCAAATGACCCCAGACTAAAGTTGACGAAAGTCGCGTTTTGCGCCACGAGTGCATGTGCAATGCCTCCCTTACTGATGCCCTCTCTGGCGCAGATGTACAGGTCGAAAGTTCGGCATAAAAACGATAGCGCAGCAAAAACCACCTATCGCTACCGTTTGTGCCGAAAAACCCTGAAGGCCGAAAATACGGCCCTACAAATGAAAATGATCAAAAAATAGTAATTGCTAACTGGTGACTTCAATGCACTGAAAAGTCTTTAATCAAGATTTTTTCTCCAAAATATGGGCCCCTCAGTAAGTGAAGGTCTCTTTGAAATGTAGAGGTCTAGATTGGTTGCTTGGCATTTGGTCTGTCCCACTGGTAGGACAGAGGTGGCAGCAGAGTGGTATACAGTTGGGAAGGAGTGGCACTGGCAGTCCTCAACATTGACTCTGGGCCCTATGAAGTCTCATGGCATCAGGTCAAACATCGGCAAGAAAACCTCCTGCTGATTATCACCTACTGCTCTCCTTCGGCTGGTGAATCAGCACTCCTCTATGTTGAACACCACTTGCAAGAAGCACTGAGGATAACAAAGGCACTCTGGGTGGGGGACATCAATGTCCATCACCAAGAGTGGCTCGGTAGCACCACTACTGACCGAGCTGGCTGAGTCCTGAAGGACATAGCTACCAGACTGGGCCTGTGGCAGGTGGTGAGAGAACTAACATGAGGGAAAAACCTACTTGATCTCGTCCTCACCAATCTAACTGTCACAAATGCATCTGTCCTTGGCAGCATTGGTAGCAGTGACCACCGCACTGTCCTTGTGGAGACAAAGTCCTGTCTTCACACTGAGAACACCCTCCATCATGTAGCTCTGCCACTGTGCTAAATGGGATAGATTCAGAACAGATCTAGCAGCTCAATTTTGGCACTGTGGCCCATCAGCAGCAGCAGAATTGTATTCCATCACAATCTGTAACCGCATGGCCCAGCATATCCCTCACTCTACCCTTACCATCAAGCCAGGGGACCAACCCTGGTTCAATGAGGAGTGCAGAAGAGCAAGCCAGGAGCAGCACCAGGCGTAGCTTAAAAATGAGGTGCCAACCTGGAGTAGCTGCAACATGGCAATAAAACATGGCGGAGAAGCACTACTGGCATGAATACATGATCTCATCTCTCTCATTTGGAAGGAGAAGAGCATGCCAGGGGATCTCAGAATGGGAATTGTGACCATCTTCAAGAAAGGCGACAAAGCCGATTGCGGTAATTAAAGAGGAGTTTTCCTGCTGTCAGCAAAGTCTTCGCAAGAATCCTCCTCATTCGCCTTCTCCCTGATTTGAAGAGCTCCTTCCAGAGTTGCAAAGCAGATTCTGCCCACTAAGGGGCACACTGGACATGATATTCACCACGCGGCAATTACAAGAGAAATGCAGGGAACAGCACCAACCCTTGTACATGGCCTTCTTTGACCTCACAAAGGCCTTTGACACTGTCAACCATGAGGGATTATGGAGCGTTCTCCTCAAATTTGGCTGCCCCCAAAAGTTTGTCACCATCTTTCGCCTGCTTCATGATAACATGCAAGCCATGATCCTAACTAATGGATCCACCACAGACTGAATACACATGCGGACCGGGGTCAAGCAAGGCTGTGTCATTGCACCAACGCCCTTCTCGATCTTCCTTGCTGCAATGCTCCATCTCACCCTCAGTAAGCTCCCCGCTGGAGTGGAGCTAATCTACAGAACAAACGGGAAACTGTTCAACCTCCGCTGTTTCCAGGCCAGATCCAAGGTCGTCCCATCCTCTGTCATTGAACACACATTGAACAGCGTCTACGCACACTCGGAGGCCGAACTCCAAGCCATTGTCAACACCTTCACCGGAGCATACAAGAGCATGGGCCTCACACTAAACTTCCATAAGGCAAAGGTCCTCTACCAACCTGTCCCTGCCACACTGTACTTCCCCCCGATTATCAAAATCCATGACGAGGCCTTGGACAACGTGGACCATTTTCCATACCTCGGGAGACTATTGTCAACAAGGGCAGACATCGACGACGAGATCCAACACCGCCTTCAATGTGCCAATGCAGTCTTCTGTCACCTGAGGAAGAGAGTGTTTGAAGACCAAGACCTCAAACTCAGCACCAAGCTCATGGTCTACAGAGCAGTAGTGATACCCACCCTCCTTTATGCTTCAGAGACATGGACTATGTACAGCAGCCACCTCAAAGCACTGGAGAAGTACCACCAACGTTGCCTCCGCAAGATCCTGCAAATCCATTCACAGGATAGGTGCACCAACATCAGTGTTCTCGCTCAGGCCAACATCCCCAGCATCGAAGCATTGACCACGCTCAATCAGCTCCGTTGGGTGGGCCACGTTGTCCACATGACTAATACGAGACTCCCGGAACAAGCGCTCTACTCGGAGCTCTGACACGGCAAGCAAGCCCCAGATGGGGAGAGAAAACGCTACAAGGGCACCATCAAAGCGTCCTTGATAAAATGCAACATCCCCACCGACACCTGGGAATCCCTGGCTAAAGACCACCCTAGGTGGAGGAAAACCATCCGGGAAGGCACCAAACGCCTCGAGTCTCTTTGCCGGGAGCAAGCGGAAGCCAAGCGTAAACAGCGGAAGGAGCGCACGACAACCCAAATAACCCACCCACCTGTCCCTTCAACCACCTGTGATGGAGACTGTAGATCCCGCATTGGACTCATCAGTCACCTGAGAACTCATTTTTAGTGTGGAAGCAAGTCATCCTTGATCCCGAGGCGCTGCCTAAGAAGAGAAGAAGAAGAACTGCAACACAGGACTACGTCCATACTAAGTGATGTGTATCTGTAAAGCATGCACTCCCATGTTCCGCCACCAGGGAGCTCATCCCCTGAAGTCCCAAGGGATCCCAGCATCCCTTGGGAGCACTGTATATAAGCCGGCCCTGAAGGCCTGTTCCTCGCTCTGGAGTGTCTTATTAAAGACTGAGGTCACTGTTACTTTAACCTCCCTGTGTGCAGCCTCATCTGTGTTAGGAACACAGTAACTGGCGACGAGAATAGGAATCCAACGCAAAGATGCAGAAAACTGTGGGCATCCTGGAGAAGGTCTCGGAGGGTGAGGACTGGGAAGTATATGTCGAACGGTTAGGCCAGTATTTAGTAGCCAACGAGCTGGGCGGAGAAGGAAGTGCTGCAAAAAGGAGATCGGTCCTCCTCATGGTCTGCGGGGCACCGACCAACAGCCTCATGAAGAATCTTCTGGCTCCGGTGAAACCCACAGATAAGTCGTATGAGGTGCTGTGTCTACTGGTTCGGGAACATCTTAACCCGAGGGAGAGTGTGCTGATGGCGAGGTATCGGTTCTACACATGCCATCGATCTGAAGGTCAGGAAGTGGCGAGCTACGTTTCCGAGCTAAGGCGACTTGCAGGACAATGTGAGTTTGATGGCTACCTGGAGCAAATGCTCAGAGACTTTTTTGTACTGGACGTTGGCCACGAGACCATCCAACAAAAACTTTTGACCGTAGAGACATCGACCCTCGGTAAGGCCATTGCGATAGCACAGGCGTTTAAGTCCACCAGTGATAACACCAAACAAATCTCTCAGCACACAAATGCTAGCAATGTTCATAAATTAACTGGAACTGTGTTTGCGAGCAGAAATGTACAGGGCAGAACCCACGAGTCTGTAACTGCCAGCAGGCCTCAGGTGACCCAGATGACAGAGTCCCCACCAAAGTATGAATGCAAGGCAATTCACACCTTGTTGGCGTTGTGGAGGCTTCCATTCAGCCTGTTCATGCCGTTTCAAAGGGCATGTTTGCAAGAGCTGTGGAACAATTGGGCACCTAAAACGAGCTTGCAAACGAGCTGCAAGCTCCGTAAAACCTGCTAAGCTCCACGTGGCAGAGGAAGATCGGTCCATCGAGCCTCAGAGAGAGGAGGCAGATGCTGAAGTACATGGGGTACACACATTTTCGACGAAATGTCCACCTATAATGCTAAACATAAAATTGAATGGCTTACCAGTAGCCATGGAACTGGACACTGGCGCTAGCCAATCCATCATGAGTAAAAAGATGTTTGAGACACTGTGGTGCAACAAGGCATTCAGACCAGCCCTGAGCCCCATCCACACGAAACTGAGAACGTACACCAAAGAGCTTATCACTGTCCTGGGCAGCGCCATGGTCAAGGTCACCTATGAGGGCACGGTGCACGAACTGCCACTCTGGATTGTCCCGGGCAATGGCCCCACACTGCTTGGAAGGAGCTGGCTGGGCAAAATCCGCTGAAACAGGGATGACATCCGAGTGCTATCACATGTCAATGAGGCCTCATGTACCCAGGTTCTTAACAAATTTCCTTCCCTTTTTGAGCCAGGCATTGGAAACTTTTCCGGGGCGAAGGTGCGGATCCACTTGGTCCCAGAGGCATGACCCATTCACCACAAGGCGCGAGCGGTACCTCACATGATGAGGGAGAGAGTGGAAATTGAGCTGGACAGACTGCAACGCAAGAGCATCATCTCCTCAGTGGAATTCAGCGAATGGGCCAGCCCGATTGTTCCAGTACTCAAAAGTGATGGCAAGGTCAGGATTTGCAGCGCTTATAAAGTAACTATTAATCGTTTCTCACTACAGGACCAATACCCGCTACCTAAGGCAGATGACCTATTTGCAACGCTGACGGGAGGCAAGACGTTCACCAAGCTCAACTTGACTTCAGCCTACATGACGCAGGAGCTGGAGGAGTCTTCGAAGGGCATCACCTGCATCAACACACAAATGACTGTTCATCTACAACTGATGTCCGTTTGGAATTCTGTCGGCTGCAGCGATCTTCCAGAGAAACATGGAGAGCCTACTCAAGTCGGTACCACACATGGTGGTCTTTCAGGACGACATATTGGTCACGGGTCGGGACACCGTCGAGCACCTACAAAACCTGGAGGAGGCCCTCCAGTGACTGGATCGCGTAGGGCTGCGGCTGAAGAGGTCAAAATGCGTCTTCATGGCAACAGAAGTGGAGTTTTTGGGGAGAAATATCGTGGCGGACGGCATTCGGCCCACAGACGCCAAGACAGAGGCTATCAGGAACGCGCCCAGGCCACAGAACGTCACGGAGCTGCGGTCGTTCCTGGGACTCCTCAAATAGTTTGGTAACTTCCTACCGGGGTTAAGCATCCTTTTAGAGCCCCGATATGTGTTATTGCGCAAAAGTGAGAACTGGGTATGGGGAAAAAAACAAGTAATTGCTTTTGAGAAAGCCAGAAACATTTTATGCTCCAATAAGCTGCTTATATTGTATAACCCTTGTAAAATATTTGTGCTAGCATGTGATGCGTCGTCGTACGGAGTCGGGTATGTATTACAACAAGCTAATGTTGCGGGGAAGTTGCAACCTGTCGTCTATGCTTCCAGGAGCTTGTCTAAGGCCGAGAGGGCCTGCAGCATGATTGAGAAAGAGACATTAGCGTGTGTGTTCGGGGTAAAGAAAATGCATCAATACCTGTTTGGCCTCAAATTTGAGCTGAAAACCGATCACAAGCCCCTCACAACCCTGTTCGCTGAAAACAAGGGGATAAATATTAATGCCTCAGCCCACATACAAAGGTGGGCACTCGCGCTATCAGCGTATAACTATACCATCCATCACAGGCCAGGCACTGAGAACTGTGCGGATGCTCTCAGTCGGCTACCATTGCCCACCATGGGGGTGGATATGGCGCAGCCTGCAAACTTGTTGATGGTGGTGAGCCCGCAGACTTGTTGATGGTCATGGAAGCGTTTGAAAATGATAAATCACCTATCACGGCCCGCCAGATTAGGATTTGGACCAGCCAAGATCCTCTGCTGTCCCTCGTAAAAAATTGTGTACTGCATGGGAGCTGGACCAGCATCCCCGTTGAAATGCAAGAGCCAATCAAGCCGTTCCAGTGGCGAAAGGACGAGCTGTCCATTCAGGCAGACTGCCTGTTGTGGGGTAACCGCGTAATGCTACCAAAAAAGGGTGTGGAGGCGTTCATCTCGGATCTCCACAGCACACACCCGGGTATAGTAATGATGAAAGCGATAGCCAGATCCCACGTGTGGTGGCCCGGTATCGACTCTGACTTCAAGTCCTGTGTACGGCAATGCAGCGTGTGTGCTCAGTTGAGCAACGCGCCCAGAGAGGCACCACTAAGTTTGTGGTCCTGGCCCTCCAGACCATGATCGAGGATCCATGTCGTTTATGCGGGCCCGTTTCTCGGTAAAGTGTTCCTGGTGGTGGTGGATGCTTTTTCAAAATGGATTGAATGTGAAATAATGTCGGGAAGCACTGCCACCACCACCATTGAAAGCCTGAGGGCCATGATTGCCACCCACGGCCTGCCTGACATACTGGTCGGTGACAACAGGCCGTGTTTCACCAGCGCCGAATTTAAAGATTTCATGACCCGCAATGGGATCAAACATATCACCTCGGCCCCGTTTAAATCAGCCTTCAATGGGCAGGCAGAGCGGGCAGTACAACCAATCAAACAGAGCCTTAAACGATGCACAGAAGGCTCACTCCAAACCCGCCTGTCCCGAGTACTGCTCAGCTACCGCACAAGACCCGACTCGTTCACAGGGATGCCCCCGGCTGAGCTACTTATGAAAAGGACACTTAAAACCAGACTCTCGCTGGTTCACCCCAACCTGCTTGATCAGGTAGAGAGCAGGCGGCAGCAACAAAATGTTAACGATGGTCGCGCCACTATGTAACGGGAAATTGATCTGAATGACCCTGTGTATGTGCTAAACTATGGACATGGTCCCAAGTGGATCGCGGGCACGGTGATAGCTAAAGAAGGGAATAGGATGTTTGTAGTCAAACTAGACAATGGACAAATTTGCAGAAAGCACCTGGACCAAACGAGGCTGCGGTTCACAGACTGCCCTGAACAACCCACAGCAGACACCACCTTTTTCGAGCCCACAACACACACCCAAAGGATCAACAACACCACGCCGAACCAGGAAATCGAACCCATCACGCCCAACAGCCCAGCAAGGCCAGGCTCACCCAGCAGCCCTGCAGGGCCAACAACACGCCAGCCCAGCGAGGGCACAGCCAACACACCAGAACAACATTTGTACCGAGGCGGTCCACCAGGGAAAGAAAGGTTCCCGACCGCCTCACCTTGTAAATAGTTTTCACTTTGACTTTGCGGGGGGAGTGATGTTGTGTATCTGTAAAGCATGCACTCCCATGTTCCGCCACCAGGAAGCTCATCCCCGAAGTCCCAAGGGATGCTTGAGCACTGTATATAAGCTGGCCCCTAAGGCCTGTTCATCACTCTGGAGTGTCTTAATAAAGACTGAGGTCACTGTTACTTTAACTTCCCTTTGTGCAGCCTCATCTGTGTTAGGAATACAATACTAAGCAGTGGAAGCAGCATGGTATAGACACATCTAAACGATCCCACAACCAACGGATCAGATCAAAGCTCTGCAGTCCTGCCATATCCAGAAGGTGTCAGGGCAGGTTGAGGGTTACTGGGTGCTTGAGAATTCAACAACAAATGGGAGGAGGAGGCCCCTTAAAGATCCCTTCAATGAAGGTGGAGCCCAGTATGTGAGTACAAAAGACAAGGCTGAAGCGTCGTGACCATCTTCAGCCAAAAGTGCTAAGTGGATGATCCATCTTGGCCTCCTCCTGAGGTTCCCACCATCAGAGATGCCAGTCTTCAGCCAATTTGATTCACTCCACATGATCATAGAATCATAGAATGGTTACAGCATGGAAGAAGGCCATTCAGCCTGTTGACCCCGTGCTGGCTCTCTGCAAGAGCACCTCAGCTAGTCCCACTCCCCTCGCCCTTCTCCTGTAGCCCTGCAAATTTGTTTTCTTTCAAGTACATATCCAACTCCCTTTTGAAAGCTGTGGTTGAGTCTGCCTCCACCACCCTTTCAGGCCGTGCATTCCAGATCCTAACCACTCGCTGTTTAAAAAAGTTTATTCTATGTCGCCTTTGGTTCTTTTGCCAATCACCTTTAATCTGTGTCCTCTGGTTCTTGACTCTTCTGCCAATGGGAACAGTTTCTCTCTATCTACTCTGTCCAGGCTGCTCATGATTTTGAACATCTCTATCAAATCTCCTCTCAACCTTCTCTGCTCTAAGGAGAACAACCCCAGCTTCTCCAGACTCTCCACGTAACTGAAGTCCCTCATTCCTGGAATCATTCTTGTAAATCTTTTATGCGCCCTCTCCAAGCCCTTCACATCCTTCTTAAAGTGCGGTGCCCAGAATTGAACATAATACTTCAGTTAAGGCTGAACCAGTGTTTTATACTGGTTCATCATAATTTCCATGCTTTTGTACTCATACCTCTATTCATGAAGCCCAGGATCCCTCAACCTACCGTGCCAGCTACAACGATTTGTGCAGATATACCCCCTGGACTCTCTGTTCATGCACCCCCTTTAGGATTGTACCCTTTAGTTTATATTGTCTCTCCTTGTTCTTTCTACCAAAATGTATCACTTCACACTTATTACATCTGCCACATGTCCGCCCATTCCACCAGCCTGTCTATGTCCTCTTGAAGTCTATCAGTACCCTCCTCACTGTACACTATACTTCCAAGTTTTGTGTCAGCTGCAAATTTTGAAACTGTGCCCTGTACCCCCACATCCAAGTCATTAATATATATCAAGAAAACCAGTGTTCCTAGTACCGATCCCTAAGGAACACCTTCCTCCAGTCCAAAAAACAACTGTTCACCACTACTCTCTGTTTCCTGTCACTGAGCCAATTTCTTATCAATTCTGCCATTGTCCCTTTTATTTCATGGGCTTCAATTTTGCTGGCAAGCTTATTATGTGGCACTTTGTTGAATGCCTTTTGGAAATCCATGTACACCACATTAACCACATTGCCCTCATCAACCCTCTCTGTTACCTCATCAAAAAACTCGATCAATTTGATTAAACACAATTTGCCTTTAACAAATCCATGCTGGCTTTCCTTAATTGATCCACACTTGTCCAAGTGACTGTTAATTTTGTTCCTGATTATTGTTTCTAAAAGCTTCCCCACTACAGGTGTTAAACTGACTGGCCTATAGTTGCTGGGTTTGTCTTAATACTCTTTTTTGAACAAGGGTGTAACATTTGCAATTCTCCAGTCTTCTGGCACCAGCCCTGTTTCTAAGGAGGATTGGAAGATTATGGCCTGAGGCAGATGGGTTTTTATGATGACCTGGTAGTTTCATGGTCACCATTACTTACTGATGCCAGTTTTTTAATTCCATAATTTTTTTAATTTAATTGAATTTCAATTTTCAACTGCTGTGTGGGATTTGAACTAATGTCCCCAGATCATTAGTCCAGGCCTCTGGATTACTAGTTCAGTTACAAGAAATGGCTGAGGCACTGGATACAGCGGAGGCTATGGATTTCCTGGCCGTCATACTGAAGACTTCTGCTGCAGAACTAGCCATGCCTCTAGCCAAGATGTTCCAATACAGCTACAACATTGGCATTTTACTGACAAAGTGTAAAATTGCCCAACTATGTCTTATCCACAAAAGGTAAGACAAATCTAATCTGGCCAATTACCCTCCATCAGTCTACTCTCAATCATCAGCAAAGTGATTGAAGGTTTCGTCGACCATGGTAACAAGCGACACTTACCAATAATCTGCTCACCGACGCTCAGTTTGGGTTCTGCCAGAACCACTTGGCTCCAGACCTCATTACAAACTTGGTCCAAAGAGCTGAATTCCAGATATAAAGTGAGAGTGACTGCCCTTGACATCCATTCAGCATTTGACCAAGTACGTCACCAAGAGGCCTAGTAAAACAGAAGTAAATGGGGATCATGGGGAAAACTCTCCACTGGCTGGAGTCATACCTAACGCAAAGGAAGATGGTTGTGGTTGTTGTAAGTCATTCATCACAGCCTCAGGACATCGCTGCAGGAGTTCCTCAGGGGAGTGTCCTAGGCCCAACCATCTTCAGCTGATTCATCAATGACCTTCTCTCCATCATAAGGTCAGAAGTGGGGATGTTCAATGATGATTGCACGGCACAAGTCAGGAGTGTGATGGAATACTCACCACTTGCCTGGATGAATGCAGCTCCAACTACATTCAAGGAGCTCAACACCATCCAGGACAAAGCAGCCCACTTGATCGGCACCCCATCCACCACCTTAAACATTCACTCCCTCCACCACCGGCGCATCATAGCTGATGTTGTACCATCTACAAGATGCACTGCAGCAACTCCCAAGGTTTCTTCAACTTCCCAAAGGCGTGACCTCTGCCACTGTTGTGTATGCAATAACTGTTAGACTGAGTACTGTTTAACTCCAAGAGGTATGACCTTGGCTCTGCTTTATTAAGGCCCAAAGTACTTAATATACAAAATGGTTGGCCTTTTATACTTGGGCTGCACACACATGCGTGCAGCCCAACGGCCTCCAACAGTGACGCCATCTAGTGACTAGTGATCCAAAAGTACATACATGACAATACCTCCCTCTGAGATATTAACACAGTCTTTTACAAATTGAGACGGTCCTGTGTTTTACGCTCGCGGGTTGACAGTCTCAGTTCAACTCCAGCCTTGGGTGAGTGTTCAGAGTCTGTTGTGACAGGTGGCTGACCTGGTGGGAGTGGCAATGGCCATGTCAGGGATTGAAAGTCCATTTTCATTGAACATGTCAGTGATTGAAAGTCCCGATTCACTGATGACCACTGAGTCCTCTGATGACTGGGGGTAGATTGGTTGGTCGTCGATTGTCTCTTCCTCCAACTGTTCCGGTTTGTCTGTGTGCCGCAACTTTATCTGATCCATATGTTTCCTGCATGTTTCCCATTTTTGAGCTTGACAATAAATACTCTGTTACCCTCCTTGGCCATGACAGTACCAGCGATCCACTTGGGACCCTGACCATAATTCAGAAAATATACAGGATCATTTACAGAAATATCGCGTGACACAGCTGCGCGATCGTGATACCCTTGCCGACTTTGTCTTTTATATTCAACATGATTATTCAAGTCAGGGTGTACAAGAGATAGCTTGGTCTTAAGACCTCCCTTCAACATTAGTTCAGCAGGCAAGACCTCGGTAAGCGTGTGTGGTCTTGTCCTGTAACTCAGCAGTATGCATGACAGGCGGGTCTGCAGTGACCCTTGGGTTACTCGCTTCATACTCTGCTTTATGATTTGGACAGCACGTTCTGCTTGCCCATTGGATGCAGGTTTGAACGGTGCTGACCTTACATGTTTGATACCATTGAGTTTCATGAACTCTTGAAACTCCTGACTGGTGAAGCACGATCCATTGTCACTAACAACGATGTCAGGCAGACCCTGTGTCGCGAACATGACACTGAGATTCTCAATGGTAGCTGTGGATGTGCTGGTTGACACTCTATCCACTTCGAATATGCATCCACCATAGCTAAAAACATCTTCCCCAGGAAGGGACCTGCAAAGTCCATGTGGATCCTGGACCATGGTTTGTACGGCCACGGCCACAGACTCAGCGGCGATTCTGCTGGTGCTTTGCTGAGCTGTATGCAAGTGTTGCACTGATGCACACATGATTCCAGCTCAGAGTCAATTCCCGGCCACCATACATGAGACCTGGCGATGGCTTTCATCATTACAATGCCGGGATGTGTGCTATGTAGCTCACGTACAAATTTCTCTCTCCCTTTCTTGAGCATAACACGATTGCCCCACAGTATACAATCCGACTGAATGGACAGTTCTTCTTTACGACGAATATAAGGTTTGGTCTCCTCGCACATTTGCTCGGGTATGGCAGACCAATCATCTTTGAGGATGCAACTCTTCACAACCGATAAAATCGTGTCCTGGCTAGTCTAGATCTTAACTTGTTGAGCCGTGACAGGGGTTCCTTCACTCTCAAAAGCATCCATAACTAACAATAGGTCCACCGGTTATAGCATTTCCACCTCCAGTTTGGGCAACGGCAGATGGCTCAAAGCATCAGCACAATTGTCGGTGCCAGGTCTATGGCAAATGACTTAATCATAAGTGGATAATGTCAGCGCCCACCTCTGGATGTGGGATGAAGCATTGGTATTGATACCTTTGTTTTCAGAGAACAGTGAAATGAGTGGCTTGTGATCTGTCTCCAGTTCAAACCGAAGACCAAACAGGTACTGATGCATCTTTTTAACCCCATACACACAGGCTAGTGCTTCTTTCTCTACCATGCTGTAGGCTCTTTCCGCTTTAGACAAACTTTTTGAAGCATACGCAACTGGTTGAAGTTTACCTGACTCATTAGCTTGTTGGAGTACGCAACCAATTCCATATGACGAAGGATCACAGGCCAATACTAAACATTTACATTGATCATAATATACCAGCAGCTTGTTAGAGCAAAGCAGATTAGTGGCTTTCTCAAAAGCTCTGTCTTGAGACGCACCCCACACCCGGTTGTCGCCTTTTCTTAGCAGCATGTGCAGTGGTTCTAATAAGGTGCTCAATTTAGGTCGGAAGTTACCAAAGTAGTTGAATAGACCCAGGAACGAACACAGCTTCGTCACATTCTGTGGCTTGGGTGCATTCTTGATGGCCTTGGTTTTCGCGTCCATGGGCTTGATGTCGTCAGCAGCAATTTTCCTCCCCAGGAATTCGACCTCTGGTCCAATGAAGATGCACTTCGAGCATTTCAGTCTGAGTCCCACTTTGTCCAGATGATGTAGAACCTCTTCCAGGTTGTTCAGATGTTCCTTGGAGTCACGTCCTGTGATTAGGATGTTACCTTGGAACACGACGGTTCTGGGAACGGACTTCAGTAGACTCTCCATGTTCCTCTGAAATATTGCTGCAGCCAAGCAAATTCCAAAAGAGCACCTGTGATTAATAAACAGTCCTTTACGCGTGTTAATGCACGTAAGTCTCTTCGACGTCTCGACCAGCTCCTGTGTCATGCAGGCCGACGTCAAGTCCAGATTGGTGAACGACTTCCCCCCCGGCTAGTGTTGCAACGAAGTCATCAGTTTTCGGTAATGGGTACTGATCCTGTTTCAAAACCCTGTTGATTGTAGCCTTGTAGTCTCCACAGATTCTGATTGTGCCATCACTTTTCAGCACAGGAACAATGGGGCTGGCCCATTCATTAAATTCAACCGGTGATCCCTTCACGCTGGATTCTGTCCAGTTTGATTTCGACCTTCTCCCTCATCATATACGGAACTGCCCGAGCTTTCTGATGGACGGGTCTTGCATCCGAGTCCACGTGAATCTGCACCTTGGCTCCCGTGAAGTTGGCGATGCCTGGTTCGAACAACGAGGGGAACTTGCTCAGTACTTGGGCACATGTATCTTCCGACGACGACAATGCCTTGATGTCGTTCCAATCGCATCTGATTTTTTCAGGCCAGTTCCTGCCAAACAGCGTTGGGCCATTGCCTGGGACAATCCATAGCGGTAACACGTGAACCGCAGCGTCATACGACACTTTAATTGTGGCACTGCCAATCACTGTTATGAGTTCTTTGGTGTACGTGCGCAACTTGGCTTTGACTGGACTCAGCCTGGGCCTCACAGCCTTAGTATCCCACAACTTGTCAAATGCCCTCTGGCTCATTATCGATTGACTCGCCCCGTGTCCAGTTCCATTGATACCGGCACCCCATTAAATTTCATGTTGATCATTATTGGTTTGTTCTTAGTTGGTAATGAGTACATTTCATACATTTTCTCCTCTGGTATCTCGGATTGCGTATCCAGATCTGCGCAAATCTGACCATCATCCTCCACCTGGTGTGTCGCAGCACGCTTGCTCATCTGCAGACACTTGTGCTGGAGATGCCCCATTCTCAGACAGCCTTTACAACTATATTGCTTAAATCGGCACTGCTGGTGCCGGTGATTTCCTCCACAACACCAACATGGAGAAATCGGATGAATTCCCACTGGTGGACTTTTGGCAGCCATCGGTTTCGCGTACGCAGTCGGCTAGGTCCTGCCATGTGCCGCTCGGCCGAACGCCGTATCAATCATATTTACAGTACTTGCCGAGTTTCGATTTTTCACTGATATCTGCTTCAGACTTCTATCCGTCGTCATGCATGACTGAGTGATCGTGATGGCCCTGTTGAAGTCCAACGTCTCCACCGCCAGTAGTTTACGCAGGATCACCTCGTGGTTGATGCCGATTACAAAGAAGTCCCGCAGCATGCCTGCCAACACAGCCCCGAACTTGCACGGTCCCGCTAGATGTATCAGGTTGGCAACGAATTCCGCCGCATTCTGGCCCTCTGAGCAAACGTGCGTGTCAAATCTGTATCTCGAGATGATGATGCCTTCGTCTGGCTTAAGGTGGTCCTGTGGTACCAGTGTACAGTGTACAGAATTCGTCATATGTCTTCTCTGTTGGACTCACAGGCAGGAGTAGATTCTTTATCAGACTATAAATTTTTGGACCACAAACCGTGAGGAACACCGCCCGGCGCCGAGCTGTGTCACCAACCTCCTCCATTTTGTTGGTCAAGAAGAACTGGCTCAAATGGCTCACAAAGTCTGCCCAATCTTCTCCTTCCACAAATCACTCCAACAATCCAATTGTGCTCATTTTTTGCATGCAAAGGTTCTTGTTGCCTCGTTGCCAAATGTTGTGTATGCAATAATTGTTAGACTGAGTACTGTTTAACTCCAAGAGGTATGATCTTGGCTCTGCTTTATTAAGGCCCAATGTGCCTAATATACAAAATGGCTGGCCTTTTATACTTGGGCTGCACACACGTGCATGCAGCCCATGGCCTCCAACAGTGATGCCATCTAGTGGCTAGTAATCCCATAAGTACATACATGATAGCCACCTCGAAGGACAAGGGGAGCAGGCACATGGGAACACCGCCACCTGCAAGTTCCCCTCCAAGTCACACACTATACTGACTTGGAAATATATCGCCTTCCTTCATCGTGGCTGGGTCAAAATCCTGGAACTCCCTCCCTAACAGCACCGTGGGAGTACCTTCATCACATGGACTGCAGCGGTTCAAGAAGGCGGCTCACCATCACCATCACCTAGGGATGGTCAATAAATGCTGCCCTTGCCAGTGACGCCCACATCCCAGGAATTAATGTGAAAAAGGCATTTGAAGAGTGAACTACCCCCACGTTCCCAATGTAAGAATGCAAGAGAGTTTGGAATGATAAAGTGCCATTTTCTCATCAAGCCCCCTCCCTCCATCATCATCATAGGCAGTCCCTCGGAATCAAGGAAGACTTGCTTCCATTCTTAGCATGAGTTCTTAGGTGGCTGTACAGTCCAAGACGAGAACCACAGATTCTGTCACAGGTGGCACAGACAGTCGTTGAGGGAAAAGGTGGGTGTGACTGGTTTGCCGCACACTCCTTCCGCTGCCTGCGCTTGATTTCTGCATGCTCTCGGCGACGATACTCGAGGAGCTCAGCGCCCTCCCGGATGCACTTCCTCCAATTAGGGCGGTCTTTGGCCAGGGACTCCCAGGTGTCAGTGGGGATGTCGCACTTTATCAAGGAGGCTTTGAGGGTGTCCTTGTAACGTTTCCTCTGCCCGCCTTTGACTCGTTTGCCGTGGACGAGTTTCTAGTAGAGCGCTTGCTTTGGGAGCATGCGAACTATGTGGCCTGCCCAGCGGAGCTGATCAAGTGTGGTCAGTGCTTCAATGCTGGGGATGTTGGCCTGGACGAGGACACGAATGTTTGTGCGTCTGTCCTCCCAGGGGATTTGTAGGATCTTGCAAAGACATCGCTGGTGGTATTTCTCCAGCAACTTGAAGTGTCTACTGTACATGGTCCACGTCTCTGAGCCATACAGAGTCATCCTCCCTCCATAATCTGTGCATGATGAGTTCACAAGTGTTTCAATGAAGGATCTAATATTCCAGATCCCGAATTACATCGTGAAGGGTGGAAGATGCCTGTGCTTGGATTTTTTAACATGTGGTGGCCGTTGCACACCAGCCACCACACGGGCTTGACAGAGCTAGGTCTTGGTCCAGTAGCAAGGATTAACCAAGACGACTGGAGACCTGCTCTGCTGCACGGACCAAGCGCACACATGTATCGCAGTGTGGGCTGGCCTGTGCTGCCCCTGGGCCCTCGCCTCTTCTGGGCCCCAGACTCACGCCTCTCCTGGACCCCGGTCACTTCCTTCTACAAACTCTTGCCACTCCTTCGCCCCCTCCTGCTGTGCCTGTCGACAAGGGAAGCAGGCGCATGGGAACACCATCACCACCAAGTTCCCCTCCAAGTCACATATCATCCTGACTTGGAAATATATCACCATTCCTTCCTAACTTGCAGCACTGTGGGAGTACTTTCAACACACGGACTGCAGCGGTTCAAGAAGTCGTCCCATCACCACCTTCTCGAGGGTAACTAGGAATGGCCAATAAATGCCAGCCTTGGCAGCGATGCTCACATCCTGAGAATGAAGTTAAAGAACTACACCCCCGCTGCTTTTGGGCCATTTTTTTGTGGGGGTGGGAAGAAAATTATATGCATTCCTCAAAATTTTAATGTGACCTGATCCACAAAACTTACTGTAAAAACCACGGTTAATAACAATGTAAATTTATAGAAATATAATAACAGAAAGCCATGGGAAGCGCATGTCAAAGATTGGGTCTGCAGCAGCGAGTGTCCTCTATGCAGCCTGCCTAAATTCTCTAACGTATAGAAGATCGGACTAGCTATGTAAACTGGTGCACATGCCCAGCACTGTGGGCAACCTGCTCCGTGCTTGCATCATGCAAGCAGAGAACTGACCCCTTTAATGTTCACATTTCATCTGGACTTGCAAAAATTTGAACATTTTGTATTCCAGGCACACAACCAAGTAACTGTAAAGGGAGGAAATACATGTGCAAAGCAGTTTTCTGAGAACTGCCTACAAAAGAATAAAGACAATGTTGTTTCAATTAATGAAGCTTCTCTGGCTCGCAGCCAACCTGAAGCAAGACAATATCCCTACACCGAACGATGAAAGAGTCCGCGGAAAATTTCAGATAGGACTCAAGTCCTCAGAGTAGTCAATGACCCTACTGCAGATCGCAAGTCGTGCCAGCGTTTGAGAGGGTTATACTCTGATATACGTAGACACGGTAACTATTAGTCGTGCAGCTCCACACCACATAACAAGGCCCGACAGGAAGTTTAGAAACATGTGTGCTTTGCAGGAAGTTCCTGTTGAGGCCAATCCAGTCACTTTTTTTCTCAGTCCCCTCCCTGTCCCCAAATAACTTCATCCAAAATAACATCTGCCTGCAAGGATACAACTCAAATTTCAGATTTGCACTCCTACTTTTTAAGCTGGGCTCTGATCTACAGCTCTACAAAGGTAATATTGATTTGGTTCTTGGCACTTATCTTTCTGTGGCTAATAATTGTTCTTCTAACTGTTGCTTCTCCCCTCCTTGTGGAGGTATTGACTCATATTTGGGAATGTTTCTGTGGGCAAGGGCCACTAGGCACCCCTGCCCCCACCCTGCCGTTATGTGTAAGCCTGGACAGTGATTGTCAGCAGGCTGCTTGGTCATTGAAGGCATCACAGTGAAGCCTGGACCCTGTGACTTCTGCTGGAAAACAGGTATGTTGGCTAGACAGAAGCAGGAAAGCTGACTCAGTTTTTCCCCCCTCTTTAACCATGAATCATTAGGGTAGATTTTACTACTTTCAAAATTATTACTCATCAATATACAGAAACATGGCCCCGAAAATGTACAGACCACAATTCCCACCGCCCCAGCCCCTCACCCAGTGACCCCCACGCTGACCTTGCCAGAGGTCCCAGGTTCAGTGGCATGTCACCACATTTGCATGGGGCTGGCAGGCACCTAAGCTACTATGGAGCATGCCCTGTGGGAGGCTGAGCGTAAATTATTTTAAAAGAAATACCCCATCTTCAGGGTCCCAAGCCATTTCCCTCTGACCCCAGAAGGGCCCACTTCTGCCCTTCTGGAGGCCATCATGCGCATTCTCACTGGGTGTACTGGCCTGAGGTCTTAAATCTAGTCCCGATTCAGCTAGGGAAGTGGGAACTCCCAGTGTAAGGTTTCTCCATTAACGCTCCCTCACTAGCCTTATAAGGGGGTAGGCAGAGGCCTCCAAAGAGAGCTGGACCAGTTCTTGATGGGGCAGAAATCACATCTTATAAAAGCTAGGTGGGATGCCAGGTAATGTACACATGGTCAACATGGTCTCCTGGACTAGGGGGATCAGAGAGGAATTTTCAAAAAAGCTTTTCCCCTAGCTGGCCTTGAGTTTTAATCCAGATTTATTTTCCTTCTCCCAGGTGATGACATGGCTGCCAATGGGTAGGGGGTTGTTCAATCACGATGATTCAAACAATACCACCGTGTGGGGCAGGCATGATGGATCAGATGGTCTTTTCCTGCCTGTCATTTTTGTATGTTCATAAGGTCAAGCAGGAAATCCTAATTACAGTTGGTATATGGGTCCCAACCTTTTTCCAAGCCATTCCACTGGATGCCCACCAGAATTCCAAAGAAATTCAAACCTTTCCTCGACCTGAAACGTTAACTCTGTTTCACTCTTCCCCAAAGATGCTGCCTGACCTGCCGAGTATTTCCAGCATTTTGTGTTTTCGTTTCAGGTTTCCTAACTCCATATACCTTAATACCTTTAGTTAACAAAATCTAGCAATCTCCGATTTAAAATGAATCAACTGTCATATGGGGAAGAGCGTTCCAAACGTCTACCACCATCTGTGTGTAACAGTGTTTCCTAATTTCACTCCTGAAAGATCTGGCTCTAATTTTTAGACTATGTCCCCAGTCCTAGACATTAATCACACAAGAGATTAATGTGCAAAGTTAAAGCACATGGGATTGGGGGTAGTGTGCTGACGTGGATTGAGAACTGGTTGGCAGACAGGAAGCAAAGAGTAGGAGTAAATGGGGACTTTTCAGAATGGCAGGCAGTGACTAGTGGGGTACCGCAAGGTTCTATGCTGTGGCCCCAGCTGTTTACATTGTACATTAATGATTTAGACGAGAGGATTAAATGTAGTATCTCCAAATTTGCAGATGACACTAAGTTGGGTGGCAGTGTGAGCTGCGAGGAGGATGCTATGAGGTTGCAGAGTGACTTGGATAGGTTAGGTGAGTGGGCAAATGCATGGCAGATGAAGTATAATGTGGATAAATGTGAGGTTATTCACTTTGGTGGGAAAAACAGAGAGATAGACTAATATCTGAATGGTGACAGATTAGGAAAAGGGGAGGTGCAATGGGACCTGGGTGTCATGGTACATCAGTCATTGAAGGTTGGCATGCAGGTACAGCAGGCGGTTAAGAAAGCAAATGGCATGTTGGCTTCATAGCGAGGGGATTTGAGTACAGGGGCAGGGAGGTGTTACTACAGTTGTACAGGGCCTTGGTGAGGCCACACCTGGAGTATTGTGTACAGTTTTGATCTCCTAACTTGAGGAAGGACATTCTTGCTATTGAGGGAGTGCAGCGAAGGTTCACCAGACTGATTCCCGGGATAGCGGGACTGACATATCAAGAAAGACTGGATCAACTGGGCTTGTATTCACTGGAGTTCAGAAGAATGAGAGGGGATCTCATAGAAATGTTTAAAATTCTGACGGGGTTAGACAGATTAGATGCAGGAAGAATGTTCCCAATGTTGGGGAAGTCCAGAGCCAGGGGTCACAGTCTAAGGATAAGGGGTAAGCCATTTAGGACCAAGATGAGGAGAAACTTCTTCACCCAGAGAGTGGTGAACCTGTGGAATTCTCTACCACAGAAAGTTGTTGAGGCCAATTCACTAAATATATTCAAAAAGGAGTTAGATGTAGTCCTTACTACTAGGGGATCAAGGGGTATGTCGAGAAAGCAGGAATGGGGTACTGAAGTTGCATGTTCAGCCATGAACTCATTGAATGGCGGTGCAGGCTAGAAGGGCCAAATGGCCTACTCCTGCACCTATTTTCTATGTTTCTATGTTTCGATCTCAACCAGTGGAAATAGTTTCACCATAGCTGCCCCATCTGTTCCCTTTAATATCTTGAAATTTTAAATCAAATCACCTCTTAACCTTCTAAATTCTAGGGAATACAACTCTAATTTGTGCAATCTTGTAATTTAACCCTTGAAATCCGGGTATCATCTGGTAAACCTATGGTGCATCCCTCTAAGGCCAATATATCCTCCCTTTGGTGTGATGCCCAGAACTGCTCACAGTACTCCAGGTGTGGTCTAACCAGGGCTTTATATATCTGCAGCATAACTTCTACCCCTTTGTATTCTAGTCCTCTAGATATAGAGGCTAGCATTCCATTAGCCCTCTTGCTTATTTTCTGTTCCACTTCATGACATTTTAATGATCTATGTTCTTGGACTCCCAAGTCTCTTTGGACTGTTTTTAGCTTTATACCATTTAGAAATTACTCTGTTCTATCCTTTTGAGGTCCAAAGTGAATGAACTCACATTTGCCTACATTGAAATTCATTTCCCACAGATTTGCCCATTCACTTAATCTATTGATATCCCTTTGTAATGTTGTGCTTTCATCTACACTGCCTACAATGCCGCCTGTCTTTGTGTCATCTGTAAATTTGGATATATGGCTTTCCATGCCAACATCTAAGTTGTTAATAAATACTATGAATAGTTGAGGCCCCAACACGGATCCCTGCAGGACACCACTAGTCACATCCTGCCAATTCGAGTACCTGCCCATTATCCCTACTCTCTGCTTCCTCCTGCTCAGCCAATTTCCTAACCAGGTCAATAATATGCCTTCAATTCCATGGGTTTCAACTTTAGTTAACAGTCTCTTATCAGCGACTTTATCAAATACCTTCTGGAAGTCCATATAAATAACATCCATAGACATTCCCCTGTTCACTACTTTAGTCACCTCCTCAAAATATTCAATCAGGTTTGTCAGGCATGACTTACCTTTCACATATCCATGCCAGCTCTCACTGAGCAACTGAAAATTTTCGAGGTGCTCAGTCACCCTATTCTTAATTGTAGATGCTAGTAATTACCTGACAGCAGATGTTAGGCTAACTGGTCTATAATTGCCTGGTTTTCCTCTCTCGCCATACTTAAATAGCGGAGTGACACGCACAATTTTCCAATCTAAAGGGACGGTTCCAGAACCGAGAGAACTTTGGAAGATTGTAGGGCATCTGCAATGTGCTCATCTACTTCCTTTAAACCCTGGGATGGAAACCATCTGGTCCTGGAGATTTATCACTCTTTGGTGCCATTACTTTCTTCATTGTTGCTATTTTATTTACGTTAATTTTAGGGGCCTCAACTATTCACAGTATTTATTAACAACTTAGATGACGGCATGGTCAGCCTCATATCCAAATTTACAGATGACACAAAGACAGGCGGCATTGTAGGCAGTGTAGATGAAAGCATAACATTACAAAGGGATATCAATAGATTAAGTGAATGGGCAAATCTGTGGGAAATGGATTTCAATGTCGGCAAATGTGAGCTCATCCAATTTGGACCTCAAAAGGATAGAACAGGGTAAATGTCCCTGATTCAATATTGGTTTCCTTGGGATTTTCGGCATGATATCCTCTTCTTCTGCTGTAAATTCTGATGCAAAGTACTTATTCAACGTCCAACATTTCCTTATTATCATTTACAACATCACCAATATCAGTTTTCAAAGGACCATCATTGCTCCTGATCACCCGCTTTTTCCGAATATAATTGTAAAAATTCTGGTGTTGATTTTGATCCTTGAAATTTCATTTCATGCCCCCCTTTTTAGAAATATAGAAACATAGAAAATAGGTGCAGGAGTAGGCCATTCGGCCCTTCGAGCCTGCACCGTCATTCAATAAGATCATGGCTGATCATTCCCTCAGTACCCCTTTCCTGCTTTCTCTCCATACCCCTTGATCCCTTTACCCATAAGGGCCATATCTAACTCTCTCTTGAATATATTCAATGAACTGGCATCAACAACTCGCTGCGGCAGGGAATTCCACAGGTTCACAACTCTCTGAGTGAAGAAGTTTCTCCTCATCTCAGTCCTGAGTGGCTTACCTCATCCTTAGATTATGTCCCCTGGCTCTGGACTTCCCCAACATCGGGAACATTCTTCCTGCATCTAACCTGTCCAGCCCCCTCAGAATTTTATATGTTTCTATGAGATCCCCTCTCATCCTTCTAAACTCCAGTGAATACAGGCCCAGTCGATCCAGTCTCTCCTCATATGTTAGTCCTGTCATCCCGGAAATCAGTCTGGTGAACCTTCGCTGCACTCCCTCAATAGCAAGAATGCCCTTCCTCAGATTAGGAGACCAAAACTGAACACAATATTCCAGGTGAGGCCTCACTAAGGCCTTGTACAACTACAGTAAGACCTCCCTGCTCTGATATTCAAATCCCCTAGCTATGAAGGCCAATATACCATTTGCCTTCTTCACTGCCTGCTGTACCTGCATGCCAACTTTCAATGACTGATATACCATGACACCCAAGTCTCGTTGCACCTCCCCTTTTCCTAACCTGCCGCCATTCGGATAATATTCTGCCTTCATGTTTTTGCCACCGAAGTGGATAACCTCGCATTTATCCACATTATCCTGCATCTGCCATGCATTTGCCCACTCACCTAACCTGTCCAAGTCACCCTGCAGCCTCTTAGCGTCCTCCACACAGCTCACACCACCACCCAGCTTATCTGCAAACTTGGAGATATTGCACCCAATTCCTTCATCCAAATCATTAATGTATATTGTAAATAGCTGGGGTCCCAGCACTGAGCCCAGCACTGTGCCTCGGCCTGCCATTCTGAAAAGGATCCGTTTATCCTGACTCTCTGCTTCCTGTCTGCCAATGAGTTCTCTATCCACGTCAGTACATTACCCCCAATACCATTTGCTTTAATTTTGCACACCAATCTCGTGTGTGGGACCTTGTCAAAAGCCTTTTGAAAATTGAAATATACCACATCCACTGGTTCTCCCTTGTCCACTCTACTCGTTACATCCTCAAAAAATTCCAACTTTATCAAGCATGATTTCCCTTTCATAAATCTATGCTGACTTGGACCAATTCTGTCACTGCTTTCCAAATGCGCTGCTATTTCATCTTTAATAACCGATTCCAACATTTTTCCCCACTACTGATGTCAGGCTAACTAGTCTATAGTTACCCGTTTTCTCTCTCCCTCCTTTTTTAAAAAGTGGTGTTACATTAGCTACCCTCCAGTCCATAGGAACTGATCCAGAGTCGATAGACTGTTGGAAAATGATCACCAATGCGTCCACTATTTCTAGGGCCACTTCCTTATTACTCTGGGATGCAGACTATCAGGCCCCGGGGATTTATCGGCCTTCAACCCCATCAATTTCCCTAACACAATTTCCCGCCTAATAAGGATTTCCTTCAGTTCCTCCTTCTTGCTAGACCCTCGGTCCCCTCGTATTTTCGGAAGATTATTTGTGTCTTCCTTGGTGAAGACAGAACCAAAGTATTTGTTCAACTGGTCTGCCATTTCTTCTGAATTCACCTGAATCTGACTGCAAGGAACCTACATTTGTCTTCACTAATCTTTTTCTCTTCACATATCTATAGAAGCTTTTGCAGTCAGTTGTTATGTTCCCAGCAAGCTTCCTCTCATACTCTATTATCCCCCTCCTAACTAAACCCTTTGTCCTCCTCTGCTGAATTATAAAATTCTCCCAGTCCTCAGGTTTGCTGCTTTTTCTGGCCAATTTATATGCCGCTTCCTTAGATTTAACACTATCCTTAATTTCCCTTGTTAGCCACGGTTGAGTCACCTTCCCTGTTTTATTTTTAGTCCAGACAGGGATGTACAATTGTTGAAGTTCATCCATGTGATCTTTAAATGTTTGCCATTGCCTATCCACCGTCAACCCTTTAAGTATCACTCGCCAGTCTATTCTAGCCAATTCACATCTCATACCATCGAAGTTACCTTTCCTTAAGTTCATGATCCTAGTCTCTGAATTAACTGTGTCACTCTCCATCTTAATAAAGAATTCTACCATATTATGGTCACTCTTCCCCAAGGGGCCTTGCACAACAAGATTGCTAATTAGTCCTTTCTCATTACACATCACCCAGTCTAGGATGGCCAGCTCTCTAGTTGGCTCCTTGACATATTGGTCTAGAAAACCATCCCTAATACACTCCAGGAAATCCTCTTCCACCGCTACCAGTTTGGTTAGCCCAATCAATATATAGATTAAAGTCGCTCATGATAACTGCTGTACCTTTATTGCACGCATCCCTAATTTCTTGTTTGATGCCCTTTGGTATTCCGTAGCTCCACCCATACAGATTCCACATCATCCAAGCTAATGTCCTTCCTTACTATTGCATTAATTTCCTCTTTAACCAGCAATGCCACCCCACCTACTTTTCCTTTCTGTCTATCCTTCCTGAATGTTGAATACCCCTGGATGTTGAGTTCCCAGCCTTGGTCACCCTGGAGCCATGTCTCTGTGATGCCAATTACATCATATCCGTTAACAGTTATCTGCGCAGTTAATTCATCCACCTTATTGCGAATACTCTTACTACCTGGTTTGTCACCCTTTGCTGTTCTTTGTATCTTTCCCATTCCTCCCTAATTACTCACTTGCTCTAGCCACCCAACTAAATTCTCACCACCCCACATCCCCATCCCATGACCCACCATCCCCACAAATATCCACTGGCACAATACTCTCTGCCTCCTCTTGATCCTGTCCCTTCACTACACATGCCTCTGTCCCAAATCCTCACTGGTTTCCTTCTCTGTGTGAGCTTCCTGTCCAGCATATAAGGCCATGAGCCAGCAATTTCTCTTACCCGCAAGAACATATAAGAACATATAAGAATTAGGAGCAGGAGTAACCCATTCAGCCCCTCGAGCCTGCTCCGCCATTTAATAAGTCCATGGCTGATCTTCTACCTCAACTCTACTATCCTGCACTATCTCCATATCCCTTGATTCCCTTAATATTTAAAAATCTATTGATCTCTGTCTTGAGCTTCCAAGCTTCCAGCCTCTCACTCAATGTGCAGGGTTCAAGAGTTGGTAGATAGAGGCTGGCGCAAGATAAAAGCATCATGGCAGCTGCCAAGAATGGGGGTGGAGATGATTATGATGGGCTGTTGGTGATCACGCGCTAGTTACATATTAATGGAAGTTCTTGCGATCTATGAAGATAGTGAGGGCATCCACAGGAGCTCGCATTGCGATGTAGGTACAGTCAATGAAGTCCTGGATTTAGGGGAAGACTGCAATCTGTGCGAACCCTAGATCCATGTCCTGCTGTTTCTAATGGTCGATGTGGAACGTAATGAAAGTGCTAGCTCTCGTGAACATAGCATCAGTTACCTGTTTAATGCAAGCATGAACTGCAGACTGAATCATGTTGCTGTTATCCCCTGCTGCAGCCTGGAAGGAGCTGGAGGCAAAGAAGTTGAGGGCTGTAGAATTCATGATTACAACAGGCAGAGCAGTACCAACTGTGGCAGTGGCTGCAGGGAGGCTGTGACAGCATCCATGGAGAAGCACAGAATCTTTATGCTCCTCTGAGAAGTGCAGGTTGGAGACTCTGGACATAGACACCCTGTTCGTGGGCAAAGCTATGGCAAGCGCAGTTCAATATGGGGGAAGTCTGAGGTCATCCACTTTGGATTCGAGAAAGATAAATCAGAATATTTTCTTAATTGTGAGAGACTATGAACTGTGGCGGAGCAAAGGGTTTTGGATGTCCACGTACACAAATCATTACAATCTTGTGGACAGCTACAAAAAGTTATCAAAAAGGATAATGGAATGTTGCACTTTATATCAGGCGTATTAGAATACAAAAGTGAGGAAATTATGCTTCAGTTATATTGAACTTTGGTCAGACTCCATCTGGAGTAACATCGTTCAGTTCTGGGTGCCTCACCTCAGGAAGGATATATTGGCCTTGGAAGAGGGGCAGCGCAGATTCACCAGAATGACACCAGGGCTTGAAGAAAGAAAAGAAAGATTTGCATTTATATAGCACCTTTTACAACCACCAGAACTTTCAAAGCACTTTACAGCCAATGAAGTACTTTTGGAGTGTAGTCACTGTTGTAATGTGGGAAACATGGCAGCCAACTTGAACACAAGTAAACTTCCACAAACAGCAATGTTTTTCTTATGTTGTTTGAGGGGTAAATATTGGCCAGAACACCGGGGATAACTCCCATGCTCTTCTTCGAAATAGTGCCATGGGATCTTTTACACCCACCTGAGAGGCAAGACTTGGTCTCACCCGAAAGACGGCACCTCAGCACTGCAACCTACAGGGTTGCTGTTGTATATGCTGATTATGGATGTACTCTCTGTGTCATCACTGTGTGATTGCATAAGATGGAGACTTGTTTACCTGATGTACTATCAATAAGGTTCACACCGTGTACATACATGCTGGCACCACTAGAGAGTGCAACTGGTGGAGACCGGGGGTTTCCTGCCCTGGTGGCAGGGCCCTGTATAAAAGGCTGCACACCTTGCTTGCACAGCACTCTGGAATTTGGAATAAAGGACCAAGGTCACTACAGTTCAAGTACAACACATTGCCTTGTGGAGTCATTCATAAGTACACTATAAACATAACAGTTACGAACCAAGAGCTGGAAAGTGGGATTAGGCTGGATAGCTCTTTGTTGGTCAGCACAGAAATGATGGGCCGAGATGGCCTCCTTCCGTGTTGTAAATTTCTATGATTCTATGAGTGTCAGCCTAGATTTATGTGCTCAAATTCCTGAAGTGGGACCCACAACCTTCTGACTCAGAGGCGAGAGTGCTACCCACTGAGCCATGAGGAGAGTTTACGTAAACTTGATCAACAGGATAAAATAATTTGATAGGGTAGATACAGAGAAACTATTTCCTCTGTTGGGAGATTCCAGAACAAGGGGACACAATCTTAAAATTAGAGCTAGGCCATTTAGGATTGAAATCAAGAGGCACTTTTTCACACAAAGGGTAGTGGAAATCTAGTACTATTTGCTGCCCCCACCTCTCCCCACTCTCACCCCCCCCCCCCCGCCTCCAAAATGTTCTGGATGCTGAGGGTGAATTGACATTTTTGTTAGATAAGGGTATCCAGGGATATGGAGTGAAGGTGGCTAAATAAAGTTAAGGTACAGATCAGCCATGATCTAATAGAATATGTTCAAGGTGCTAACTGGCCTATTCTTGTTCCTATGTTCCCCATCAGATAAGAGTATCAAGGGATATGAACAAAAGAGGGTATATATACTTTAGGTACAGACCAGCCATGATCTAATTGAGTGGCTGTTTCGGCTCGAGGGGCTGAATGGCCTACTCCTGTCCCTATGTTTCAATGGGAGGGTAAGAGTATCTGCTCCTCCTCTTCTGTGGTCTCCTCCCAGCGGCAGCTCTATGTGGTCCTTCCACCTGTTGCAGTTTCACCACTTCCTCATCTTACTCTCACGAGAATGGAATAGCCAAAAGGACCCATTATCAGAAAAAGAGCGTCGCTTAGTCCCCTTAATGTTCCTGAAGCTCATCCAGTCACTACCAACAGAAAAAACAGCGATTTGACACCCAAAAAGCACTGACAAATGCAGGGCAAGATGTTTAAGCAAACATCACAAAGATATAAATTAGAGCAGGTGAGTGCCCCTTTAAATCCCACTGGAACTGGTCATTTCCTGTCTTGGACCGCCTACAATTTATGGGTAGGTTTAAGGAGCAGTGGTGGTGGTACAGAGTCAGACAAAAAATGTCATCTGTGTCCTAATTGTGTCACAGAATCTTCATTTAAATATATGCATTAGGCTCCAGCCTGTTTCCGGTGGGAATGCTGGCTATCTAAATCGAAGCCTGTGAAAGGCGCAGTAGACCGGCCTCCTGCGGCCTGTTGGCAATCTGTTTCCCCAATCTTCACCCTGTTATTGTCAAAAAATGGCGCAGTTCGAAACAATAGTTGGTCCCTGCATCTCCAGTACTCTAGCCTGGTGATTATGGTACTGGACCAGCAGCTCAGAGGTCATGAGTTCAATCTCTACCATGGCAAATTGAACTCAGTAAAAATGCTTCCCGTAAAAACCCAACTGGTTCACTAACATCTTGCAGGGAAGGGAATCTCCTTCCCCTACATGGTCTGCCTTGCATGTAACTCCAGTCAAGACCACATGGCTGACCCTAGCAAGTCACCCAGTTGTAAACATTCATTTCAAAGTTCAGAGGAAAATTGGATGGGGGCCCCATTGTCAATGACTCAGGCATCCTATCAGGATGAGACTGTTATGTCTATAGTGTACTTATAAATGACTCCACAAGGCAATATGTTGTACTTGAACTGTTGTGACCTCGGTCCTTTATTCCAAACTCCAGAGTGCTCTGTCAGCATGGTGAGCAGCCTTTTATACAGGGCCCTGCCACCAGGGCAGGAAACCCCCGGTCTCCACCAGTTGCAGCCCCTAGTGGTGCTAGCATGTATGTACACGGTGTGAACCTTATTGATAGCACATCAGGTAAACAAGTCTCCATCTTATGCAATCACACAGTGACTACACATAGAGTACATCCATAGTCAGCATATACAACAAAGGCTACAGCAACTTTAGGCCAGGTGACCAAACAAAGAGATATAGACAGGTTAAGTGAGTGGGCAAGAATGTGGCAGATGGAAAATAAGGTGGAGAAATGTGAAGTTATCTGCTTTGGTAGGAAAAATATAAAAGCAGAATATTTTTTAAAAGGTGAAAGACTGGGAAATGTTGGTATTCAGAGGGACCTGGATATCCTTAGACACAGGTCACAGAAAGTTAACTTGCAGGTACAGCAAGCAATTAGATAAGCCAGTAGTATGTTAGCCTTTATTACAAAGGGATTGGAGTATAAAAGGGGGTAGAAATTGCCCCCTGCCCATTGGCAGCAGCGGCAGTGTGCCCGCCCCTTTGAGAGAAGCCGCACCACCATTGCAGAAGGTGGACCACCGGGAGAAGATTTTCAGAGGGGAATGATGCTGTCGGGGCAGTAGATCGGCGGTGCGCACGGTGATGATGCGCTCATCGCGGGATCGGCAGCAGCGGAGCGGTAAGGGTAGGGGATCGGGGCATCGCCAGGAAACCTCGGGAGGGCAATTGGACTATCAGCGGCCACTCCATGAAAAGTCGGCAACCACTCCACTCTGCGGTGTGGCCGCCGATTTGCAGTGGTGACAGGTCTTAAGGAGAGGGGCAATTTCTAAAATGGTGGTGGACAACCAGGCAACCAACAGGAGTGGGAGGCTCCACGAACATCCTCAAACTCAACCCAAGGTCCAGCCTAGCATGAGTGCAAGAGACAAGGCTGAAGCGTTTACTTTTAACAAAAATCATTGCTCTCAGCTCTACCTGCAGTCTATATTTAAATTTAAACAAATACATCTTGTCCCCACTCTTGCTGCTTGCCCCAGCCCAGTCTACTCCCCAACTCTGCCCAGCTGTGCAAACACAAACACCTGCCTATGTTTAAATAAAATCTTGGTCTCAGCCCCATTTGCCCTGGCTTGGCCCACTCTTGACCATGCTGCTACTTCTCTGGCCCTCTCAGCCCTTGCTCGTCTCCCCTTCCCTGCCCTGTTCCAATTTTTTTTTTAATTAGTTGTTCCTTATTCCCCAGAGATCGGGGGGCAGGGAGAAATTTCAGGGAAGATAGAAAAATAAATTTGAAAGACAGGGCAAAGGGATATTGGGGGAATATTGCAAGAGAGAGAGATTGGGACAAAGAGAGATCAGGGGACAGATAGAGAGATTAGGGCATGGAGATAGAGATTGGAGGCAGAGAGAGAGAGAGAGAGAGATTGGGGCAGAGAGAGATCAGGGGACAGATAGAGAGATTAGGGCATGGAGATAGAGATTGGAGGCAGAGAGAGAGAGAGAGATTGGGGCAGACAGAGAGAGAGAGAGAGATTGGGACAGAGAGAGATATCGGGAGGCAGAGTGAGAGAGATCAGGGAACAGACAGAGAGATTAGGGCATGGAGATAGAGATTGGAACAGAGAAGAGATTGAAGCACAGAGAAAGATGGGGCAGAGAGAGAGATAGTGGGAGGTAGAGAGAGAAAGAGAGAGATCAGGGATAGACAGAGAGATTGGGGGCAGAGAGAGAGACAAATCGGGACAGTGAGAAAGACTGGGGCAAAGAAAGGGAGATTGGAGACAGAAATTTGGTCCAGAGAGAGATTGAATGCAGATAGATTTGGGACAGTGGGATTAGAGACAGAGAGATAATTGCACAGTGAGAGACTAGTAGGAGGGACCGAGTGAGAGCAGAGAAACATAGATTGGGGCAAACAGAGAGATTGGCGGATCAGAAATATATTGGGAGTAGAAAGATATTGTGGCAGAGAGAGGGAGAGATTGGGAAAGGAGACAGATGAGGGAACAGAGCAAGAGGATGGGTGAACATAGAGAGACAGATGAGGAGAGTAGACAGAGAGTGGCGACAAACAGAAATGGGATCACATAGATTGGGACAGAGTGATGGTGGGGGGGTGGGCAGAGAGAGAGAAATGGGGGACAGAAAGAGAGATTGGCGATAGAAACAGATAGGGGGACAAAGAAAGGAAGAGGTCAGGCAATGCATACAGATATTGGGCATAGAGAGAGGCAGAGGGAGATTGGGGACAGAGAGTGATAGGGAGATAGAGAGAGGGAAAACATGGAGACAGACTGAGATTGGGGCAGAGAGAGTTTTGACAGAGAGAAATTTCCTTTTTCTCAAGGCGGATTCCCATGATTTATTTTGAAGCTGTTCCTGTGGCTGACCTCCTAACCGAATAAAAAAAGCCAGCTTGTTACTTCACTGTTAATCAGCCTTGGACTCTGGCTCTGCTGTCAGCTATAAACAACACAACCCATTGCTCTCTCTGTTCATGCTCCCTGTTCGTAGCTTTGGACTCAGGCCCCTGATTATAAAACAATTTAAATTCGGTCGCTGGCCAGCATTCCTCACTGGGCTGTTCTCCAAATACTTTTAAGAAATTACGAAATTAGGCCTTGTTCTGTCAAGGAAAGGGAGAGAAAGATTAAGGGCACATACAGACTAAGAGAGCTCGGGATTATAGGAAGAGACAGGCCAGAGGACAGGGGGGGTGAGATGTAAAGTCCTTACTTTACAGTATGAAACCACACGAGGCACATTCTGGGGACAAGGTCACTCTGTGACCTTAACTCTTTATTCACAGGACTCCAAAGAGACAATGACCCTGCGTGGGACCTCCCTTTTTATACCTGTGTGATCAGGTAAGGAGTGTCTCCCACAAGTCCACCCCTTGTGGTCAAGATATGCATCTAGGTTGAGTGTATACAGTAATACAGTGGTGTTACATTGTGGTTACATACATGACATCACCTCCCCACCCCCCCAAAGTCTTATTGGGATCATAGGTTTAGTCTTTCAGGTGGTCTACGCTCCCTCATTGAGCGCTGCAGTTGGGGCTCTGGTTGTTGGACACTGACGTGAGTGTCTGTCACCTGTGGTGATTCCGGCCTGTCCGGGTTGACCGCAGGGACTGTGCATTCTTCTGATTGCTCTTGTTACTCGTTCACTGGCAGTTTTGTGAGCTCCATCTCATGGTCTTCTTCAGGTTCCTCCGTGTCGATGCTTGAACCTTTTTTTTAATTGGTCCAGATGCTTACGGCATACCTGACCATTGTTGAGTTTTACTACGATGACCCTATTCCCCTCTTTGTCAATTACAGTGCCCTCAAGCCATTTGGGCTCCATGGCGTGATTAAGGACGAATACAGGATCATTTATTTCTATACATCTCCCCCTCGAATTACGGTCATGGTAATCATTTTGTGACTTGCGCTTGCCCTCAACTATGTCGGTCAGGACTGGGTGAATGAGGGACAATCGAGTTTTGAGTGTCCGTTACATTAGTAGCTCTGCGGGCGGGACCCACGTGAGCGAGTGCAGTTGGGATCTATAGGTCAGCAGGAGGCGCGATAGGCAGCATTGTAGGGAGGGTCCTTGAATCCGGAGCATGCCTTGCTTAATGATTTGGATCGCACGTTCCACCTGGCCATTGGAGGCCGGCTTGAACGCCGCAGTCCTGACATGGTTCATGCCATTGCCCGACATAAACTCTCGGAATCGTAGCTTGTGAAACATGGGCCATTATCACTAACCAGGATGTCCGGCAAGCCATGGGTTGCAAAGATCACACGTAGGCTTTCCACGGTGGTGGATGACGTGCATGAAGTATGCATCTACCACAATAAGGAACATCTTTGCCATGAACGGGCCCGCATAGTCAACGTGAATGTGTGACCATGACCTGGTGGGCCAGGGCCACGGGCTGAGCGGGGCCTCCCTGGGGGCATTACCCAGCTGGGCACACGTCGTGCACCTGCGAACACAGTGTTCCAGGTCTGAATCAATTCCAGGCCACCAAACGTGTGACCGGGCAATGGCCTTCATCAACACAATGCCTGGGTGCTCGCTGTGGAGTTCCCTGATGAATGCTTCCCTGTCCTTCTGGGGCAGAACTACCCGGCTGCCCCATAGTAGGCAGTCGGCTTAAATGGAGAGCTCATCCATACTTCTGTGGAACGGTCTGACCTCCTCAGGGCATGCTCTGTGTGTGGGCGCCCAATCCCCAGTCAGGACACATTTCTTAATCAGAGATAGGAGGGGATCTCTGTTTGTCCAGATTTTGATCTGGCGGGCTGTGATGGGGGAGCCTGCGCTGTCAAAGGCATCGACAGCCATGACCATCTCGGCGCTTTGCTCCGCTGCCCCCTCAGTTGTGGCCAGTGAAAGCCTGCTGAGCGCGTCAGCGCAATTTTCAGTGCCGGACCGGTGCTGGATGGAGTAGTCATAAGCAGCCAGCGTGAGAGCCCATCGCTGTATGCGAGCTGATGCGTTGGCATTGACAGCTTTGCTTACTGACAACAGGGATGTTAATGGCTTGTGGTCCATCTCTAATTCAAACTTCCTACCAAAGAGGTATTGATGCATTTTTTTACACCATAGACACATGCAAGCGCTTCCTTCTCGACCATCCCATATCCCCGTTCTGCTTGAGAGAGCGACCTGGAGGCATAAGCCACAGGTTGTAATTGACCCTCAGCATTGCCCTGCTGCAACATGCACCCAACCCCATAGGACGATGTATCACATGTCAGAATCAATTTTTTACAGGGGTCGTACAGGGTCAACAACTTGTTTGAACAAAGCCCGTTCCTGGCTGTCCCCCCAAAACCAATCGCAACCCTTACGCAGGAGCACGTGTAGCAGCTCCAACAACGTGCTCAAGTTCGGCAGAAAGTTCCCGAAATAGTTCAACAGTCCCAGGAATGAACGCAACTCCGATGTGTTCCAGGGCCTGGGTGCTCGTCGAATCGCCTCTGTTTTGGATTCGGTGGGCCGAATCCCATCTGCAGCAACCCTCCTGGCCAGAAACTCAACCTCAGGAGCTAAGGCCACACATTTAGACTTTTTGAGTCACAGGCCTACCCGGTCCAGTCGGTGTAGCACCTCCTCCAGGTTGTGGAGGTGTTCCTCGGTGCCTCAACCCGTGATGAGGATGTCATCCTGGAATACGATCGTTCCAGGAATGGATTTAAGCAGGCTTTCCATGTTTCTTTGAAAAATCGCGGCCGCTGATCGAATGCCAAATGGGCACCTGTTATAAACGAACAGTCCCTTGTGTGTGGTGATGGTGGTCAGTAGTTTAGATTCGTCAGCCAGTTCTTGGGTCATATAGGCTGAAGTGAGATCCAACTTGGTGAACAGCTTGCCGCCTGCCAGCGTGGCGAAGAGGTCCTCTGCTCTCTGGGGCGGGTATTGATCTTGTAGGGACACCCGATTGATGGTGACCTTGTAGTCGCCACAGATCCTGACAGAGCCATCCGCTTTTAGGACGGGAACGATGGGACTCGCCCAGTCGCTGAATTCAACAGGCGAGATGATGCCCTCTCTCAACAGCCGGTCCAATTCGCTCTCGATCTTTTCCCGCATCACATACGGCACCGCTCTGGCTTTGTGGTGCACTGGCTAGGTGTCCGGGGTGATGTGCATCACTACTTTAGTGCCTTTGAAAGTCCCGGCGCCAGGTTGGAATAGTGAATCGAATTGTTGTCGGACTTGTGAGCACGAACTTCGCTCCACAGATGACATTGCGTGAACATCCCCCTATTTCCAGTTCATCTCGGCTAACCAGCTCCTCCTCAACAGAGCGGGACCATTGCCCGGGACAATCCAGAGCGGCAGCCGATTCACTAACCCATTGTGTGTGACAGCCAAAATTGCACTACCTAGCACCGGAATGATTTCTTTAGTGTAAGTCCGTAATTGTGTCTCAATACGTGCTAATTTGGCTTTAAGTGGCCATAGCTTCTCAAATTGCTGAACCCCCATGAGTGACTGGCTGGCCCCAGTGTCCAGCTCCATGTGTACTGGGATACCATTTAATAAAACCCTCATCATCATTGGTGGCGTTTTGGTGTATGAACTGTGAATATTCGCCACATGGACCCGCTGAATCCATCGATTTGCCCCAAAAGTCATCCTACCTCAAAGAACCCTCTTCTGGTCCATCCGCCTCATATATTAGTCTGGTTGCAGACTTCCTGCACATTCGAGCCAAGTGGCCACTGAGATTGCAGTTCCTGCAGACAAACTGTTGAAATTTGCAAGATCTAGCTCCACACTTCCAGCATGAGTTAAAGTTTCCATTGTTGGGAACAAAGGGACTATGGCCAGGCATTCTGTGTTGACTGTCCCTTTGACTGCTCTTAAGTACCCTATTAGTGGGTGTCAATGGCCCCATCCCGGGCCGCATTGTCCACTGTGATGGCGTGAATGTCCTTTCAGCCTGCCATTGTCTCTGTTGAAGTCATACTCTGGGGTCTATTGCTGCCTGGGGAGTGTCGGACTGCCCTGCCTGCCTGCGGGGCTCTGAGTCGCATTGATGAAGTTGACTCCCTGATCCATCGCTGTGTTAGAAGCAGAATTGCGCGCGTATATTATTTTTGTCTCTTCTTTCCCCCGCCATGAAAGTTTGAGCCATCAACGCCGCCGCTTCCAAGGTCAAATCCTTGGTCTCAATTAATTTGCGGAAAATTCCCGCATGACTGATGCCCTCGATAAAGAAGCCCCTTAGCATCTCCCCCCTGCAGGTGTCTGTGAACTTATAGAGGCTGACCAAACGCCGGAGGTCCGCTATGAAGTCCGGTATGCTCTGTCCTTCACGATGTCGGTGGGTGTAGAATCTGTGTCGGGCCATATGTATGCTACTCGCCGGTTTGAGGTGCTCCCCGATCAATTTGCTAAGTTTTTCAAAGGTTTGGTCCGCCGACTTTTCGGGTGCTAGTAAGTCCTTCATGAGGTCCGCAGCTGGTCAAAAGATGAGCCCGTCGCTTGTCGGCCGCTGCATCTCCCAGCCATTCTTTCATAACGAAGCTTTGCTGAAGCCTCTCGACAAAATCGTCCCAGTCTTCCCCAACACAGTACCGTTCCTCTGTGCCACCGGTGGCCATTCTCGTGGGTCGTGAATTCCCATTTCGCGCCGCCAATATAAAATCCTTACTCTACAGTATGAAACCACACGAGACACATTCTGGGAACAAGGTCACTCTGTGACCTTAACTCTTTATTCACAGGACTCCAAAGACGATGACCCATTTTTATACCTGTGTGATCAGGTAAGGAGTGTCTCCCACAAGTTCACCCCTTGTGGTCAAGGTGTGCATCTAGGTTGAGTGTATACAGTAATACAGTGGTGTTACATTGTGGTTACATACATGACATGAGAGATATAGACAAGGGGACAGGGACAGAAAGAACATAAGAACATAAGAAATAAGAGCTGGAGAAGGCCATTTGGCCTTTCAAACCTGCTCTGCCTTTCAATAAGATCATGCCTGATCTTCTATCTCAACTCCACCTTCCCGCACTATCCCCATATCCCTTAATTCCCCAAAATTTATCGACCTCTGCCTTCAATATACTCAACGACTGAGCATCCACAGCTCTCTGGGGTAGAGAATTCCAAAGATTCACAACCCTTTGAATGAAGAAATTTCTCTTCATCTCAGTCCTAAATGACCAACCTCGTATTCGAAGACTGTGACCCATGTTCTAGTCCAGCCAGGGGAAACATATTCTCAGCATTAACCCTGTCAAGCTCCTTAAGAATTTTATGTGTTTCAATTCGATAACTTTTCATTCTTCTAAACTGCAGGGAATAGGCCTGGTCTACTCAATCTCTCCTCATAGGATAATCCCCTCATCCCAGGAACAAGTCTGGTGAACCTTTGTTGCACTTCCTCTAAGGCCAGTATGTCTTTCCTTAGGTAAGGAGACCAGAACTGTACACAGTACTCCAGGTGTGGCCTCACCAATGTCCTGCATAATTGTAGTAAGACTTCTTTATTCTCTCTAGTTCCTTAGTTCCCCATTATTTCTGAAATGTTTTTTGTGTCTTCTACCGTGAAGACAGATACAGTGTTTGTTTAATGTCTCTGCCATTTCCTGATTGCCCATTATAATTTCTCCTGTCTCTGCCTCTAATGGGCCCACATTTACTTTCACTAATCACTTCCTATTTACATACCGATAGAAACATTTCGGGGCAGAAATTGCCCCCCACCTTAAGGTCTATTACCACCTCTAAGAGTAATGGAGCAGATAGGCCTCACAGACTGGAGACAGACTGATGGGCCCAACCGTCCTAAATTTCCCCCGAGCTGGGAGCGGCAGAAACAGGTTTCCGCGCCGCCTATGTTGCCACCCCGTCAGGCACGCGCCGACCCCCTTCCGAGCAACGGTGAACCCGTTCCGCCCTGCGAGTGAAATTGCCCCACCGGAGCGACGTCGCCACCAGTCGGTGCCACTGACAGCTTTCCCCTGTGGGAAACTGCCTGTGGCTGGGCCGTGCATCCGCCCTTAAAGGGGATGGCGCACTGCCGCGGCCGCCTTTTAAAAAAAATTATCGGCCAACTGCGAGGTCGGCCCGACACCGGTGGCCACGAGTTCAGCCGGGCCGCCAACAGGCAGCCCAAGCACCCCCTCTTGGGTGCCGGACCGCTAGCCCGGCCGAAACCCTCCTTGGTGGCCCGGTGGTTGCCACTAATGTGACTGTAGAGTTCACAGCGGCCCTCCCCTTTAACTGAAGGGGAGGGATGTTGTGACGCGTCAACGTGATGCGGCATGTCTGCATTGCGCGGACACCATCAGCGCAGCGCTGATGACACATACCGGCGTCCGACCCGCTCTACGTGCAATTCTGCCCCACAGCCGACCCAAACACTGCCCGGAGATGAAAATCTTTTTCAAGTCTTGAATATTGCTCTACTCTCCGCCCCATGGATTGAGGCGGAGAAAAATCTTCAGAAACGGTAGATGCATCTACTTTCCATCAAGGGGCAATTTCGGCCCCTTACAATCTGTTTTCATCAGCCCAAATTTGGCCCTCCGGTTTTTTCGGCGCACCTCAGAGCCCCCTGCCGACATTGTCGAGCAGAAGCAGCACCAAAAAAAAGACTGATTCCCGGGATGACAGGACTGACATATGAGGAGAGACTGGATCGACTGGGCCTGTATTCACTGGAGTTTAGAAGAATGAGAGGGGATCTCATAGAAACATATAAAATTCTGATGGGATTGGACAGGTTAGATGCAGGAAGAATGTTCCCGATGTTGGGGAAGTCCAGAACCAGGGGTCACACACTAAGGATAAGGGGTAAGCCATTTAGGACCGAGATGAGGAGAAACTTCTTCACTCAGAGAGTTGTTAACCTGTGGAATTCTCTACCACAGAAAGTTGTTGAGTCCAGTTCGTTCGATATATTCAAGAGGGAGTTAGATATGGCCTTTATGGCTAAAGGGATCAAGGGGTATGGGGAGAAAGCAGGAAAGGGGTATTGAGGGAATGATCAGCCATGATCATATTGAATGGTGGTGCAGGCTCGAAGGGCCAAATGGCCTACTCCTGCACCGATTTTCTATGTTTCTATGGCCGATTCTCGGGCTGTCTGTCGAGGTGGCTTGGCACAGAACACAGAGAGGGGGCAGAGCTAGGTCCATGCTGGCCACGCAGAGCCGGCATGGGGGCAGGGCCTGATCTGAGTGACTGTGTGCCGGCAGCACACGCATGCGCGTTGCAGCGTTCGCGCATGCTCAGTGGGGCAATAACATTGGCAATCGGCCATTTTTAAAGGGAGAACCTGTCACTGAGTTTTGAAAGTTATAGGGATGTTGTTTGGAGTCCTCTGCAAGAAATCAGCTGCTAAATCTCCACAAGGAGTGCTGCATTGGTGAAAATCATTCATTGCTGCAAGCGAAATAAGGACTTTGTGTTTTGAAAAATCACCGAGTATCACTTCAATAGAGCAATGCAACACCATGCACCAAGAACAAAGAATTTCACGCATCAAGAAGTGGAGGTACTAGTGAATGTAATCGAGGAAAGCTGGCAGGAGCTGGATATGAGCAACAGAGGTCGCACAAAAGTGCCATCCAAAGAAATGAATAAACGCTGGAACAAACTTGCAGAAGATTACTGCGCAGTGGTGAATACCACGAGAAATGGAAGCCAGTGTAAAAACAAATGGCAGGACCTTGGTCAAGCAGTTAGTGTAAGTAATATTTTCATTTGTCAATGGAGTTGCATCTGTAAATGTGAACATCTGTATATGTTCCACCCAGCAGAAAGACACCTTCTCCAACAAGTTATGTTTTTATTTTTGCAGAAGAAAGTGGCCCACAACAAAAGGGAAAGAACTCGACCAGGAGGAGGCCCGGCAAATCTGCAGCCACTGACACCCTTGGAAGAGAGGGTCGCTGCTTTGATGAGTCCTGCCTGGAGAAAAGCAATCAGTACTGCACAAGCTGGGCCCACACTCGAGGGAGAGGGTAAGTCCTGCAAATCAACCTGCTGCCTGACCTGCTACGTGTGATTCAGACGCGAGCGAACCAGACCAACTTTGTAGGGGGGAGGGGGTGACCATGGAGAGGTATGAAGGGAAGAATCTTGAACTTGCGTTGCCAAGCACTTCTGTGATTTCTGATTCATCATTCCGTGGTTTCAGCTTGTCCCAGTCCCTGCATAGTGGTTTAAGTTTTAGTCCGACATTGGATGCTTTCTGTAGTGTATGTAGACACTTTTAGTCATGACTCCACGAGACAGGGTATGATACTTAAACTGTGTAGACTGGTAGTCCTTTATTTGTAGCTCCTCGAGTGAGGACAACAAGCTGTGAGCTCCTTTTTATACTGGGTTACCTACAATGTGCAGGTAACCCTTAGGTCTCCCGCAGCAGCACCCTCTGGTGTACAGTTAAGGTGTGTACAGTGTAAGGGTATATTCAGTGTTACATGACAGTGTTGCAGACATCACACAGTAAACAGGCATGCATACACAACAACACTCTCCCCTAAGCATTTTTCATATCCTTATTGTCATCACCAGGGGAGGTGATCAGTGGTATGCTATGGGAGGTTGTGGGATCCCTCAGGGGGAGTATATACACTGTGATGTGGGTAGTTGTGGAGTGGTGGGCAGGGCCACAAGACTGGGTGGGCTCCTTGTCCACCAATTAGGATGAGGGTCAGGTCATCCCAGGGTTTGCCAGGGAAGCTGGAGGGTATTGGCCTCATGCTCCTGGTGTTGGCCCTGGTGGCCAGGGGCTGTAGGGCTGGTCTGGTGCATGTTTCCATTTGTGGGGGCTGGGCTGCCCATTGACCACTGCCCCTGTAGTGGGTCTGCTCCCACCGGCTGTGTTTGTGTCCTGCAAGGGACATTACATTCGTTCCAAAGGTCCAGGCTACATGATCAGGTAGCCTGCTGGTCCTGGGGGTCTCCCACAGGGGGATTCCATTGGCATCAGCATGGTCCCTGTAGGACCCAATGTCCTCTGGCAGTGTCCTACCGGTATACATGACACTTTAGCTCTGATCACACATAGTTCAGCCTGCATTGTACATTCTATCATCACTTTTGGGTGTCCTAATTTCAACAGACCTGGTTACATTAGGCATTTCACATTCTCTATCATTATTGTTAAGCATAATAAACTTATTCTTAACCTTACTGACACCTGTATTCATCTCATCAGTCACATTAGTTAAACCAGCACCACAATTCATAGTTACATTGCATACAGTTTCATACTTGCACCCTTTAATTGCATCTTTAGCTTTAAAGTCCTTGTACTCAAATAGTTGAAACTTCCCCTTTAAATTTTTTTTGTTACCGGTCTTCTTTAAGGGAGCCTTCAAATCCGATTGGCCGCTCGGTGTCATGTGATGCTCCTCTAATGCTGCCCCTCGTGGTATGGCCGCAGCTATTTTGATTTTAGGTTCTGCTCCTCGTGTTGGTGCAGCCATCTTCTGGCTCTGCTGCAGGTAGGCTGTGGAGCTCTTTTCTTCCACAGGTTCGACCTTGGACGTCGGGAATCCCTTTCTTTTGTCGATGTTCCTCTTTTGGAGTGCTGCCTCGGCCCAGAAAGTGGAGTTTTGATCCTCGGTCCTGGAGATTTCACCGGGGTGCTGTGGTGTCGTCGCCTCGCAGTCGAGCTGGACAGTGGAACCTCCAGATGCAGCAATGGATCCATGTTCGAGGTCGATTGCTGGAGCACAGAGGCCTGGGAGCAGCTTCGCTTAGACAGGATGCCGTTGTGGTCGATTGCCGGGATTCATCCAAAGTTCTTCAAAGGTCGCTTGGCTCATCGCAGACTGGCTCGCCCCTGTGTCGATCTCCATAGAAACTGGGACCCCGTCGACGTCTACTTTCATCGCCCACTGGGAACTTTCGGTGGAGCAGTATGAGTTCCATACTCTTCTCCCAGGGGTTGAGCAACTTCATCTTCCCGGTGATCAGCCAACTCTTTGGTGATGTGGTGAGTACAGCTTTTTCTGCATATCCTTTGAAGGTGCCCTTTCTCTTTACATGCATAGTCTTTGTAGTGGCACTGGTGGGCCCTGTGTTTTCCTCCACAGCGCCAGCACGGGGCCATCCGGTTTGCCCCATGTGGCGGACTCAGGGTTGCGGGACTCGGGGCAGCGTTTCTGCCCTTAGAAGTATCTATGTGGTGCACTGCTCTTGTCGGTTTAGAGTCCCTTAGTGCTTCATTTAGGTGGTCGCCAAAGTCGCATGGTGCAGCCTGTCTCCTTAAGTGTTCCAGTCTTTCTACAAAAGCATCCCAATCTTCCCCATCGGTAAATTGCTGAAAGATGCTGAGATTCGACATGCTGAACGTGTAGTTTGTGACCTCCTATTCTCGTCGCCAGTTGTAGTGTATGTAGGCACCTTTCGTAATGACTCCATGAGGCAGGGTGTGATACTTAAACTGTGTAGACCTGTAGTCCTTTATTTGCAGCTCCTCGAGTGAGGACAACCAGTTGTGAGTTCCTTTTTAGAAACATAGAAACATAGAAACATAGAAAATAGGTGCAGGAGTAGGCCATTCGGCCCTTCTAGCCTGCACCGCCATTCAATGAGTTCATGGCTGAACATGCACTTCAGTACCCCATTCCTGCTTTCTCACCATACCCCTTGATCCCCCGAGTAGTAAGGACTTCATCTAACTCCTTTTTGAATATATTTAGTGAATTGGCCTCAACAACTTTCTGCGGTAGAGAATTCCACAGGTTCACCACTCTCTGGGTGAAGAAATTCCTCCTCATCTCGGTCCTAAATGGCTTACCCCTTATCCTTAGACTGTGTCCCTTGGTTCTGGACTTCCCCAACATTGGGAACATTCTTCCTGCATCTAACCTGTCTAACCCCGTCAGAATTTTAAATGTTTCTATGAGGTCCCCTCTCATTCTTCTGAACTCCAGTGAATACAAGCCCAGTTGATCCAGTCTTTCTTGATAGGTCAGTCCCGCCATCCTGGGAATCAGTCTGGTGAACCTTCGCTGCACTCCCTCAATAGCAAGAATGTCCTTCCTCAGGTTAGGAGATCAAAACTGTACACAATACTCCAGGTGTGGCCTCACCAAGGCCCTGTACAACTGTAGTAACACCTCCCTGCCACTGTACTCAAATCCCCTTGCTATGAAGGCCAACATGCCATTTGCTTTCTTAACCGCCTGCTGTACCTGCATGCCAACCTTCAATGACTGATATACCAGGTCTCTTTGCACCTCCCCATTTCCTAATCTGTCACCATTCAGATAATAGTCTGTCTCTCTGTTTTTACCACCAAAGTGGATAACCTCACATTTATCCACATTATACTTCTTCTGCCATGCATTTGCCCACTCACCTAACCTATCCAAGTCGCTCTGCAGCCTCATAGCATCCTCCTCGCAGCTCACACTGCCACCCAACTTAGTGTCATCCGCAAATTTGGAGATACTACATTTAATCCCCTCGTCTAAATCATTAATGTACAGTGTAAACAGCTGGGGCCGCAGCACAGAACCTTGCGGTACCCCACTAGTCACTGCCTGCCATTCTGAAAAGTCCCCATTTACTCCTACTCTTTGCTTCCTGTCTGACAACCAGTTCTCAATCCATGTCAGCGCACTACCCCCAATCACATGTGCTTTAACTTTGCACATTAATCTCTTGTGTGGGACCTTGTCGAAAGCCTTCTGAAAGTCCAAATATACCACATCAACTGGTTCTCCCTTGTCCACTCTACTGGAAACATCCTCAAAAAATTCCAGAAGATTTGTCAAGCATGATTTCCCTTTCACAAATCCATGCTGACTTGGACCTATCATGTCACCTCTTTCCAAATGCACTGCTATGACATCCTTAATAATTGTTTCCATCATTTTACCCACTACTGATGTCAGGCTGACCGGTCTATAATTCCCTGTTATCTCTCTCCCTCCTTTTTTAAAAAGTGGGGTTACATTGGCTACCCTCCACTCCATAGCTCCCACGGCAATCCCCGCACCAGTCTCTGTAGAGACCCAAGCTGTCGACCCACCCCCCACCCCGGCCAGCACCACCCCCCATGAAGCAGTGCACATTCACCGAGATGTGGATCTGAGATGGGTGCAGAATTTCTTTGCTGCTGTTGTTGTTGTTGTTGATTTTACTCTTGTAACTGTTTTCAAATGTAAATTGTTTTGTAAGTGATGTAACTTTATAAGATTATAAGTGACCTTAAAGTTTTTAAGTGACCTTAGAGTGTAAGTTTTTTTCTAATGGAAATTGTTTTGTAATTTCTGTAACTTTACAACTTATAAGTGATCTTAGGGTTTTTAAGTGATCTTAGAGTGTAAATGTTCTCACATTTTGTAAGTTATTTAATTTTGCACCTAAAAAATGATCTTGAAGTTTAAGTGATTTGAGAGTGTAAGATTTTTCACATTGAAATTGTTTTGTAACTTTTGTAACTTTACAAGTTTATATGTGATCTTAAAGTTTTTAAGTGATCTTAAAGAGTCATATTAAAGTACTGTTTGATAAAAAAATATTTTATTACACTAAAGTGAAGAACATTCTAACATTTTCAATAAAATATTTTTTACATTGAAACTGAATCATGTTCCATTAACACAACACAACATTTAGGAATAGCTGCAAAAAATAAACATGTCAAAGCAGAACAGTTGTCGCTGAGCCCTCAGGCATCAGTAAAGTGTTCACGGATGAGCTGCTGGCGCAAGGCTCGAGCAAACGTTAAAGGAGCACGATGGTCCGCCCTCCTCCGCTGTCGTGCTCTGGTCACAGGCACTTGCATGGTCTCCTGATCCTCATCATCAGTCTCCTCCTCCTCCTCCTCCTCCTGCTCGTCACCTGCATCTTCCACATCATCATCATCAGCCTCTCTCACCGCCCGTAGGTCTTCCACTACCAGGTGCTGCTGCCTCATGATGGCTAAGTTATGCAGCATGCAGCACACAACAGTGAACTGACCGACAATCTCAGGGGGGTACAGCAAGTAGCCTCCGGAATGGTCCAGGCATCAGAAATGCTGTTTCAATATACCAATGGTCCTCTCTATGATGCTGCGTGTCTTAATGTGCGACATGTTGTATTGATGGTCAGCTTCCATCCGGGTTACACGTAGGGGGCGTCATGAGCCAGGTGGCGAGGCCGTACCCTTTGTCTCCCAGTAGCCAGCTCTGCCCTTCTGGCTGCTGCTCAATCATGTCAGATATAACGCTGTCGCGTAGGATGAATGCAACATGGGTGCTGCCAGGGTATCTTGCATCAACCGACATGATGCGCTACATGTTGTCACAGACGAACTGCACATTAATGGAGTGGAAACCTTTTCTATTCCTGAACTGCTCGGCATCCTCCACAGGTGCTTGCAAGGCGATGTGGGTACAATCAATACAGCCCTGTACCTTTGGGAAGCCAGCAATCCTTGAGAACCCCAGAGCCCTGTCACGCATTGCTTGGGCGGTCATTGGGAACTTGATGAATTCATTCCTCTGCACATACAGTGCAGCCGTGACCTGACGAATGGAGACCTGTATTGCACCTTGAGAGATGGCGCACACCTTTCCAGTTGTACCTTGAAACGACGACCCCGAGGCATAGAAGGCAAGTGCAGCTGTAACCTTCACTTCAACAGACAAAGCAGTCCACCTGCTGCTTCTCGGCTGCAACTGTGGTCTCACCAACTCAAAGATCTCACGGACAACTTCTCTGCGGAAATGCAGCCTTCTGACACAATCTGCCTCACTCTGGTCCAGGTAGGAACGCCTGACTCGAAATCTCCGAGGTATGCCCGGTAGCCTACGGGTTCTGATGTTCCTGATGCGATGAACTCTAATCAGTTCTCTCCTACATAGCACAGTGACGCATAACCATTGAATAATCCGCGGCATTGAGATTGATGCACCCATCCTTAAAGTAAAATTAAAACTTTCAAAGATTAAAGAAGGTGCAAAATGGCAGCACAGCCCAGCTCTTCTCACTCCCCAAACAAGGTAAGGCACCCAAAGGTCTTTTGTTCTCTTCCCCCCCCCCCCCCACCACAGCCCGCCGCGTTCTCCGTTTATACCCCCCCCACCCCCACCACACAGCCCACCGCATTCTCCGTTGATACTCCTCCCTCCTGCAGCCCCGATATGCCGCATTCTCCCACATCTTGCCCTGGCCGAATGGACTCCCGCACGGCCAATCGCTGCACAGTTCAGTTTAAGGTAGGATTTGATGCCGTACTTTTATTTGTTAATTTAATTCTTTACTTCATTCTTTATTTTTTATTGAATTGTTATTACTGCTTGTGCTTTGTTTGGTGCATGGTGGTGCTTGAAATGTTGTTACTTGCGCCGATTCCTTAACTGTAAGTAAGGTCTTTCTGTGCGGACAAAAGTGGACAGTTAGTTTAGTGCAACTTTTTTCTTCCCAAATTGGCATAAATGGTGTAAGTGGCTGGGAACGCCCACTTTTGAAAAATAAACTGACCTAACAAAAAACCTAACTAACTCACTTACACTGGCGCAAATTAAATGGCCATATTTGCAACTAAAAAGATACACCCGAAAAATCAAGTTACACCAAAAAAACTTTTCAACTCATGGGGAAATTTGGGCCCGAAGTCTCTTGCTAATTTACTCTCACATTCTTTTTTCTCTTTCCTTTTCAATTTCTTGATCCTCCTTTGCTGAATTCTAAAATCCTCCCAATCCTCAGGCTTACTGCTCTTTTGGCAGCTTCTCATACCTGCGTAGTTTGCTTTGGTTCGATTTAAGACCTAGTTTCTGATTTAACTAAATCACTTTCAAACTCAATGTAAAATTCTTAACATAAAGATCTCTTTACTACAAGGTTATTAATGAACCCTTTCTCATTGCGCAATACCAGATGTAAAATAGCCTGCTCCTTAGTTGGTTCCTCAACATACTGATCTAGAAAATTATCTTGTATACATTCCATGAACTCGTCCTCCATACTATTACTGCAAATTTGGTTTGCCTAGTCTCTATGTAGATTAAAGTCCCCCATGATTACTATATTACCATTGTTACATGCGCCTCTAATTTCCTGATTTATAGTCTGCCCTACATTCGAACTACTGTTTGGGAGCCTATAAACTACTCCCACCAATGTTTTCTGCCCCTTGCTGTTTCTTAGCTCCATCCAAACTGATTCTACTTCTTGTTTTTCCGAGCTAAGATCCTTTTTCTCTACTGTCTTTATCCCACCCTCTGAGAGAAGAAATTCCTCTGCATCTCCTTTTTAATTGGGTGACCCCTTATTCTGAAACTATGCCCCCTAGTTCTAGATTCCCCCATGAGGGGAAACATCCTCTCTGCCCTGTCAAGACCCCTCAGAATCTTATAGGTTTCAATAAGATCACCTCTCATTCTTCTAAACTCCAATGAGTATAGACCTATCTGCGATATTAAATCATCTATTTTGTTGCGAATGCTTCACGCGTTCAGATATAGTGCCTTTAGCTAGATCAGGGTATGGGGAGAGAGAAAGAGAAAGAGAGAGAGATAGACCAGAGAACAGGGGAGAGACAGAATGATCGGGGGATGGGGGAGAGAGAGGCATCAAGAGACAGGGACAGGGAGATCAGAGTATGGGGAGAGAGAGAGAGAGAGAAATAGATCAGGAACGGGGGAGAGAGATAGAGATCAGGGAACGGGAGAGAGAGAGAGAGAGATATCAGGGGACAGGAAAGAGAGAGAGAGATCAGGGGACAGGGAGAGAGAGAGAGAGAACAAGAAACCTGAAACGTTAACTCTGCTTCCTCTACATAGACGCTGCCTGACCTGCTGAGATTCCCAGCATTTTCTGTTTTTATTCCAGATTCTAGCATCTGCAGTATTTTGCTTTTGTATTGTATGAGAGAGATCAGGGGATGGGAGAGAGAGAGAGTTCAGGGGACGGGGAGAGACAGAGCGAGAGAGAGAGAGATTAGGGGACAGGGGGGAGAGAGAGAGAGAGAGAGAGTGAGAGAGATTAGGGGGGAGAGAGAGATAGAGAGAGAGCAAGCGATTAGGGGACGGGGAGAGAGAGAGAGATTAGGGGACAGGAAAGAAAGAGAGAGAGAGATTAGGGGACAGGGGGGAGAGAGAGAGAGAGAGAGAGACAGGGGACGGGGAGAGTGAGAGAGATTAGGGGACGGAGCGAGAGAGAGAGCGAGAGATTAGGGGACGGGGAGAGAGAGAGAGAGAGAGAGAGATTGGGGACAGAGAGAGAGAGAGAGAGATTAGGGGACGGGGGGGTGGGGGGCAGGGAGAGAGAGATCAGGGGACGGGAAGAGAGAGAGAGAGAGTGAGAGAGAGAGAGGTTAGGGGACGGGGAGAGAGAGAGAGAGAGAGTGATTAGGGAACAGGGGATAGAGAGAGAGAGAGAGAGAGAGAGAGAGAGATTAGGGGATGGGAGAGAAAGAAAGAGAGCGTGATTAGGGGATGGGGAGAGAGAGAGAGAGAGAGAGATTAGGGGATGGGGGGGAGAGAGAGAGATTAGGGGACGGGGAGAGAGAGAGAGAGAGAGAGATTAGGGGACAGGGGAGAGAGAGGGGGAGAGAGAGAGAGAAAGAGAGAGAGCGTGATTAGGGGTTGGGGAAGAGAGAGAGAGAGAGGGAGAGATTAGGGGTTGGGGGCGAGAGAGAGAGATAGAGAGATTAGGGAACAGGGAGAGAGAGAGATTAGGGGACAGGAGAGAGAGAGAGAGAGAGACAGAGAGAGAGAGAGCTTAGGGGACGGGGTGAGAGAGAGAGATAGAGAGATTAGGGGACGGGGAGAGAGAGAGATTAGGGGACAGGAGAGAGAGAGAGAGACAGAGAGAGAGAGAGAGAGCTTAGGGGACGGGGTGAGAGAGAGATTAGGGGACAGGAGAGAGAGAGAGAGAGATTAGGGGACAGGGGAGAGAGAGAGAGATTAAGGGACAGGGAGAGAGAGAGAGATTAGGGGACAGGGAGAGAGAGAGAGATTAAGGGACGGGGAGAGAGAGAGAGATTAAGGGACGGGGAGAGAGAGAGAGATTAGGGGACGTGGAGAGAGAGAGAGAGATTAGGGGACAGGGGAGAGAGAGAGAGATTAAGGGACGGGGAGAGAGAGAGAGAAAGAGAGAGAGCTATATTAGGTGACAGGAGAGAGAGAGAGAGAGAGGGAGAGATTGGGGGACAGGGAGAGAGAGGGAGAGATTAAGCGATGGACGGAGCGAGGGAGAGAGATTAGGGGATGGGAGAGAGAGAGAGGGAGAGAGAGAGACATTAGGGGACGGTGGGGGGAGGGAGAGAGAGAGAGATCAGGGGACGGGGGAGAGAGAGAGAGTGAAAGAGACAGAGAGGTTAGCAGATGGGGACAGAGAGATTAGAGAGAGGGGGGGAGAGAGAGAGAGAGAGAGAGAGAGATTAGGGGATGGGGAGAGAGAGAGAGAGAGTGATTAGGGGTTGGGGGAGAGAGAGAGAGAGAGAGAGAGATTAGGGGATGGGGAGAAAGAGAGATTAGGGGATGGGGAGAGAGAGGCACACAGAGAGAGAGAGATTAGGGGACAGGGGAGAGAGAGAGAGAGAGACAGAGAGAGAGAGAGAGAGAGAGATTAGGGGACAGAGGAGAGAGAGAGAGAGAGACAGAGAAAGAGAGAGAGAGATTAGGGGACGGGGTGAGAGAGAGAGAGAGAGAGAGATTAGGGGACGGGGGAAGAGAGAGAGTGAGAGCGAGAGAGAGAGAGAGAGAGAGAGTAGGGGACAGGGGAGAGAGAGAGATTAGGGGACGCGGAGAGAGAGAGAGAGAGAGCGAGAGAGAGATTAGGGGACAGAAGAGAGAGCGAGATAGAGAGAGATTAGGCGATGGGGAAGAGAGAGAGAGCGAGAGAGAGATTAGGGGACAGAAGAGAGAGTGAGATAGAGAGAGATTAGGCGATGGGGAAGAGAGAGAGAGAGAGCGAGAGATTAGGGGACAGGGGAGCGAGAGAGAGAGCGAGATGCGGAGCGGGTAGAGAGAGAGAGAGACAGAGAGATCAGGAGATCAGGAGATTGGAGAGAGAGAGTGAGAGATCAGGAGATCAGGAGATTGGAGAGAGAGAGATTAGGTGACAGGGAGAGAGAGGGAGAGAGAGAGATTAGGGGATGGGGGAGAGAGAGAGAGAGAGAGAGAGCGAGAGATTCGGGGACGGGGAGAAAGAGAGAGATTAGGGGACGGGGACGAGAGACAGAGAGAGTGAGAGAGAGAGAGAGTTTAGGGGATGGGGAGAGAAAGACAAAGAGAGAGAGAGAGATCAGGGGACAGGGAGAGAGAGAGAGAGAGAGATTAAGGGATGGGCAAAGGGAGAGAGAGAGAGGGATTAGGGGATGGGGAAGAGAGAGAGAGAGAGTGAGAGAGAGAGAGAGAGAAAGAGAGAAAGAGAGAGAGATCAGGGGACGGGGGAGTGAGAGAGAGAGAGAGATTAGAGGACGGGGAAGAGAGAGAGAGAGAGAGATTAGGGGACTGGGGAGAGAGAGAGAGAGAGAGAGAGAGATTAAAGGACGGGGAAGAGAGAGAGATTAGGGGACAGGGAGAGAGAGAGAGAGATTAAGGATGGGCAAAAGGAGAGAGAGAGAGGGATTAGGGGATGGGGAAGAGAGAGAGAGAGAGAGAGAGAGAGAGAGAAAGAGAGAGAGATCAGGGGACAGGGGAGTGAGTGAGAGAGAGAGAGAGAGAGAGAGAGATTAGAGGGCAGGGAAGAGAGAGAGAGAGAGAGAGAGAGAGAGATTAGAGGACTGGGGAGAGAGAGAGAGAGAGAGAGAGAGAGAGATTAGAGGACTGGGGAGAGAGAGAAAGAGAGAGAGATCAGGGGACGGGGGAGAGAGAGAGAGAGAGAGAGAGAGAGAGAGAGATTAGAGGACGGGGAAGAGAGAGAGAGATTAGGGGACAGGGAGAAAGAGAGAGAGAGTGAGAGATTAGGGGCCGTGGAAGAGAGATAGAGATTAGGAGACAGGAGAGAAAGACAGAGAGAGAGAGAGAGAGTTTAGGGGACGGGGAGAGAAAGAGAAAGAGAGAAATAGAGAAAGATTAGGGGACGGGGGAGAGAGAGAGAGAGAGATTAGGGGATGGGGAAGAGAGAGAGAGGTTAGGGGACGAGAGAGAGAGAGAGAGAGAGAGAGATTAGGGGACAGGGAGAGAGAGAGAGAGAGATTAAGGGATGGGCAAAGGGAGAGAGAGAGAGGGATTAGGGGATGGGGAAGAGAGAGAGAGAGAGAGAAAGAGAGAGAGATCAGGGGACGGGGGAGTGAGAGAGAGAGAGAGAGAGAGAGAGAGAGAGAGAGATTAGAGGACGGGGAAGAGAGAGAGAGAGAGAGAGAGAGAGAGAGAGATTAGAGGACGGGGAAGAGAGAGAGAGAGAGAGAGAGAGAGAGAGAGAGAGAGAGATTAGAGGACTGGAGAGAGAGAGAGAGAGAGAGAGAGATTAGAGGATGAGGAAGAGATAGAGAGATTAGGGGACAGGGAGAAAGAGAGAGAGAGAGTGAGAGATTAGGGGCCGTGGAAGAGAGATAGAGATTAGGAGACAGGGGAGAAAGACAGAGAGAGAGAGAGAGAGAGAGAGAGAGAGAGAGAGTTTAGGGGACGGGGAGAGAAAGAGAAAGAGAGAGAGGGAGAAAGATTAGGGAACGGGGGAGAGAGAGAGAGAGAGAGAGAGAGAGGTTAGGGGACGAGACAGGGAGAGAGAGAGAGAGATTAGAGGACGGGGAGAGAGAGAGATTAGGGGACGTGGAGAGATAGAGAGAGGGAGAGATATGGGGATGGGGAGAGAGAGAGAGACAGAGAGATTAGGGACGGGGGGAGAGAGAGAGATTAAGGAATGGGCAGAGTGAGAGAGAGAGAAATTAGGGGACAGGGGAGAGAGAGAGAGAGATTAGGGGATGGGGAGAGAGAGAGAGTGTCATGCATCTTACATTATTATATATAACTGTATCCTAACATGCTATACATGACTGTAATAAGATATGACCTGTAACCACCAGCATACCTTAACACCAGGGGTGCACTTGCAAGAGACAGATATATAAGGACAGGTCTCAGGCAAGTGCAGCATTCCAGAGCTGTGAAATAAAGGTGCAGGTCCAGAGTGACCTTGACTTCACTACATGCCTCGTGTGAAGCTGTACTGAGGGAACAGGACTTTACAGTGGCGTCGAGTTACGGGATTACAGAATCCACAGAATGGCAAACAACGGATCAGATGAAAAGTACAATGCGGGAGACAATTGGGAGGACTTTATAGAAAGGCTCCAGCAAAGCTTTGTAACCAAAGACTGGTTAGGCGACGATAAAGCAGACAAGAGAGGAGCTCATCTCTTGACCAGCTGTGGCTCGAAAACATATGCTTTAATGAAGGATCTGTTGGCACCCGAGAAACCAGCAAGCAAGTCGTTTGAAGAATTGAGCACACTGGTAAGAGACCACCTGAAGCAAGCGAGCAGCCTACACATGGCCAGACACAGGTTCTACAACTACAGACGCTGTGTGGGCCAGAGCATACCCGACTTCGTGGCGGAACTTCGGAGGTTGGCTAGTTTATGTGAGTTCTCCAATGAACTGAGGAGAGAAATGCTGAGGGACTTTTTCATTGAAGGAATAGGCCATGCAGGCATATTCCAAAAGCTCATAGAGACCAAGAACCTGACCTTAGAGGCAGCAGCACTGGTTGCACACACATTCTTGGTCAGGGAAGAAGAAACGAGGTTGATTTACAATGCAGGTACGACAGCTAACGAAATATCGGGACAAGAAGTTCACAGCATTAAACAAGCTGCTACCCCCACAGACAGACAAAACCGGGAGAACAGGCTCTCGACAGCAGGCAGAAGCCATCAAGGGCCACAGGAACGGCCGTTCACACCTCATCAACCCACAATGCGAGCAATCAACTACAAACTGAGAGAAGCTCAAGAGAGATCAGCCAGACACAGCTCATTCTTTGGGAACACTTTAAACAATAGAACAGGTCTGTACTAGAGGTGCGGGGGTGGGCAGTCGTCAAGGGGATGTCAATTTCAGCAGGCTGTTTGCAGGAACTGTGAATATACAGGGCATTTGGCCCGCATGTGCAAAAAAACGGCAGCTCGGCTGGTATACGAATCGGATGAGTCAGAAAGCGGACCAGAAGACGGTGGGGACAGTACCTGGGACACCGATGTACAGCGGGTCAACACGATCAATGGCCGCTGCTCCTACAACAGGACACCTCCTATAATAATGAGGGTCCTACTCAACGGGAGACCTGTCAACATGGAGCTGGATACGGGAGCGAGTCAATCTCTCATGGGCGCTCAACAATTTGAGAAACTGTGGCCGCAGAAAAGAGACAGACCAAAACTCACAAGAGTCGACACCAAACTAAGGACCTATACCAAAGAAATCGTACCAGTCCTCGGCAGCGCCATGCTCTCTGTCACACACAAAGGGACAGTGAACCAACTTCCCCTGTGGATTGGCCCCGGAGACCCCCCAGCAGTTCTGGGGAGAAGCTGGCTGGCAAAACTAAACTGGAAATGGGATGATGTCCATGCCATGTCATTAGAGGAACGGACCTCCTGCTCAACAGTTATAAAGCGATTTGAACATCTCTTTCAGCCAGGTGTGGGCACTTCAAAGGGGCCAAAGTCAAAATCTACATCATACAGGTTGCTAGACTGGTCCATCACAAGGCCAGAGCTGTACCCTATGTGATGAGGGAAAAGATTGAACACGAGCTAGACAGGCTTCTGCGGGAAGGCATTATATCACCTGTGGAATTTAGCGACGTGGCAAGTCCCATCGTCCCAGTCATGAAGCCTGATGGATCCGTACGAATCTGTGGGGACGACAAATCTACCATAAACAGAGTCTCCCTTCAGGACCAGTACCCGCTGCCCAGAGTGGAGGACTTATTTACCACATTGGCTGGAGGTAAACTTTTCTCAAAACTAGACCTCACATCTGCGTATATGACACAAGAATTGACCGAGGAATCCAAGCTACTCACCACCATCAACACACATCGAGGCCTTTTCATGTACAATCGATGCCCATTCGCCATCAGGTCGGCAACTGCCATATTCCAGCGCAACATGGAGAGTCTGCTCAAGTCCATGCAAGGGACGGTTGTATTTCAAGACTACATATTTATCACGGGCAGGGACACCGACTCTCATCTCCGTAATTTGGAGGAAGTACTAAAGCGGTTGGATCGGGTAGGCCTACGAGTCAAGAAATCCAAGTGCCTGTTTCTCGCACCCGAGGTTGAATTTTTGGGCAGAAGGATTGCCACTGGTGGAATCCGCCCAACAGAGTCCAAAACAGAAGCAATTCGCCTGGCACCCAGGCCCCGGAATGTCTCAGAACTGCGCGCCTTTCTCGGGCTACTCAATTACTTTGGGAACTTTATGCAGAACTTGAGCACGCTGCTGGAGCTTCTCCACGTGCTACTCAGGAAGGGGTGCGATTGGTTTTGGGGGGTTGCCCAGGAACGCGCCTTCAGTGTTCCAACAGTGTTTTGACTTTCTTTGACCCAGGTAAAAAGCTAGTTCTCACATGCGATGCGTCAGCGTATGGGGTCGGGTGCGTTTTGCAACATGTCAATAGTGCGGGCAAATTACAACCCATAGCTTATGCCTCCAAGTCATTTTCGCACGTGGAGCACGGGTACGGAATGTTAGAGAAGGAGGCGCTCGCGTGCGTGTGCGGTGTCAAAAAGATGCACCAATACCTTTTCGGGGCCAAGTTCGCGTTAGAAACCAACCACAAGCCCCTCACGTCCCTCCTATCCGAGAGCAAGGTAATAAACGCCAATGCCTCGGCGCGAATTCAACGGTGAGCACTCATGCTAGCGTCCTACGACTATACCATAAGGCACAGACCAGGCACAGACAACTGTGACGACGCGCTCAACAGGCTACCCCTGGCAACCACGGAAGGGTCTGACGAACAGGGTTGTGAGATAGTCATGGCAATCAATGCCTTTGAGTCCACAGGTTCGTCCATGATGGCTCGCCAAATCAGAGCCTGGACGGCCAGCGACCCCACGTTATCCTTAGTAAAAGATGTGTCCTAACCGGTGACTGGGCAGAGGCTCGCGATGCCTGCCCCGAGGAATTAAAACCCTTTCACAAGCGCATACATGAGCTATCACTACAAGCAGACTGCCTGATGTGGGGCAGCCGAGTATGTCTACATGCCTCCGGCAGGTTTTGCCATTGTCCATTTGTACTACCAGTAGCCTGTTTCCTTCCTTGCTCGTTACTGTCCCTGCAAGCCATTTGGGACCCCTGCCATAGTTTAGTACAGTTTAGTACAAACACTTTGTCCCCTATCTCATTCCATCTCCCCCTCGAATTTCTGTCATGGTACTCAGTCAGCTTACGGCGCTTTGCCTCAACGATTTTGTGCATGTCTGGGAGGATTAATGAGAGCATTGTCTTTAAAGTCCTTTTCATCAACAGTTGCGCGGGGGGGATCCCAGTCAATGAGTGCGGACGAGATCTGTATGCCAGCAGCAGTTGCGACAGGTGACCCTGCAGCGTGGGACCTTGGATTTTAAGCATGCCTTGTTTAATGATTTGCACTGCTCTCTCTGCCTGGCCGTTGGAGGCCGGCTTGAATGGTGCCGTCTTGACGTGAATTATGCCGTGGTCAATTATAAAATCTTGGAATTCTGCGCTGGTGAAACATGGACCATTGTCACTGACCAATATGTCAGTGATTCCGTACATTGCAAACATGGTTGCGAGGCTCTCCACAGTGGTGGAGGTTGTGTTCGAGTTTAAAATGCTGCATTCGATCCACTTTGAAAATGCAACTACAACTACGAGGAACATTTTGTCCATGAATGGACCCACATAGTCTACGTGCACCCGCGACCATGGTTTGGTAGGCCAGGGCCAGGGGCTCAGGGGAGCCTCCCTGGGGGCATTGCTGAGTTGGGCACAAATGGTGCATCTTCGGACGCAGAGCTCCAAGTCCGCGTCAATACCAGGCCACCAGATGTGGGATCTAGCTATGGTCTTCATGAGAACGATCCCAGGGTGCTCGCGGTGGAGCTCCCGGACAAATGCCTCTCTGCCTCGCAGAGGCATGACTATTCGGCTGCCCCACATCAGGCAGTCTGCTTGTAGTGATAGCTCATGCTTGCGCCTGTGAAAGGGTTTTAATTCTTTGGGGCAGGCATCGCGAGCCTCCGCCCAGTCACCGGTTAGGACACATCTTTTTACTAAGGATAACGTGGGGTCACTGGCCGTCCAGGCTCTGATTTGGCGAGCCGTCATGGGCGAACCTGTGGACTCAAAGGCATTGATTGCCATGACTATCTCACAGTCCTGTTCGTCAGACCCTTCCGTGGTCACCAGGGGTAGCCTGCTGAGCGTCTCGGCACAGTTGTCTGTGTCTGGTCTGTGCCTTATGGTATAGTCGTAGGACGCCAGCATGAGTGCCCACCATTGAATTCGCGCCGAGGCGTTGGCGTTTATTGCCTTGCTCTTGGATAGGAGGGACGTGAGGGGCTTGTGGTCGGTTTCTAACGCGAACTTGGCCCCGAAAAGTTATTGGTGCATCTTTTTGACACCGCACACGCACGCGAGCGCCTCCTTCTCTACCATTCCGTACCGGCGCTCCTCCCGCGAAAGTGACCTGGAGGCATAAGCTATGGGTTGTAATTTGCCCGCACTATTGACATGTTGCAAAACGCACCCAACCCCATACGCTGACACATCGCATGTGAGAACTAACTTTTTACCTGGATCAAAGAAAGTCAAAACACTGTTGGAACACAGAAGGTTGCGTGCCTTATTGAAGGAGCGTTCCTGGGCATCCCCCCAAAACCAATCGCACCCCTTCCTGAGTAGCACATGGAGAGGCTCCAGCAGCGTGCTTAAGTTCTGCATAAAGTTCCCAAAGTAATTGAGTAGCCCGAGAAAGGCGCGCAGTTCTGAGACATTCCGGGGCCTGGGTGCCAGGCGAATTGCTTCTGTTTTGGACTCTGTTTGGCGGATTCCATCAGCGGCAATCCTTCTGCCCAAAAATTCAACCTCGGGTGCGAGAAACAGGCACTTGGATTTCTTGACTCGTAGGCCTACCCGATCCAACCGCTTTAGTACTTCCTCCAAATTACGAAGATGTGAGTCGGTGTCCCTGCCTGTGATAAGTATGTCGTCTTGAAATACAACCGTCTCCGGGATGGACTTGAGCAGACTCTCCATGTTGCGTTGGAATATGGCAGCTGCCGACCTGATGCCGAATGGGCATCGATTGTACATGAAAAGGCCTCGATGTGTGGTGAGTAGCTTGGATTCCTCGGTCAATTCTTGCGTCATATACGCAGATGTGAGGTCTAGTTTTGAGAAAAGTTTACCTCCAGCCAATGTGGTAAATAAGTCCTCCGCTCTGGGCAGCGGGTACTGGTCCTGAAGGGAGACTCTGTTGATGGTAGATTTGTCGTCCCCACAGATTCGTACGGATCCATCAGGCTTCATGACTGGGACGATGGGACTTGCCCAGTCGCTAAATTCCATAGGTGATATAATGCCTTCCCGCAGAAGCCTGTCTAGTTCATGTTCAGTCTTTTCCCTCATCACATAGGGTACAGCTCTGGCCTTGTGATGGACCGGTCTAGCATCCTGTCTGATGTAGATTTTGACTTTGGCCCCTTTGAAAGTGTCCACACCTGGCTGAAAGAGATGCTCAAATCGCTTTATAACTGTTGAGCAGGAGGTCCGTTCCTCTAATGACATGGCATGGACATCATCCCATTTCCAGTTTAGTTTTGCCAGCCAGCTTCTCCCCAGCAGTGCTAGGAGGTCTCCGGCGACAATCCACAGGGGAAGTCGGTTCACTGTCCCTTTGTGTGTGACAGAGAGCATGGCGCTGCCGAGGACTGGTACGATTTCTTTGGTATAGGTCCTTAGTTTGGTGTCGACTCTTGTGAGTTTTGGTCTGTCTCTTTTATGCGGCCACAGTTGTTCAAATTGTTGAGCGCCCATGAGAGATTGACTCGCTCCCGTATCCAGCTCCATGTTGACAGGTATCCCGTTGAGTAGGACCCTCATCATTATAGGATGCGTCCTGTTGTAGGAGCAGCGGCCATTGATCGTGTTGACCCGCTGTACATCGGTGTCCCAGGTACTGTCCCCACCATCTTCTGGTCCGCTTTCTGACCCATCCGATTCATATACCAGCCGAGCTGCCTATTTTTTGCACATGCGGGCCAAATGCCCTGTATATTCACAGTTCCTGCAAACAGCCTGCTGAAATCAACATCCCCTTGATGAGTGCCCACCCCCACACCTCCAGCACAGACTGATTGCAAAGAATGATCTGTGTCTGGCTGATCTCTCTTGAGCTTCTCTCAGTTTGTAGTTGATTGATCGCATTGTGGGTTGATGACTTGTGAACGGCCGTTCCTGTGGCCCTTGATGGCTTCTGGCGCCACTGCCTGCTGTCGAGAGCCTGTTCTCCCGGTTTTGTCTGTGTGTGGGAGTAGCAGCTTGTTTAATGCTGTGAACTTCTTGTTCCGATATTTCGTTAGTTGTCGTACCTGCATTGTAAATTAACCTCGTTTCTTCTTCCCCTACCAAGAATGTGTGTGCAACCAGTGCTGCTGCCTCTAAGGTCAGGTTCTTGGTCTCTATGAGCTTTCAGAATATGCCTGCGTGGCCTATTCCTTCAATGAAAAAGTCTCTCAGCATTTCTCTCCTCAGTTCATCTGAGAACTCACATAAACTAGCCAACCTCCAAAGTTCCGCCACGAAGTCGGGTATGCTCTGTCCCACACAGCGTCTGTAGTTGTAGAACCTGTGTCTGGCCATGTGTAGGCTGCTCGCTGGCTTCAGGTGGTTTCTTACCAATGTGCTCAATTCTTCAAACGACTTGCTTGCTGGTTTCTCGGGTGCCAGCTGATCCTTTATTGAAGCGTATGTTTTCGAGCCACAGCTGGTCAAGAGATGGGCTCTTCTCTTGTCTGCTTTGTCGTCTCCTAACCAGTCTTTGGTTACAAAGCTTTGCTGGAGCCTTTCTATAATTGTCTCCCGCATTGTACTTTTCATCTGATCCGTTGTTCGCCATTCTGTGGATTCTGTAATCCCGTAACTCGTCGCCACTGTAAAGTCCTGTCCTCTCAGTACAGATTCACACAAGGCATGTAGTGAAGTCAAGGTCACTCTGGACCTGCACCTTTATTTCACAGCTCTGGAATGCTGCACTTGCCTGAGACCTGTCCTTATATACCTGTCTCATGCAAGTGCACCCCTGGTGGTAAGGTATGCTGGTGGTTACAGGTCATATCTTATCACAGTCATGTATAGCATGTTAGGATACAGTTATATATAATAATGTAAGATACATGACAGGGAGAGAGAGAGAGAGAGAGAGAGAGAGAGATTCGGGAACAGGGGGCAGAGAGAGAGAGAGAAAAAGAGAGAGATCAGGGGACGGGGGAGTGAGAGGGGGAGTGAGAGAGAGAGTAAGAGAGAGAGGGGTTAGGGGACAGGGGGAGAGAGAGAGAGAGAGAGAGAGATAGATTAGGGAACAGAGAGAGAGAGAGAGGGAGAGGGAGAGATTAGGGGATGGGAGAGAGAGAGAGAGAGAGATTAGGGGATGGGAGAGAAAGAAAGAGAGAGTGATTAGGGGATGGGGGAGAGAGCGAGAGGGAGAGATTAGGGGATGGGGAGAGGGAGTGATTCGGGGATGGGGGAGAGAGAGATAAGGGGATGGGGGAGTGAGAGGGGGAGTGTGAGAGAGAGTGAGAGAGAGAGAGAGGTTAGGAGACAGGGGGAGAGAGAGAGAGAGAGAGAGAGATTAGGGAACAGAGGGGAGAGAGAGAGAGAGAGAGAGGGAGAGATTAGGGGATGGGAGAGAGAGAGAGAGAGAGAGAAATTAGGGGATGGGAGAGAAAGAAAGAGAGGGTGATTAGGGGATGGGGGGGAGAGAGAGAGAGATTAGGGGATGGGGAGAGAGAGATTAGGGGACAGAAAGAAAGAGAGAGAGAGAGTGAGATATTAGGGGACAGGGGAGAGAGAGAGAGAGATTAGGGGACAGGGGAGAGAGAGAGAGAGAGAGAGAGAAAGATTAGGGGGCGGGGCAGAGAGAGGGAGAGAGAGAGAGAGAGAGATTAGGGGACGGGGAGGGAGAGAGAGAGAGAGATTAGGGGACGGGGAGAGAGAGAGAGATTAGGGGACGAGGCAGAGAGAGGGAGAGAGAGAGAGAGAGAGAGAGATTCGGGGACGGAGAGAGAGAGAGCGAGAGAGACATTAGGGGATGGGGAGAGAGAGAGAGAGAGAGAGAAAGATTAGGGGACGGGGAGAGAGAGTGCGATTAGGGGACGGGGCAGAGAGAGGGAGAGAGAGAGAGAGAGAGAGAGAGATTCGGGGACGGAGAGAGAGAGAGCGAGAGAGACATTAGGGGATGGGGAGAGAGAGAGAGAGAGAGAGAAAGATTAGGGGACGGGGCAGAGAGAGGGAGAGAGAGAGAGAGAGAGAGAGAGAGATTAGGGGATGGGGAGAGAGAGATAAAGTGAGAGAGAGATTAGGGAACAGAGGGGAGAGAGAGAGAGAGGGAGAGGGAGAGATTAGGGGACGGGAGAGAGAGAGAGAGAGAGAGAGATTAGGGGATGGGAGAAAAAGAAAGAGAGCGTGATTACGGGATGGGGGGGAGAGAGAGAGAGAGGGAGAGATTAGGGGATGGGGAGAGGGTGCGATTCGGGGATGGGGGGGAGAGAGAGAGATCAGGGGATGGGGGAGTGAGAGGGGGAGTGAGAGAGAGAGTGAGAGAGAGAGAGAGAGAGGTTAGGGGACAGAGGGAGAGAGAGAGAGAGAGAGAGATTAGGGTACAGAGGGGAGAGAGAGAGAGAGAGAGGTTAGGGGACAGGGGGAGAGAGAGAGAGAGAGAGAGAGAGAGATTAGGGTACAGAGGGGAGAGAGAGAGAGAGAGAGGGAGAGATTAGGGGATGGGAGAGAGAGAGAGAGAGAGAGAGAGAAATTAGGGGATGGGAGAGAAAGAAAGAGAGGGTGATTAGGGGATGGGGGAGAGAGAGAGAGAGATTAGGGGACGGGGAGAGAGAGATTAGGGGACAGAAAGAAAGAGAGAGAGAGAGAGAGAGAGATATTAGGGGACAGGGGAGAGAGAGAGAGAGATTAGGGGACAGGGGAGAGAGAGAGAGAGAGAGAAAGATTAGGGGACGGGGCAGAGAGAGGGAGAGAGAGAGAGAGAGAGAGAGAGAGATTAGGGGACGGGGGAGGGAGAGAGAGAGAGAGATTAGGGGACGGGGAGAGAGAGAGAGATTAGGGGACGGGGCAGAGAGAGGGAGAGAGAGAGAGAGATTCGGGGACGGAGAGAGAGAGAGAGAGAGACATTAGGGGATGGGGAGAGAGAGAGAGAGAGAGAGAAAGATTCGGGGACGGGGAGAGAGAGAGAGATTAGGCGACGGGGCAGAGAGAGGGAGAGAGAGAGAGAGAGAGAGATTCGGGGACGGAGAGAGAAAGAGAGAGAGACATTAGGGGATGGGGAGAGAGAGAGAGAGAGAGAGAAAGATTAGGGGACGGGGCAGAGAGAGGGAGAGAGAGAGAGAGAGAGAGATTAGGGGATGGGGAGAGAGAGATAAAGAGAGAGAGAGAGATTAGGGAACAGAGGGGAGAGAGAGAGAGAGAGAGAGGGAGAGGGAGAGATTAGGGGACGGGAGAGAGAGAGAGAGAGAGAGAGAGAGAGAGATTAGGGGATGGGAGAAAAAGAAAGAGATTAGGGGATGGGGGAGAGAGAGAGAGAGAGAGGGAGAGATTAGGGGATGGGGAGAGGGTGCGATTCGGGGATGGGGGGGAGAGAGGGAGATCAGGGGATGGGGGAGTGAGAGGGGGAGTGAGAGGGGGAGTGAGAGAGAGAGTGAGAGAGAGAGAGAGAGAGGTTAGGTGACAGGGGGAGAGAGAGAGAGAGAGAGAAAGAGATTAGGGTACAGACGGGAGAGAGAGAGAGAGAGAGGGAGAGATTAGGGGATGGGAGAGAGAGAGAGAGAGAGAGTGAGAGAGAGAGAGAGAGAGAGAAATTAGGGGATGGGAGAGAAAGAAAGAGAGGGTGATTAGGGGATGGGGAGAGAGAGAGAGAGATTAGGGGACGGGGAGAGAGAGATTAGGGGACAGAAAGAAAGAGAGAGAGAAAGAGAGATATTAGGGGACAGGGGAGAGAGAGAGAGAGATTAGGGGACAGGGGAGAGAGAGAGAGAGAGAGAAAGATTAGGGGACGGGGCAGAGAGAGGGAGAGAGAGAGAGAGAGAGAGAGATTAGGGGACGGGGGAGGGAGAGAGAGAGAGAGATTAGGGCACGGGGAGAGAGAGAAAGATTAGGGGACGGGGACGGAGAGAGAGAGAGAGAGAGAGACATTAGGGGATGGGGAGAGAGAGAGAGAGAGAGAGAAAGATTAGGGGACGGGGAGAGAGAGAGAGATTAGGGGACGGGGCAGAGAGAGGGAGAGAGAGAGAGAGAGAGAGAGATTCGGGGACAGAGAGAGAGAGAGAGAGACATTAGGGGATGGGGAGAGAGAGAGAGAGAGAGAAAGATTAGGGGACGGGGAGAGAGAGAGAGAGAGAGAGAGAGATTAGGGGACGGAGAGAGAGAGAGACATTAGGGGATGGGGAGAGAGAGAGAGAGAGAGAGAGAAAGATTAGGGGACGGGGAGAGAGAGAGAGAGAGAGAGAGAGAGAGATTAGGGGATGGAGAGAGAGAGAGAGAGACATTAGGGGACAGAGAGAGAGAGAGAGAGAGATTAGGGGACGGGGCAGAGAGAGGGAGAGAGAGAGAGAGAGAGAGATTTGGGGACTGGGAGAGAGAGAGAGGGTGAGATTAGGGAATGGGGGGAGGGAGAGAGAGGGAGAGATTGGGGATGGGGAGAGAGAGAGAGAGAGAGAGTGAGAGAGATTGGGGATGGGGAGAGAGAGAGAGAGAGAGAGAGAGAGAGATTGGGGATGGGAGAGAGAGAGAGAGAGAGAGAGAGATTTGGCGACTGTTGTGTCCTTACACACTACAGCAAATCAACACAAGGCACATTCTGCAGACAAGGTCACTCTGTGACCTGTACCTTTATTCCCAGGACCAAGAAGTGATGACCCTGTGTGGGACCTCCCTTTATATACCTGGATGACCAGGTGAGGAGTGTCTCCCACAAGTTCACCCCCTGTGGTCAAGGTGTGCATTTCTCAGGTGTATACAGTGTACAGTGTTGTTACATAAAGGTTACAGTTATGTGAAGGTTACAAACATGACAGGGACAGGGAGAGAGGGAGAGATCAGGGGATGGGGAGAGAGAGAGCGAGTTAGAGAGATTCGGGGATGTGGGTAGAGAGAGAGAGATTAGGGGACGGGGAGAGAGAGATTAGGGGACGGGGGGAGAGAGAGAGAGATTAGGTGACGGGGAGAGAGAGAGAGAGATTAGGGATGGGGGAGAGAAAGAAATCAGACAGGGGAGAATGAGATCAGAGAAAAGGGAAAGAGCGAAAGAGATCATGGGATGGGCAGGGGGGGACGGGGAGGAGAGAAAGAGAGAGAGAGAGCAGGGGATGGGGAGAGAGAGAGAGAGAGAGAGAGAGAGAGAGAGAGAGAGAGTGAGAGATTAGGGGACAGGGAGAGAGAGATTAGGGGACGGGGAGAGAGAGAGAGAGAGTAGGGGACAGGGGAGAGAGAGAGATTAGGGGACGGGGAGAGAGAGAGAGAGAGATTAGGGGACGGGGAGAGAGAGATTAGGGGACGGGGAGAGAGAGAGAGAGATTAGGGACCGGGGAGAGAGAGAGATCAGACAAGGGAGAATGAGATCAGAGAAAAGGGAGAGAGCAAGAGAGATCATGGGATGGGCGGCGTGGGGGCGGGGGAGAGAGAGAGAGAGAGAGATCAGGGGTGAGGGAGAGAGGGAGAGAGAGAGATAAATAAATCAGGGATCAGAAGAGATAGATCAGGGAAAGAAAGGGACAGAAACAGAGGTCAGAGAGACAGATAAAGACACAAAGACTGAGGGAAGGGAGTATTCAACGTGAGCAAGGCCATAGGAGTTCAGCTAATAAATGTTACAATTTAATATATATATACAATAGATATGACTTAATATTGATTTGATGGATATGCAGTTTTATATACCTATATTATATATGTTATCCTTTAATATATATTTAATAATTATGGTTTATTATATATCTCTAATATATTACAATCTTACACCTCAGCTCACTTCTCATGTCAACTTTTTCAACTGAGTCCCAGAGGGCCGAAATTGCCTTCAGCAGGAAATTGGGGACGACACTTCGATTTATCTGGAAATTTACCGCCCGGCGGGAGTCAGAGGGAAGAGCCGGAAAATTTGTCCCTTTAACTCTAACACTGCCTCCCAGTGCTTTGGGGCGCTGTTTGAGGCGGTGAATAGGCAGGTTCAGGTTGGGAGCGGGATGATGTCCATCACTTAAAGGGGAGGGACACTGTGAGGCCTACGTGGAGCTCACTGGGTCACCAAGGAGGGGTTTGGCCGGGCCCACCCTCTTGGCCGAACCAACGGCCGCCATTGTCAGGCCGACTCAGGAGTCAGCCAATAATTAAAACAAAATGGCGGCCTTGGTGGCGCGCCTTCCCCTTTAAGCGTGACCGCACCGCCCCTCCATTGGCAGTTCCTGTCACGTGAAGCTGTTGGGGCATCGACCGGCGGCAATCGTGCTCCACCGGGATAATTTCCCCCGCGGGGCAGAAAAGATGTCGCCACTGAGCAATAAGGGGTCGGCGCGCTAGGCGGGGCGGAATCACGGGACGCAGCGGAAACCTATTCCCACTACCCCCGGCCCGGGGGCAATTGCGGATGGGTCAGCCCTATCACCTGCTCCAGGGCGGAAAGGCCTTTAAGAGGATGTTAAGGGTCAAGGGGGCAATTTTCCCCCCATATATGTTGACATTTATAATTAGACATGTACTGCTGTCATTATACCCTCCCACCTGAGATGGCAGTGCAGCAACTCAGTTTTCTGTCTCCCAACTTTTTAGATGATAGGATAGAGAGGGGCTAAAATTGCCCCTTTCTATCAGGCCTATGGCCGCCTGATAGCGGCGTCACGGGTCAGTGTGGAATGGTCGCCGAGTTGCAGCGGACTTGCCGATGTTCGCGGCATTGCCCTGAAGGATTTTTCCGGCGATGTAGGTACCCTCCCCCCTCACCCCTCTTCTGCCCAGCTCTTGCATAGGCGTCGTTAACAACATCATCAAAATGCACATCACCTCAAACTCGGAAGGTAAGTTCACCTCAAATCATCTTCCGGCCGCCTGTTGGTATTCAAACCCCAAATAAAGATTTATGATTCAAGAAATAATGGATCAACAAACCGTACACATACACATTATCAATTCTCACCCTTGTGTGTTGCCTTATAACCTCTCTTATGCATACCTATTCTGGAACTACACTGCAATGTCTCCCCTGTGGTTGCATCATGGCTCTGGGAAGGCTGCTGTGTTTCAGGTGTAGAAGCTACAGATATCCTTCTAGGACGCCCTTGATCAGCTGTCTCCCTGGAAGGGCCGACTGCAGACTGGGCCGCGTCCTCCTCGGTGCCGTCAGTCGGAATTGGCTGGGGCGAAGCCATGGTCAGAAGCAATGGCGGAGTGGGAGGTCTCGGCTCAGGACTGCTGTGTACCTTAGAGACCACATAAGGATCCTGGTCCGATGAACCACTCCCCCTGGGCAGCACCTCACCATTCTCACCAATCGGCTGGAGCACAGTTGGGTGGGGTGGTGCGACACTGGGAGATCTACGGTGGACTGTGGTGGAGCCAGCCACGATCGCAACAGTCAGGGCTCGTGGCATCCAGCTGAGACTGCAACAGAACAGATTGTCTTGATGCCACCAGAGACGACAGAAGTAAGACACTCCGTGGCATGTTGCTGAGAGTGCATGAGAGCATTCTGAGCTTCCAGTCTAGCAGCCATCTTTTCCAAAGCAGCATGGTCGTTCCCTTGTGCCTGTGCTGTGATGGCAGCTGCCACATCGCCCATGACACGTGTCATCACAGCTGGATCCGCACAGTCTCCCTGGGAGTCCACCATCGTCTGCACACTGGCAATAATGGACTCCGTGGTGTGCGCAGAGCTGTCCACAATGCGGGAGGCAGACTCCTCCACGCTCCTGACCACTTGCGACAGGCTTTCGGCTACCCTTGCCATTGCCCCCAACATCTGCAAATGCGTGGCCTCCGCCCTTTTTTCAAAGGCTGCCACATTGAGGGGCTCATCTGAGTCCTCTGCAGCAGAACCCGCATGCGAACTCACCCCGCCGGAGAGAAAGCACCCGAGGTTCTCTTGGCCCTTCACCATGCTGCAGCCCACTAGGCCCTGATGCATCATCCAGTGCCGACCCCTCTGCTAAATCTACTGACCCAACCGCGTACTCCCAGTATCTGAGCTGGCGTGTGTGAGTGTAGGAAGCAGTGACGAGGTGCTGGCAACAGTGTCCCCCTCTTCATCGCCCTCATCGGACATGCTGCCAATGTCTACAATTGGCTCAAGGGTCTCGCCCTGGCTCTGGCTCGCACTCGCCTCAAGGTTCTCAGTCTTGCTGTGGCTCACGCTCGGGCTTTCATCTGCAATCATAAATGGCACAAGGAGGTTCCGTCAGGGTGCGGTAGGGCATTGCACCATCCAGCAAGCAAGTTGCACACAATCATAACCAATTGACTAGTAGGCGCTTGGATATTCAGGGAGAGATGGCATTAAAGGGAGACCTTTACTTACCGATGTTGCCCCCAGCGGGATCCACATGACTGGAGGCCACAGGGAAGGCAACATGTGGGCCCACTAGCCACTGCACACTCTCTTCTATGTTACTAAGCTGCTGGAGATCGGCCTCGCCCCCACCAGGTGGTTGTGGGAGACCTTGGCCTGCAAAGCATAGAAGGATTGCTGAGTAGCAGTGCAATTAGTGCAAGTGTGGGTCCATTACATGCAGGTGTAACTCTCCATTGTGAGTATACACGCATAGATATAGATGCCTCAGTAATTAAATGGTGCTTCAGTGACTATCCAAAACTCTGCTGCCCATATCCTAACTTGCACCGAATCCCATTCATCTATCACCTATGTGCTCACTGACCCACACTGGCTCCCGGTCCGGCAACACATCGATTTTAAAATTCTCATCCTTGTTTTCAGTTTCCTTGTCCTTCCCTATGACTGTAACTTCCTCCAGTCCCACAACCCTCCAAAAACTCTGCGATTTTCCAACTCTGGCCTCTTGTGCATCCCCACTTCCTTCACCCCACCATTGATGGCTGTCATGTCTGTAAGCTTGTAATGTTGTAGCTCCACACTGTGGGTGTGGAGGTAGTGTGTTACTGCAACTAAAGGTGAATAAATGAGTCAGCTGACCAGAAGCTTCCGGAACTTCTGAGATGCTGTCTACCATTATAGAAAGCTTGTGTGTGCTGTGCTCTGTGAATATATCACATTTGGTGACGAGATGGGATTCTTTGGATGATTGAAATTTGAAATTTTGTTGGTGAAGGATTCAGCCAGCGACAGAGAGACTTTGGAAGCTTCTCTGACTTTGGAAATAGTTACAAAATCCTAGGTAAAAAAAACAAGCACACTAGTTTAAACTGCAGAGTCAAAAATGGCTGCACCCATAGCAGTGATGGGACACTTAGGCGAATATAAACACGACTAGGAAAGGTTTAAGGCGTATGTGGATCAGTTAGAAATGTATTTCACTGCAAATAATATAATCGAAGTTCCAGAGAATGCTGATCAGAACCGAGTTGTGTTGGAACGTAAGAGAGCGATTTTCTTATCTGAAGCGGGTCCGGAATTGTATGAAACGCTGATAAATCTGCTTGTGCCTGACGAGCCAAAGGACACAACACTTAAAGAGATTTTAATGAAGCTGGAGCAGCACTACAACCCCAAACCGTTAGAAATTGCTGAAAGCTATCGTTTCAGTATACAAAATCAAAAGACTGATGAAAATATCAGTGAGTACATTGTAGCATTAAAAAAGCTATTTTTTAAATTTCGGAAACTTTCAAAACCGAGCAATGCGGGACTGTTTTGTTTGTGGGAAAAAAATTGAAAGGGAAGCTTTGGCATTAATTTTTGGGGTCAAGAAGTTCCACAAATATTTGTATGGTCATAAGTTTACCATCGTTACAGATCATACGCCCCTAACAGTAATCTTCCATCCAAAGTCTCCAGTTCCAACATTAGCTGCAGCCCGAATGAAGAGATGGGCTTTGATTTTGTCAGTGTCATGTATCTCACACTACTGTATATAACTGTATCTTACCATGCTATACATGACTGTAACTAGATATGACCTGTAACCACAAGCATACTTTACCACCAGGGGTGCACTTGCAGGAGACACTGCATACCTGTTCCACACAGGTATATAAAGGCAGGTCTCAGGCAAGTGTGACACTCGAGAGCTGTGAAATAAAAGGTGCAGGTCCAGAGTGACCTTGACTTCAGCATGTGCCTCGTGTAAGTCTGTACTGCAGGGTCAGGACTTTACAGTGGTGACGAGTTACGGGATCACAGAATCCACAGAATGGCTACCAATGGCTCAGATGAGAAATACAATGCTGGAGACAATTGGGAGGGCTTTATAGAAAGGCTCCAGCAAAGCTTTGTAACCAAAGACTGGTTGGGCGACCTTAAGAGAAGAGCCCATCTCTTGACCAGCTGTGGCTCGAAAACATATGCTTTAATGAAGGACATGCTGGCACCCGAGAAACCAGCAAGCAAGTCATTTGAGGAGTTGAGCAAACTGGTGAGAGACCACCTGAAGCCAGCGAGCAGCCTACACATGGCCAGACACAGGTTCTACAACTACAGACGCTGTGTGGGCCAGAGTATACCCGACTTTGTGGCGGAACTTTGGAGGCTGGCTAGTTTATGTGAGTTCCCCGATCAATTAAGGAGAGAAGTATTGAGAGACTTTTTTATTGAAGGAATAGGCCATGCAGGCATATTTCGAAAGCTCATAGAGACCAAGAACTTGACCCTAGAGGCAGCAGCACTGGTCGCACAGACATTCTTGGCAGGAGAAGAAGAAACGAGGTTGATCTATACTGCGGGTACGACAACTAACGAAACATCGGAACAAGGGGTTCACAGCGTGAAACGAGCCGCTACCCCCACACACAGACAAAGGCAGGAGAGCAGGCCTTCAACAGCAGGCAGTGGCGCCAGAAGCCATCAAGGGTCACATGAATGACCGTTCACACCTCATCAACCCACAATGCGAGCAATCAACTACAGACTGAGAGAAGCTCAAGAGAGATCAGCCAGATGTAGCTCATCCTTCGGAAACAATGGAAGCAGTCTGTGCTGGAGATTTGGGGGAAGGCACTCAACAGGGGGTGTCGATTGCAGCATGCTGTTTGCAGAAACTGCAACTATACAGGGCATCTGGCTCGCATGTGCAGAAAAACAGCAGCTCGGCTTGTATACGAATCGGAAGGGTCAGAAAGCGGACCAGAAGACGGTGGGGACAGTGCCCGGGATGCCGGAGTACAGCGGGTCAACACGATCAATGTCCACTGTTCTTACAACAAGACGCCTCCAATAATGATGAGGGTCCTACTCAACGGGATACCAGTCAACATGGAACTGGACACAGGAGCTAGTCAATCTCTCATGAGCGTCCAACAATTTGAATAGCTGTGGCCGCACAAAAGCAACAGACCAAAACTCATAAGGATCGACACCAAACTAAGGACCTATACCAAAGAAATCATCCCGGTCCTTGGCAGCGCCATGCTTTCAGTCACACACAAAGGGACGGTGAACCGACTTCCCCTGTGGATTGTCCCCGGAGATCTTCCAGCACTGTTGGGGAGAAGCTGGCTGGCAAAACTAAATTGGAAATGGGATGATGTTCACGCCATGTCGTCAGAGGAATGGACCTCCTGCTCAACAGTTCAAAGTCGTTTTGAACATCTCTTTCAGCCAGGTGTGGGCACCTTCAAAGGGGCTAAAGTTAAAATCTACATCACACAGGATGCCAGACCGGTCCATCACAAGGCTAGAGCTGTGTCTTATGTGATGAGGGAAAAGATTGAACACGAACTGGACCGGCTTCTGTGGGAAGGCATTATCTTACCTGTGGAATTTAGCGACTGGGCAAGTCCCATCGTCCCCGTCATGAAGCCTGATGGATCCGTACGAATCTGTGGGGATTACAAGTCTACCATAAACAGAATCTCCCTACAGGACCAATACCCGCTGCCCAGAGCAGAGGACCTATTTGCAACATTGGCTGGAGGAAAACTTTTCTCGAAACTAGATCTCACATCTGCGTATATGAGGCAAGAACTGACTGAAGAGTCTAAGCTACTCACCACCATCAACACACATCGAGTCCTTTTTGTGTCCAATCGATGCCCATTCGGCATCAGGTCGGCAACTGCTATATTCCAGCGCAACATGGAGAGTCTGCTCAAGTCCATCCCGGGGACGGTTGTGTTTCAAGATGACATACTCATCACGGGCAGGGACACCGACTCCCATCTCCACAATTTGGAGGAAGTACTAAGTCGATTGGATTGGGTAGGCCTAAGAGTTAAGAAATCCAAGTGTCTGTTTCTCGCGCCCGAGGTTGAATTTTTGGGCAGAAGGATTGCCGCTGATGGAATCCGCCCAACAGAATCTAAAACTGAAACAATTCATCTGGCACCCAGGCCCCGGAATGTCTCGGAACTGCACACCTTTCTCGGGCTACTCAATTACTTTGGGACCATTATGCAGAACTTGAGCACGCTGCTGGAGCCTCTCCACATGCTTCTCAGAAAGGGGTGTGATTGGTTTTGGGGGGACGCCCAAGAACGTGCCTTCAATAAGGCACGCAACCTTCTATGTTCCAACAGTGTTTTAGCCTTTTTTTGACCCAGGTAAAAAGATAGTTCTTACATGTGATGCGTCAGCGTACGGGGTCGGGTGCATTTTACAGCATGTCAATGATGCAGGTAAATTACAACCCATTGTTTATGCCTCCAGGTCACTTTCGTGGGCGGAGCGCGGTACGGTATGGTAGAGAAGGAGGCGCTCGCGTGCGTGTACGGTGTCAAAAAGATGCACCAATATCTTTTCGGGGACAAGTACGCGTTAGAAACCGACTACAAACCCCTCACGTCCCTGCTATCCGAGTGCAAGGCAATAAACGCCAACGCCTCGGCGCGCATTCAGCGGTGGGCACTCATGCTGGCGTCTTACGACTACACAATAAGGCACAGACCAGGCACAGATAACTGTGCCGACGCGCTTAGCAGGCTACCCCTGGTGACCACGGAAGGGTCCAACGAACAGGACTGTGAGATGGTCATGGCAATCAATGCCATTGAATCCACAGGTTCGCCCATGACTGCTCGCCAAATCAGAGCCTGGACGACCAGTGACCCCACCTGATCCTTAGTCAAAGGATGTGTTTTAACTGGTGACAGGGCAGAGGCCCACGATGCCTGCCCCGAGGAGATCAAACCTTTCACAGGCGCATGCATGAACTCTCACTACAGGCAGACTGCCTGATGTGGGGCAGCCGAGTAGTTATGCCCTTGCAAGGCAGAGAGGCGTTTGTCCGGGAGCTCCATCGCGAGCACCCGGGGATCGTCCTTATGAAGGCCATAGCCAGATCCCACGTCTGGTGGCCTGGCCTTTGACACGGACTTGGAGCTCTGCGTCCGGCGGTGCACCATTTGTGCCCAACTCAGTAATGCCCCCAGGGAGGCCCCCCTAAGCCCCTGGCCCTGGCCCTCCAAACCGTGGTCGCGGGTAGACGTAGACTATGCGGGCCCATTCATGGGCAAAATGTTCCTCGCAGTCGTCGATGCATTTTCAAAGTGGATCGAGTGCACCATTTTAAACTCGAGCATCAACTCCACCACTGTGGAGAGCCTTAGAACCATGTTTGCAGTGCACGAATTCCTGACATATTGGTCAGTGATAATGGTCCATGCTTCACCAGCGCAGAATTTCAAGATTTTATAATTGACCATGGCATAAATCAAGTTAAGACGGCACCATTCAAGCCAGCCTCCAATGACCAGGTGAGCGAGCAGTGCAAATCATTAAACAAGGCATGCTTAAAATCCAAGGTCCCACGTTGCAGAGCCGCCTGTCGCAACTGCTACTGGCATACAAATCTCGTCCGCATTCGTTGACTGGGGTTCCCACCGCGCAACTATTGATGAAACGGACCTTAAAGACTAGCCTCTCGTTAATCCTCCCAGACATGCATGAAATTGTTGAGGCAAAGCACCGGAAGCTAACTGAGTACCATGACCGAAATTCGAGGGAGAGGTGGAATGAGATAGGGGACAAAGTGTTTGTGCTAAACTATGGCAGGGGTCCCAAATGGCTTGCAGGGACAGTAACAGGCAAGGAAGGAAACAGGCTACTGGTTGTACAAATGGACAATGGCCAAATCTGCCAGAGGCATGTAGACCAAGTAAAAAGTAGATTCACCAACAACACTGCTGAACCAGAGGCAGACTACAATGTGGAACTCACACCACACCTAGTGGACAGACAGAGGGAACAACCTGAGGAAAGAGCAGTCTCAACAGACAGCTCAGGCGAGATACCAGCAATCATACTGAACGAAACAGACAGCCCAGGTGAGATACCGGCAATCACACCGAAAGAAGAATAGGCACCAAGGCAAACAACTGAACCACAACTAAGACGCTCCACGCGAGAGCGTAGACCATCTGAGAGACTGAATCTATAAAGACAATAAGACCTTGGGGGAGGGTGATGTCATGTATCTCACACTACTGTATATAACTGTATCTTACCATGCTATGCATGACTGTAACTAGATAAGACCTGTAACCACAAGCATACTTTACCACCAGGGGTGCACTTGCAGGAGACACTGCATACCTGTCCCACACAGGTATATAAAGGCAGGTCTCAGGCAAGTGTGGTATTCGAGAGCTGTGAAATAAAAGGTGCAGGTCCAGAGTGACCTTGACTTCAGCATTTGCCTCGTGTAAGTCTGTTCTGCAGGGTCAGGGCTTTACAGTCAGCATATACATATGATATTGAATACAGACGATCAGCTGATCACAGTAATGCTGATACTATGCCTAGATTGCCTTCCCCATCACAAGTTACACCCGATAGGGAAAAAGTATTCTATTTTTCATACATTGATGAACTGCCAGTCACAGCTGAAGAGATTGGTAGAGCAACCAAACATGACCCAGTGATGTCAAAGGTGTATATTGCAAATGGATGGCCAAAGACATTCATCCATTTTTCATTTGTAGGAATGAATTGTCAGTTGATAAAGATTGTGTCATGTCGTGTGCAAGAGTGGTTATACCAAATAAATTCAGGTCCAAATTATTAGACGATCTTCATGGCCAGCACCTGAGCATGTGCTTGACCAAGAGTTTTGCACGCAGTTAATTATTGTGGCCAGGTCTTGATAAAGATACAGAGTACATCATGAGTCAGTGTACGACATGTCAATTGATAAGCAAGCAATCACCATCAGTACCATTACAGCCATAGAAATGGCCTCCCAGAGTGTGGCAAAGGCTACATATTGATATAGAAACATAGAAACATAGAAAATAGGTGCAGGAGTAGGCCATTCGGCCCTTCGAGCCTGCACCACCATTCAATAAGATCATGGCTGATCATTCCCTCAGTACCCCTTTCCTACTTTCTCTCCATACCCCTTGATCCACTTAGCCATACGGGCCATATCTAACTCCCTCTTGAATATATCCAATGAACTGGCATTAACAACTCGCTGCGGCAGGGAATTCCACAGGTTAACAATTCTCTGAGTGAAGAAGATTCTCCTCATCTCAGTCCTAAATGGCCTACCCCTTATCCTAAGACTGTGTCCCCTGGTTCTGGACCTCCCCATCACCGGGAACATTCTTCCCGCTTCTAACCTGTCTAGTCCCGTCAGGATCTTATAAGTTTCTATGAGAGCCCCTCTCATCCTTCTAAACTCCAGTGTATAAAGGCCCAGTTGATCCAGTCTCTCCTCATATGTCAGTCACGCTATCCCGGGAATCAGTCTGGTGAACCTTCGCTGCACTCCCTCAATAGCAAGAACGTCCTTCCTCAGATTAGGCGACCAACACTGAACACAATATTCCAGGTGAGGCCTCATTAAGGCCATGTACAACTGCAGTAAGACCTCCCTGCTCCGATATTCAAATCCCCTAGCTATGAAGGCCAACTTACCATTTGCCTTCTTCACTGCCTGCTGCACGTGCATACCAACTTTCAGTGACTGATGTACCATGACACCCAGGTCTTGTTGCACCTCCCCTTTTCCTAATCTGCCGCCTTTCAGATAATATTCTGCCTTCGTGTTTTTGCCCCCAAAATGGATAACCTCACATTTATCCACATTCTACTGCATCTGCCATGCATTTGCCCACTCACCTAACCTGTCCAAGTCACCCTGCAGCCTTTTAGCGTCTTCCTCACAGCTCACACCGCCACCCAGTTTAGTGTCATCTGCAAACTTGGAGATATTACACTCAATTCCTTCATCTAAATCGTTAATGTATAGTGTAAAGAGCTGGGGTCCCAGCACTGAGCCCTGTGGGACTCCACTAGTCACTGCCTGCCATTCTGAATAAGACCCTTTAATCCCGACTCTCTGCTATCAGTCTGCCAACCAGTTCTCTATCCATGTCAATACATTAAACCCAATAACATGCGCTTTGATTTTGCACACCAATCTCTTGTGCGGGACCTTTTCAAAAGCCTTTTGAAAGTCCAAATACACCACATCCACTGGTTCTCCCTTGTCCACTCTGCTAGTTACATCCTCAAAAAATTCCAGAAGATTTGTCGAGCATGATTTCCCTTTCATAAATTCATGCTGAATTGGACCGATCCTGTCACTGCTTTCCAAATGCGCTGCTATTTCATCCTTAATGATTGATTCCAACATTTTACCCACTACTGATGTCAGGCTAACCGGTCTATAATTACCCGTTTTCTCCCTCCCTCCTTTTTTAAAAAGTGGTGATACATTAGCTACCCTCCAGTCCATAGGAACTGATCCAGAGTTGCTAGACTGTTGGAAAATGATCACTAATGCATCGACTATTTCTGGGGCCACTTCCTTAAGTACTCTGGGATGCAGACTATCAGGCCCCGAGGATTTATCGGCCTTCAATCCCATCAATTTTCCGAACACAATTTTCCGCCTAATAAGGATATCCTTCAGTTCCTCCTTCTCACTAGACCCACTGTCCCCTAGTACATTCGGAAGGTTATTTGTATCTTCCCTCGTGAAGACAGAACCGAAGTATTTGTTCAATTGGTCTGCTATTTCTTTGTTCCCCATTATAAATTCACCTGAATCCAACTGCAAGGGACCTAAGTTTGTCTTCACTAATCTTTTTCTCTTCACAAATTTATAGAAGCTTTTGCAGTCAGTTTTTATGTTCCCTGCAAGCTTCCTCTCGTACTCTATTTTCCCCCTCTTAATTAAACCCTTAGTCCTCCTCTGTTAAATTCTAAATTTCTCCCAGTGCTCAGGTTTGTTGCTTTTTCTAGCCAATTTATATGCCTCTTCCTTGGTTTTAACACTATCCTTAATTTCCCTTGTTAGCCACGGTTGAGCCACCTTCCCCGTTTTATTTTTACTCCAGACAGGGATGTACAATTGCTGAAGTTCATCCATGTGATCTTTAAATGTTTGCCATTGTTTATCCACCGTCAACCCTTTAAGTATCCTTTGCCAGTCTATTCTAGCCAATTCACGCCTCATACCGTCGAAGTTACCTTTCCTTAAGTTCAGGACCCTAGTTTCCGAATTAACTGTGTCACTCTCCACCTTAATAAAGAAATCTACCATATTATGGTCACTCTTCCCCAAGGCGCCTCGCACAACAAGATTGCTAATTAGTCCCTTCTCATTACACATCACCCAATCTAGGATGGCCAGCTCTCTAGTTGGTTCCTCGACATATTGTTCCAGAAAACCATCTCTAATGCACTCCAGGAAATTCTCCTCCACTGCATTGCTATCAGTTTGGTTAGCCCAATCAATATGTAGATTAAAGTCGCCCATGATGACTGCTGTACCTTTATTGCACACATCCCTTATTTCTTGTTTGATGCTGTCCCCAACCTCACTACTATTGTTTGGTGGTCTGTACACAACTCCCACTCGCATTTTCTGCCCTTTGGTATTCCATAGCTCCACCCATACCGATTCCACATCATCCAGGCTAATGTCCCTCCTTACTATTGCATTAATTTCCTCTTTAACCAGCAATGCCAGCCCGCCTCCTTTTCCTCTCTGCCTATCCTTCCTAAATGTTGAATACCCCTGGATGGTGACTTCCCAGCCTTGGTCACCCTGGAGCCATGTCTCCGTGATGCCAATCACATCATACCCATTAACTGCTATCTGCGCAGTTAATTCGTTCACCTTATTCCGAATACTCCTCGCATTGAGGCACAGAGCCTTCAGGCTTGTCTTTTTAATTTTGCCCCTTTAGAATTTTGCTGTAATGTGGCCCTTTTTGTTTTTTGCCTTGGGTTTCTCTGCCCTCCAGTTTTACTATTCTCCTTTCTATCTTTTGCTTCTGCCTCCATTTTGTTTCCCTCTGACTCCCTGCATAGGTTCCCATCCCCCTGCCATGTTAGTTTAAATCCTCCCCAACAGCACTAGCAAACACTCCCCCTAGGACATTGGTTCCGGTCCTGCACAGGTGCAGACCGTCCGGTTTGTACTGGTCCCACCTCCCCCAGAACCGGTTCCAATGTCCCAGGAATTTGAATCCCTCCCGTCTGCACCACTCCTCAAGCCACGTATTCATCTGAGCTATCCTGCGATTCCTACTCTTACTAGCACGTGGCACTGGTAGCAGTCCTGAGATTACTACTTTTGAGGTCCTACTTTTTAATTTAGCTCCTAGCTCCCTAAATTCGTCTTGTAGGACCTCATCCCGTTTTTTACCTATGTCGTTGGTACCTATATGCACCACGACAACTAGCTGTTCACCCTCCCTTTTCAGAATGTCCTGCACCCGCTCCGAGACATCCTTGACCATTGCACCAGGGAGACAACATACCATGCTGGAGTCTCGGTTGCGGCCACAGAAGCACCTATCTATTCTCCTTACAATCGAATCCCCTATCACTATAGCTCTCCCACTCTTTTTCCTGCCCTTCTGTGCAGCAGAGCCACCCACGGTGCCATGAACTTTGCTGCTGCTGCTCTCCCCTGATGAGTCATCCCCCTCAACAGTACCCAAAGCGGTGTATCTGTTTTGCACGGGGATGACCGCAGGGGACTCCTGCACTACCTTCCTTGCACTGCTCTTCCTGTTGGTCACCTATTTACTATCTGACTGTGTACCCTTTACCTGCAGTAAGACCAACTCGCTAAACGTGCTATTCACGTCATTCTCAACATCGTGGATGCTCGAGAGTGAATCCACCCGCAGCTCCAGTGCCGCAATGCGGTCCGTCAGAGCTGGAGGCGGATACACTTCCCACACACGTCGTCGTCAGGGACACCAGAAGCGTCCCTGACTTCCCACATAGTACAGGAGGAGCATACCACGTGTCCGAGCTCTCCTGCCATGACTTAACCTCTGGATAAACTTAATTTGGCAACAACAATGCTAAATGTTACTTACTGATAAAGAAAAGAAAAAAGAAAAGCTACTTACTAATCACCAGTCGATCACTTACCCCCTTGGCTGTGATGTCACCTTTCGATTTCTTTCTACTTCCTTTTTGCCTCTCTGCTGCAGCTGCACCGGTTGGCCTCTTGTAGGCCGCTCGCCTCCCGAACTCCCGCCTCTCACAAACTCCCGCTGCTCACTGACGGGCCTCTTGTAGGCCGCTCGCCTCCCGAACTCCCGCCTCTCACAAACTCCCACTGCTCACTGACGGGCCTCTTGTAGGCCGCTCGCCTCTCGAACTCCCGCCTCTCGCAAACTCCCGCTGCTCACTGACGGGCCTCTTGTAGGCCGCTCGCCTCTCGAACTCCCGCCTCTCACGACCTCCCGCTGCTCATTGACGGGCCTCTTGTAGGCCGCTCGCCTCCTGAACTCCCACCTCTCATGAACTCCCGCTGCTCACTGACGGGCCTCTTGTAGGCCGCTCGCCTCCTGAACTTACGCCTCTCACAAACTCCCGCTGCTCACTGACGGGCCTCTTGTAGGCCGCTCGCCTCCTGAACTTACGCCTCTCACAAACTCCCGCTGCTCACTGACGGGCCTCTTGTAGGCCACTCGCCTCTCGAACTCCCGCCTCTCACAAACACTTGCTGAGCTAGAAGGACAACAATTGTTCATTGTGATTGATGGCCATTTGAAGTGGGTAGAGGTGTTTCCAATGTGGAAAATAACAATACATTTATTTTCTTCATTTGGCCTCCCAGAAGAAATTGTTTCGGATAATGGACCACAATTTCATTCAGAAGAATTTGCACAGTTCACGAGCAAAAATGGTGTAAAACATACCAAGGTTCCACAATACCACCCTGTTTCGAATGGTGCAGCAGAGCGCACTAAAACGCGCCCTCATAGAACAAATGTTGGATCCAAATCCAAAGAAACGTCAGTTGTCATTGGATCACAAATTGGCTAATTTTTTGATTACGTATCGTATTACTCCTCACACAACTACTGGTAGAACACCAGCAGAGTTGTTCCTAAAACGACAGCCACGAACCAGATTCTCGTTGTTAAAACCAAACTTGGCACAGTCCGTAGAAGAGATACAATTAAGACAGAAAGAGAATCATGATAGAGATAGAGTAAAAGAGAGAAGTGTGAAATTAAATCAGAAGGTGAGAGTGAAGAACCATCGCCATAAATGGGTAAAGTGGTTACCAGGAAGAGTGGTGAAGATATGTGGTCCTCGCACATATTTGGTCAAGATGTTTGATAATGGACAGGTTAGGTTTGTTCACATTGATCATTTTTTACCTACAGACATGGAAGGACTGGAAGGTGGGAATGATTCAATTATTTCTGACTGATCAGATAGTTTAGATACACCAGTAGCATATCCTACATCCAATGTACTGGAAACAAATCCAAGAGAAAGTCAGAATTTAAGTCTGAGTCCGAGTCAGGGAAACAAACAATCTGAAGTTAGAGAGAGCTCAAATGAAAATCAAGGGCATCCCTTGGAGGAAAACTTTCCTCAGGATCAGCCTCGATTGAGTTTAGATTCGACACCATGTTTGGAAGGTTCTGTTCGAGAGCGAAGGTATCGTCTTCGAAACAGAAAACAAGTGGTTAAGCTTAATTTGTAAATATGGCAAAATAGGTCCATCTGCATATGCAAGTTATGTATGATGTTTGTTATAATAACTTCTTCATTAAGGAGGGAGAAGTGAAATGTCTGTAAGCATGTAATGTTGTAGCTCCACACTGTGGATGTGGATGTATTGCATTGCTGCAACTAAAGGTGAATAAATGAGTCAGTTGACCAGAAGCTTCCGGAACTTCTGAGATGCTGCCATTATACAAAGCTGTGTGTGCTGTGCTATGTGAATATATCACAGTGGTCATGCCTTCAGTCGTCTAGGCCCTAAACTCTGGAATTCCTTCTCTAACCCTCTCAGCCATTCTCTCCTCCTTTGAGAGGGTCCTTACAACCTATCTCTTTGATCACCTTTTGATCACCTGTCCTAATAGTCCCTTATGTGGCTCGGTGTCAAATTCTGTCTGATTACACTCCTGTGAAGTGCCTTGGAATGTTTTACTAAGTTCAAGGCGAATATAAATGCAAGTTGTTGTTAAAGGTGCTATACAAATGTAAGTTGTTAAAGGCATTATATAAATGCATGTTGTTGATGTAAAAACATGGGCTGGTTTCTGCTTTGAATGCAGGCACCACCTCCTCCCCCCTTGGGGTTACTGAATGAGGAGGAGGGGGGGAGGGAGGGACAGGGTCTTAGCGGTGGAAATGATCCAGGAGGACGTTGTCTCGTACTTTCCATTCGGACAGCACTGGAGGAGCAGAGGCCACAGCAGCTTTTGGGTGCTTGCCTCAAAAACTGATGGAAATGAAGGCGGGGCTTCACTGTGGCTGCTTTTGCTCCAGCAGCATGATATCATTGTTGTGCAGCTGTACAAACCCAGTGCATTTCCACCCCGACTTCCTGTTTCGCACGTCAGAAATTCTTAAAGCTGTCATGTCTCCTTGTTGTTGCAAGTGACAGAAATTACCATTTTATTGAACTGTTGGTTTCCTTATTGCTCATTTCTGTACTTTTTTGTTAAGGCCAGTTTTGAGTTTAATCTTGATTAGGAATTATTTTTCTACATCTCCACTTGCCGATTTTAGCCTTTTCCTACTCCCACTGCGTAAAATGAGCATTAATTTGGCAATTACTCTTTCTCTTGGGGAAAGGCAGGTGGAGAGGTGGGTGCAAGCACACTGCAACCACACTGTCTTGCTACAATTATACAGGGTATTGGTGAGGCCGCACCTGGAATACTGCGTGCAGTTTTAGTTTCCATATTTACGAAAGGATATACTTGCTTTGGAGGCAGTTCAGAGAAGGTTCACTAGGTTGATTCCAGAGATGAGGGGGTTGACTTATGAGGAAAGGTTGAGTAGGTTGGGCTCTACTCATTGGAATTCAGAAGAATGAGAGGTGATCTTATTAAAACGTATGAGATTATGAGGGGGCTTGACAAGGTGGATGCAGTGAGGATGTTTCTACTGATAGGGGAGACTAGAACTAGAGGGCATGATTTTAGAATAAGAGGCCGCCCATTTAAAACTGAGATGAGGAAAAAATTTCTTCTCTCAGAGGGTTGTAAATCTGTGAAATTCGCTGCCTCAGAGAGCTGTGGAAGCTGGGACATTGAATAAATTTAAGACAGAAATAGACAGTTTCTTAAATGATAAGGGGACAAGGAGTTATGGGGAGCGGGCAGGGAAGTGGACCTGAGTTGATAGGAGACTCCCAAGGTATGGGAAGTGGTCCACGATGTCCAGGGCCGCAGTGGGGGGCATTGCTGTATGGTGAGGACAGGCTGGTGGAGGACCTTTGTCTTATGGATGTTTAGTGTAAGGTCCATGCTTTTGTATACCTCGGTGAAGATTTGACGATGACTCTGTGCGCAGACACAAGCGTCGTCCGTGTACTGTAGTTTGATGACAGAGGATGGGATGGTCTTGGATCTGCCCTGGAGGCGCCGAAGGTTGAACAGGTTCCCACTGGTTCTAAACTAGTTTAGTTCCAGTCCAGCAGGGAGCATTGCAGCGAGGAAGATCGAGAAGAGGGTTGGCGTGATGACACAACTCTGTTTGACCCTGGTCCGGATGTGGATTGGGTCTGTGGTGGATCCGTTGGTCAGGATCACGGTTTGCATGTTATCATGGAGCAGGCAGAGGATGGTGACTAACGTAAGCGCCGGTGTCCCAGGCGGTGCGGTAAATTCTGCACTGGCAAATGGTCTGCCGGAAAATTCATCAGCTGACCCCGGAGTTTGAAGCGGGGGCTAAGGGAGGTGTTAAATCAGGCATTCCAAGCTATAACGGCCGCAGTTAGGTAAGTAATGCTGATCTGAGGTAAGCGTGATTGTTTAAAAAAACATTTTTTTTTTTGCGATTTATGTTGTGGTGGCGTGAGCTGTGCATTGAGAATGTTTTTGGTCATTTTTTCAGGTTTTTTTCTCCCCCCACTCCCCGACCTCTGTTATGGCACTCCGAGGCCGGCTCGTTAGCTCAGGATTTTCCCTTGCTCAGCCGGCCGAGCGCCCTAAAAGAGGTGTGTAACACCTCCCTTAGTGCCCCGCTCCAAACTCCGGGGTCAGCTGATGAATTTTGCAGCAGAAGACGCAAACCATTTTCCGGTGCAGAATTTACCGCACCACCCCAAAGGAGGCACGACCGAATTTCGATCCCCTGATATTTGTTGTCACCTATTTTTAATCCACATGACTAGTGCTGATGTTCCACTTTTAGGGAAGAACAGAACATTAAGAAAATAAGAACATAAGAAATAAGAGCTGTAAGTGGTTTTGCCCTTGGTGGTTTCGAATCACCCCCCTTACAACAGTTCTGGACCCCAGGAATTCTCGTAGTGAACAGAATACTCAGTTATAGACAGATCTTTCGGTCTCAACCGTTACAATGCTTTTATTCTAGTTAAAACACATGCCTGCTTCCAGTAAAACACACCCTGGTGGTGTAAAACAAACAAAGAGTACAACACACAACACTGGCCCGTCTGAGCAGGCCCCTATCGCAAAGTACACACGACTAAAACACCCCTGCTTGGCTCAATAGGGCACCACTGAATCTGTCCATCAGACTGTGCGTACGCCTATGATCCGTGCAGAAACCTCCCCACTAAACCCCTAAGGCTTGGTTGGGACACACGACACCCCTTCACACTATGCGGTGGTCTAAAGGATGTGTGGGCTGGGATAATGCTCACCAGTTACCCCTCTGTCTTACTCGCTGCTTCTCCCGATGAGGCGAATCTTCTGGTTCCGTACCAACCTGTGGTTTCCAAGTCCAGTTGCAAGGTCAGCTTCCCAGTCAAAATAGCGAGGCTCTCTTTGCTCGTAGATGGTTTCTTCTCTCCGTCCCAGACGGAATGCTTGGTCCTTGAATGCGTTGAACAAAGCAAACAAGCGTAGAAGAGGAGAGAGCGAGAAATGGCAGCAAACTGCCTTCTCTTATACCTGAAAAAAGCTTGCTGAATCCTTGCGCCAAAAACCAGTCCTTTGCCTGAGGCAGTCCAACTAAAGAGCAATGAATCATATCTCTGTGCCTTCGATACTGGGCTCCTCCTGGGGATAAAGGCTCCAACGAATCTGGGTGGCCAAATAGTTTCCTTTGTCCTGAGGTTCCCGCACTCCGGGGTTCTCCGTCATTTCGATGGCTTGAGCCTTGTACATACCTTGTACAGCCACCAGAGGGCTCATCACCTGGAGTCCCAAGGGATCCCACAATCCCTTGGGAGCACAGGTACTTAAGGAGGCCTCACAGGCTGGAGAGGCACTCTGGAGACCTGCAATAAAAGACTAAGGTCACACTTTACTTTGAGCTCACAGTATCCAGTCAGACTCTTTATTCATTTATAACAACTGGCGACGAGATACAGATGACGAACCCAATGGTGCAGAGAACAGTGGGCATCCTGGAGAAATTTTCGGAGGGAGATGATTGGGAAACCTTCGTGGAGTGACTCGACCAATACTTCGTGGCCAACAAGCTGGAAGGGGAAGCGAACACTGCCAAACGAAGGGCGATTCTCCTCACTGTCTGCGGGGCACTAACGTATGGCCTCATGAAAAATCTGCTTGCTCCAGCGAAACCCACAGAGAAATCGTACGATGATTTGTGCACACTGGTCCGGGAACATCTGAACCTGAAGGAAAGTATTCTGAAGGCAAGGTACCGGTTCTACACCTACAAAAGGAAGTGGCGAGTTATGTCGCCGAGCTAAGACGCCTTACAGGACATTGCGAATTTGAAGGACATTTGGAACACAGGGACTTTTTCGTACTTGCCATTGGCCATGAAGTGATACTTCGCAAGCATTTGACTGTAGAGACCCCAACCTTGAGTAAGGCCATAGCAATAGCCCAGGCGTTCATTGCCACCAGTGACAATACGAAGCAAATCTCTCAGCACACAAGTGCTACTACATGTACTGTGAACAAAGTGATGTTGTTTTCAAATCGCAACGTACAGGGCAGGTCACACATACCTGCAGCTACACGTCCGCAGATGTCTCAGAGTCCACCATCAAGGGTGATGAATGCAAGGCCATTAACACCTTGTTGGCACTGCGGGGGTGATCATCATTTCCATTCATGCCGCTTCAAAGGGTACGTTTACAAGGGCTGTGGAACAATGGGACACCTCCAATGTACGTGCAGGCGAGCTGCATACCCTGTTACTCCTGCAAACCACCATCTTGCAGAGAAGGACAGATCCACGGCAGGTCACAATGAACCAGAGCCTCAGACCGAGGAGGCAGAGGTATATGGGATGCATACATTTACCACAAAGTGTCCCCCAATAATGCTGAAGGTTGAATTAAATGCACTCCCGGTGTCAATGGAGCTGGACACGGGCGCGAGCCAGTCCATTATGAGCAAAAAGACTTTTGAAAAATTGTGGTGCAGCAAGACCTCAAGGCCAGTCTTGACTCCCATTCGCACGAAACTGAGAACTTACACAAAGGAACTGATTCCCGTAATCGGCAGTTCTACTGTAAAGGTCTCCTATGATGGAGCGGTGCACAAGCTACCACTCTGGGTGGTACCGGGTGATGGTTCCACACTGCTCGGCAGGAGCTGGCTGGGAAAGATACACTGGAACTGGGATGACGTCCGAGCGCTCCCGCCCGCTGATGACACTTTGTGTGCTCAGGTCTTAAACAAGTTCCCTTCGCTGTTCGAACCAGGCATCAGGAAGTTCCAAGGAGCAAAAGTGCAGATCCATCTGATTCTGGGGGCACGACCCATCCATCACAAGGCAAGAGCAGTACCGTACATGATGAGAGAAAGGGTGAAGATCAAGCTGGACAGGCTGCAACGAGAGGGCGTCATTTCGCAGATCGAATTCATTGAGTGGGCCAGTCCGATTGTCCCAGTCCTCAAGGGAGACGGTACCATCAGAATCTGTGGTAATAACAAAGTAACTACCAATCGTTTCTCCCTGCAAGATCAATACCCACTACCAAAGGCTGACGACTTTTTTGCTACGCTGGCAGGAGGAAAGACGTTCACGAAGCTGGACTTGACCTTGGCCTACATGACACAGGAGCTTGAGGACTCATCGAAGGACCTCACCTGCATCAACACGAACAAAGGTCTCTTCATATATATATATATATGAAGAATATACTAGCTTTGGAAGGGGTACAGAGACGATTCACTAAGCTGATGAGGGGGTTACCTTATGATGATAGATTGAATAGACTGGGTCTTTACTCGTTGAGTTCAGAAGGATGAGGGGTGATCTTATAGAAATATTTAAAATAATGAAAGGGATAGACAGGATAGAGGCAGAGAGGTTGTTTCCACTGGTCGGGGAGACTAGAACTAGGGGGCACAGCCTCAAAATACAGGGGGAGCCAATTTAAAACTGAGTTGAGAAGGAATTTCTTCTCCCAGAGGGTTGTGAATCTGTGGAATTCTCTTCCCAAGGAAGCAGTTGAGGCTAGCTCATTGAATATATTCCAATCACAGAGAGATAGATTTTTAACCAATAAGGTAATTAAGGGTTATGGGGAGTGGGCAGGTAAATGGAGCTGAGTCCACGGTCAGATCAGCCATGATCTTGTTGAATGGTGGAGCAGGCTCGAGGGGCTAGATGGCCGACTCCTGTTCCTAATTCTTATGTTCTTATTAATGTTGGGGAAGTCCAGAACCAGGGGTCACAGTATAAGGTTGGGGGGTAAGCCATTTAGGACCGAGATGAAGAGAAACTTCTTCACCCAGAGAGTGGTGAACCTGTGGCATTCTCTACCACAGAAAGTTGTTGATGCCAATTCACTAAATATATTCAAAAAGGAGTTCGATGTAGTCCTTACTACTGGGGGGGATCGGGGGGTATGTCGAGGGGCAGGAATGGGGTACTGAAGTTGCATGTTCAGCCATGAACTCATTGAATGGCGGTGCAGGCTAGAAGGGCCGAATGGCCTACTCCTGCACCTATTTTCTATGTTTCTATGTTTCTATTTCATTTATAATAGATGCCTGTTTGGAATTCGATCAGCCGCGGCGATATTCTAGCTTAATGGAAAGCTTACCGAAGTCGGTCCCGCGCACAGTGGTCTTCCAAGACGACATCTTTGGTTACAGGTTGGGACACAGTCAAGCATCTGCGGAAACTTGAGGAGGTTCTTAGTTGACTCAACCGCGTGGGGCTCAGGTTGAAATGCTCGAAGTGCATTTTCCTGGCGCCTGAAGTGGAGTTCCTGGGAAGAAGAATTGCAGCGGACGGCATCAGGCTCACCAATTCGAAGACGGAGGCGATCGAGAATGCACTGAGGCCACAGAACGTGATGGAGCTGCGGTCGTTTCTAGGACTCCTGAACTACTTTGGTAACTTCTTACCGGGTCTCAGCACACTGTTAGAACCACTGCACGCCTTACTGCGTAAAGGAGACGAATGAGTATGGTGCAAAAGCCAAGAAAATGCCTTTGTAAAAGCTAGAAAATTGTTATGCTCAAACCAATTACTCGTGTTGTATGATCCATGTAAGTGTTTGGTACTAGCATGTGATGCGTCGTCGTATGGCGTCGGGTATGTATTGCAACATGCAAGTGAATCTAGGAAATTGCAACCGGTTGCTTATGCATCCAGGAGTCTGTATGCCTACAGCATGATTGAAAAAGAAGCATTAGCATGTGTCTATGGGGTAAAGAAAATGCATCAATATCTGTTTGGGCTAAAATTTGAATTCGAAACGGACCATAAGCCACTAATATCCCTGTTTTCCGAGAGTAAGGGGATAAATACAAATGCATCGGCCCACATCCAGAGATGGGCACTCACGTTGTCCATATACAACTACGCCATCCGCCCGCCACAGGCCAGGCACAGAAAAATGTGCCGATGCTCTCAGTAGGCTGCCATTGCCCACCACGGGGGTGGAAATGGCGCAGCCCGCAGATTTAATCATGGTTATGGAAGCATTTGAGAGTGAGCAATCACCCGTCACAGCCCGACAGATTAGAACCTGGATGAGCCAGGACCCCTTACTGTCCCTAGTAAAAAATTGTGTGCTTCACGGGAGCTGGTCCAGTGTCCCAGTGGAAATGCAGGAAGAGGTAAAGCCGTACCAGCGGCGCAAAGATGAAATGTCTATACAGGCAGACTGCATTCTGTGGGGTAATCGGGTAATGGTCCCCAAGAAGGGCAGGGACACTTTCATCAGTGACCTCCACAGTACCCACCCAGGCATCGTAATGATGAAAGCGATAGCCAGATCCCACGTGTGGTGGCCTGGTATTGATGCGGATTTAGGGTCCTGCGTTCACAGATGTAACACATGCTCGCAGTTAAGCAATGCACCCAGGGAGGCGCCACTAAGTTTATGGTCTTGGCCCTCCAAACCGTGGTCCAGGATCCATGTCGACTATGCAGGCCCGTTTTTGGGTAAAATGTTCCTTGTGGTTGTAGATGCGTACTCCAAATGGATTGAATGTGAGATAATGTCGGCAAGCACGTCCGCTGCCACCACTGAAAGCCTGCGAGCCATGTTTACCATGCATGAATTGCCTGATGTCCTTGTGAGCGACAACGGACCATGTTTTGCCAGTGCCGAGTTCAAAGAGTTCATGACCCCTAACGGGATCAAACATGTTACATCTGCTCCGTTCAAACCAGCATGCAACAGTCAGGCAGAGAGAGCGGTGCAAACTATCAAGCAGGGCTTGAAGAGGGTAACTGAAAACTCACTGCAGACTCGCATATCCTGAGTTCTGCTTAGCTACCGTATGAGACCCCACTCGCTCACTGGGATTCCACCTGCTGAACTGCTCATGAAAAAGGCACTTCAGACAAGGCTCTCGTTAGTTCACCCTGATCTACATGAACAGGTAGAGAGCAGGCAGCTTCAACAAAGTGCATACCACGATAGCGCAAATGTGTCATGCGAAATTGAAATCAATGATCCTGTATTTGTATTGAATTATGGACAAGGTCCCAAGTGGCTTCCCAGCACTATTGTGGCCAAAGAGGGGAGCAGGGTGTTTTGGGTCAAACTTTCAAATGGACCTATTCACCGGAAACACTTGGACCAAATCAAACTCAGATTCACGGACTATCCTGAGCAATCCACCTTGGACCCTACCTTTTTTGATCCCCCAACATACACACTAGTGGCAACCGGCACCGCGGTTGGTCACAAAGCAGAACCCATCACCAGCAGCAGCCCAGCAGGGCCCAACACACCAGGCAGCCCAGCAAGGCCAGCTGCACAACAGCCCAGCGAGGGCCTAACAAACGATTCACCAAAACCAGCATTTGCACTGTGATGATCAACCAGGGAAAGAAAGGCCCCAAATTGACTCACCTTGTAAATAGTTACACTGTTGACTTTGGGGGGGGAGTGTTGTTTTGTATGTAAACTTGTATATACCTTATACAGCCACCAGAGGGCTCATCCCCTGGAGTCCCAAGGGAACCCACAATCCCTTGGGAGCACAGGTACTTAAGGAGGCCTCACAGGCTGGAGAGGCACTCTGGAGACCTGCAATAAAAGACCAAGGTCACACTTTACTTTGAGCTCACAGTATCCAGTCAGACTCTTTATTCATATATAACAATCAGTTTACCTGATCTCTCACTGATGGGTTCCCATTACATGACAAAAGGATCTTCCATCTGCTTTCAGCCATCCCAGACTATCCCCGCCCATCTGATGTGTATTCCTGTGGATCGTACCTGGGCCTGTTCCAGTCATGCTGTCAGCTCTTCTGAAATATGAAAAAGCAATGTCCAAAACTTAAAGTCCAAAATTCTGAAGTCTGTGCCGATGTTTACACCGATGCTTACAGTCCCTCCTTTGATATTTCAAGAATCCCTCTGGAATATCAAACGTCCGCTGGTGAGAAAACATCGCGGTCTCCAACCAACTTTATGGGCCAGACTTTTGGCTTCATTGTCGGCGATTTTCTCGGCGTTACAGCTGGTTTTTCGCCCGGCGAGAGTTTGCATGTAAGTTTTTTCTTTGGTATCGCCCACATCTGAAGTCGCCCGCCGGGATCAAACAGCCCACGTGCAACACCGAGAATAACCGCCAGCGTGTAAGTTTCAGCTCAACCGCTGACGTCCAGATTGCCGAGAGACAGGACGGTAAGGGGGGGGCCCTGCAAAGAAAAGTAAGTTAAAGGTTATTTAATTATTTTTTTTTAATTTTATCATGGTGATTCGGGTTAAAACTGTCTTGGGAATGCTATGTATGTGTTTTTTAAAATAATTTTTTCTTTAAGTTTCCCCCCTCCGTAGGCCCAACTGCAGCCTCGGCCTAAATTTTTGTACTTACTGTCCATTCCGGTAACAACGGCCCATTTGGCTAACTTTCCATTTACCCTACAAGAATGAATGTGCAATGCCGATTTTCTTCACCGGGCGATCAGTTCTACACACCTTTACCCTCAAAGTGGTCATTCTTGCCCACTTTTTTCGCCGAGCATTAGCGATCCTTCTCAGTGGGCAATCGGGCATTGAGGGCCTTTATGGAAAGTCTGGCCTTATATACTTTACATTTAAACACCCCGAATACATCCCTTAAAATACAACACGAAACATATTTGTACAATATATTTACAGAGAAAAACATTCAGATTCAACCTTTAACCAAGGCCTCCCACCGACTTTGGAGCACCTTGCTTCACCTTTTGCAAGACAGCCGCAACAAATACATTACAATGTGAAACTGTATAATTACAAGAGTGTGCGAGCAAATCCCGACCCACGGAGGAACTTCCACATTCAAACTAATGTCCCACCAGGGTGGGGATTTTATCCCTTTAATTTCCTCCCCTGTGATCCCGTCTGTCTGTTCCAGTGTAAAATAAAGTTTCTGCGAGAGCTCGACGACTTTTATTAACGTTGTGAGGTGTTCGGGCGGAAAATGAATCTGATATCCGAACTGTGTGATGTACTGCTGCAGCTTATGGATTGTGTCGTTCACCGTGATGTGTACCGTGGATGGCTCTGGGATTGGAAGGATGCTCTCTTGGGCCATTTGAACTTCGGTGTGGGGTTTGAAGCAGAAAGTTGTGTCGGTGACCGGACACCAAGTGTCGTGGTGTACCTGGTACTGGTCCACGCTCGTCGTGACGCAGTACGTCCCGTTGCCCGCATATGCTACCTGAGGTGGAACGTGGGTCCAGGCCATCACCTCCACACTGCAATTAATAGGCTCCGCACCCTCTGATTCAAACCCGCACTCTGGCCGATCGAACGCATTCAAGTGCTGGGGACACAATATGACGTGTGCGCCCCTGCTCTGGCACCCCTTGAGGTCAGTGCCAGTCATGGCGTGCTCCCACTTTATTACAAACGGTGGGGCCCCATGGTACCGCACGTGCACCCCCTCCCGTAAGACGCCAATGTTTTACACTCTGTATACCGGTGCTGGCTGTGGTGTCCCGCCCATTACCGGCATACGCAACATAATCCACATAACCGAGTGGCTGGACCGACCGCAACCCACTGGGACTGGGTCGGCTTCGGAAGCTAAACAGAGCTGACACGGACTCATCAAATTATGATACGGGCTGAGCACTGCCTTGTGCCGGTTGCTGACCTATGATGGGACATGACCTTGCCGGAGGTCCCTCGCCTAGCAACCAGGCACCGTGCAACACGCACACTTCATTCATGGCTGCCTGTGCCGAGGCAGTCCTGTCCTCCCGTATGAATTCATTAACCGTTTTAGCATGTGTCTCCAGCTCCGCGATGACCTCGTTAAGTGAATAGTCATCGCCAGGTCCTGCCATAGCTCCGACCCGACCACTTGGTTCCCTTCCCCCAGAATCTTCTGCAGCTGGCCCTTTAAACCGCTAACCTGCATCTGCAGCTACACCTCGTCCATACTATTGATGAGGGATGTACCCGCGCTAAACGCTGTAGTGACATCATTGAGCACCCCTCACCTCTGCCTCCCCGGACTAACTTTATCGTACACTCCCATGTCGTACAACTTTTCCCGACTGACATCCCTGGAACTGAGTTCAAAGAACTGGTGGAACATTTCTTTAATGAGCGCCTCATACAGCTGCTCGGTTTCTTTTGGACACCACTCGGGCAGATGTACTCTGGTTAGGTTTGAAATGGCTGACGCAACCGCGTAATGCACCCTGTGGAATAAAACCTTTCCAGTCGGGACTAAAACTAAACCATTCCCTGGGCCTGGTGGGGCTGTGAGCAGGGGCTTCCTCTTGTGTGCTACAAGTTCAGTGGCATTTATTGTGTTGGGAGAGTCTGGGATCATGCAGGAGTCCATACTCCGATCCCATCTGATCCCAGCCCCGGCGTCCTGCCATTGCCGTGAAAAGGCAATCGACACACCCGCTGGGCAGATCCGTTCAGACCCCCACTTACACACATAAACTCCCTGTTCCTCCTTCCACCACTTGTCCCAGCACACTTCCACTCCCCCCTGTGACCCTGTGATCTGTCAGTATGTATCGTTCCCCAGTCATTCCCAGTCCGCTGTCTGGTTCCCCGTGTCCTGACTCAATTTCCTGAGCCACCATCACCGTCCCAGGGGAATGTGTTCCTTGTACTTCAAGCATACGCGCTTGCCCTCGGTCACCCCGACCCGTGTGGCTGTGACCTTCAGTCTGGGACACTGTATGGAAGCCTCCCCATATGTGAACCCGGCGTGGCGGGAGTATTTTGTCGAATTCGACCCCAGGCCACCCTGGCCACCTTCCCTCGTGGAAGTAGGCTGCCATCCCGTCCGTGTCCCCTGTGTCATGGTGGGTCCGATTCCCCCAGTACATCCGTAGAGGAAGGATAACTCGGTGTCCCCTCCTGCTGTGCCCCGTTCCTGGCCAACACGCCCAGTCTCAGGGCTGTCTCTATTCCATCCTCGGCTTCCTGCAAAACAAAACTAACAAGCACCTTGCTGTGAGAGGGTCTACCTCCACAGGTCTGGCTTCATTACAACTAACCAAAACACTTTAAAATAAAACTATGTACAATACCACCCGTGCCACCGGCTGGCCCCACGAGGGTGCCTCTTGCCTGGGCCTTTTACGGCACCTGGTTGGCGTGTAGGGAGGCGTCCACGGCGCCCCTGGCCGTGGGACCCTGCTGCTCCTTCTTATAGCCCCCACCACGGGATCCTCGCTATCCCAAACTATGGGAGGAAGACCCGCGTCCACCATGCTGTTTACAGCACCTTGGTGTTTCTTTCCTTTCCTTAACCTTTCCCCCAGGTTAAACAACTTACACTGGTTCACGTGGAACCACTTTGAGCGCTTGGAAGTTTAACCGTGTAAACCATGGGGCTTGCCTTATCCACTATACTGTAAGGTCCCAGATACAGTGGCTCAAACGTCCCTACACGAGCGTAGTTTCGGACCATCACCTGGTCCCCTGCCTTCCACTCGTGCGTTCTCTGGGGTTCGAGCAGCAAGCAATTACTCCGGTGCTGCTTCCCCATGTTACTGGCAGCTTGCCAATGAATCTGCTTCAACCTCTCGTATAGATTCTTGACAAACTTATCCTGGTTTACATCTCTCACTTGACCTTCGCTGAGAACTGGCACCAGAACATGGTTGGGCGTGCACATGACCGTACCAGTCATGAGCTCATGCAGGGAGTACCCTGTGCTTCTGGAGGGGCTGGCTCAGACCCTCATCAAAACTAACGGCAGGACCTCATCCCACCTTTTCGGGGACGGCCCTGTTTCCTTCCGCAGCCTTTCTTCGATAGTCTGATTAAGTCGCTCCACAACCCCCGATGACTGGGGGTTGTGAGCCACATGCCACTTACCCTCTATCCCCAGAACCTTCAAGGTAGCCTGCATGACCTGCCCTGTGAAGTGGCTCTCTTGGTCGGACTCCACGATGTGCGACAGTCCCACCTAGAGAACACTTCCCTCACCAAGATCCTTGCCGTCGCCAATGTCGTGGCTGATCGGCAAGGGAAGGCTCCCACCCACTTCGAGAAAACGTCCACGAGGACCAAACAGTACTTGTAACCCCCTCCTTTGCGGTGGGCAATGGCCCGATGTAATCGACCTGTACCGACTGCCATGGTCCCTCTACCCTTCTCATGTGCCCCAGGGGAACCTTCCTACGTTGCGGATCGGGCTTGTTCGCCGCACACACCAGACAGTCTGCGCAAAAATCGTGGACATCCTCCCTCAGTTGCGGCCACCATCCTGCCTGTTCTACCCTTTGCCAGGTAATCTCCGGCCCGGGGTGTCCCATTCCTGGGCCCCTGTGGGCCAACTGGAGGAATTCCCTCTGGTGCACCTCGGGAACTATCCACCAAGCCCCCTTAAAGAGCATCCCCTCCTTTACGGTGATGCCCACTACCCCGAACGGGCCTTCTACCTTCCCGCCCTTAGCTAGCTGCCCCAGGATGACCTTGAGGACGGGATCCTGTGCCTGGACTTGCATCAAGTCTGGGGCCAATGCTACCCCTGCACTCCCTGGTGTCCCACCTTTGTCCTGGATCGCTGTTACTAGGCTGGACCCGTATGGATCCCAGAAAATGCCTTCCCTGTCTCCCTCCTTTGCTAATTTGTCTGCCCTTTGGTTGCCTTCCCCTCTGGGCTCTGTCTTAGAGTGAGCCTTTACTTTGTGGATGTAATGACATCCTGGGGTCCCCATGGCCTCTAAGACATTTCTCAGCAATGGTGCTGTTGCTAAGGGCTTCCTGTCTGCGGATGTGAAACCGCGATGAGCCCAGATGGCCAAGTATTCGGTGCATGAATTGCATATAAACATGGAATGCGAGCAGATGGTGTATGGGACCAGGAACTCGTCGGTGAGGGTAACGAAGTACACCACTGCCGACAGTTCGGCGTGCTGGGTGCTCAGGGTGTTCGGGAGTTTAATGGCCCTTGCTATCCCAGCCGTAGGGTCATAAATCCCGCACCCGGTGAAACGCTCCCTGCTCACTTCCGAACTAGACCTGTCAACGTAGATCTTGTGGCCCGTTAGGTGTAAGCCGGCCCGGAATCCTACGTCCACGTCCCATAACCCCCTCCACCGTACACTTGTGGGCCGTCTCTGGGTAGATCATGTTGGCAGCCAACTTGGGCTCACACAGCCCTTGCACTCTCAGATGCATTTGTGAGAGCAATAAAGTCCAGCGGGCAAGGCGAGCACTGCTCACTGTGCAGTCCTTTATCCTCCCATCTAATAACACCTGAGTGGGGGTATGGTGGGTAGTAGAATGATCAGGGAGGATCACGTAAAGAGCTGTGAGCGCTTTACGGCCCAATACGTGGCTAGGAGATGCCTCTCGCAATTGGAATATCCCCGTGAGGACTCTTGACGAGTACACCACGGGTCGCAGTTTGCCGTGCCGCTCCTGGAGCAGCACTGTGCTCAAACTGTCCCCGCTGGCTGCTACTTCCAAAAAGAAGTCCTCCCCACCATTAATCGCCCCCAATGCGGGTGCCGTCTGCAGGTCTCCCTTGAGGTGATTGAACGCGGCCATGCAGTCCTCATCCCACCCCCATCCAACTCCCTTGCGGAGGAGCAGAAGCAGAGGGGCTGCCATGGTGGCGTAATCCTCAATAAAATCCCTGCAGTACCCCGTGAGTCCCAGAAAGGATCTCACCCCCATCCCGGTCGTGGGGGCTGGTAACTCCTGTACTGCCTACTGTTTGGCCTCGTCTGTAGGCCTTTCCCCAGCCCTTACGGTCAGCCCGAGGAATTGTACTTCCCCCTGACCGATCTGAGCTTTCTTAGGGTTGATCTTGAACCCTGTCTCTCTCAGCAGCAGACCATGCTCCTCCCCCTCATCGGAGAACAAAAGCAAATTGTTCACATACTGCACCAACTGCTGGGGTCTGCTGAATCCCGTTAAGGCGTCTGCCATACACTGGGCAAATATGGAGGGGCTGTTATGAAATCCCTGGGGAAGGCATATCCATGTGTACTGCTGTCCTTTAAAGCTGAAGGCAAACTTGTACTGGTCTCCCCGTTTCAGAGGAATCGACCAAGACTGTTTGAAATGGCCAGCACTGTGAATGTGGTTGCGGTTGCTGGAATATTCCCTCAGGTCAGCTACGCCCGCGACTGCGGGCGGTCAGGCTGGGATGTTTTTGTTGAGCACCCGATAGTCCACGGTGGCTCTCCATGACTGGTCCGGTTTCCTAACCGGCCAAAGTGGTGAGGTCACGTGTGTGGCTATAGGGCCTCAACACTTCCTGTGTTACCAGGGATCCCAGTGCCGTCTCCAAGTCGGCCTGTGCCTCTCTGGGGAAACTGTACTGCTTCTGTGGCTGTGACATGGGGTCCCCCTGTACTCGCACTTCCACCCCCGTTACCCTACCACAGTCGTGTTTGTGTGTGGTGACCGATACGAGGTTGTCCCGCACGTACGCCTGGTACTTGGCCAATTGCTCCAGGTCGTAACTCCCCTTCGGCTTCATGGTACACATGTTGCCTTTTCCTTCCCCTTTCCTTGGGATCACTACAACTTCTTTCACCTTATCGGAACCCACTGCTCCCCAAAGGCAGTGATTCCTCAAATCCACTATCATTTTGTGGGCTAACATAAAGTCAGCCCCTAGGACTCCTGACCCTGGCTGTTCCCACTTTATTAAAACGCTTTCCCACCTAGTGTGGAGGGATATTAAATCTATGGCTAACGGACTGGACATTGCCCCACCTGCTCGTTCCCGGTGAACCCCACGAGACTGAATGGAACCTTGCTGGACCAGGGTCAATCGGTCAGGTTACTCGCATGGATCACCGAGCTCGAAGCTCAGGTGTCCACCAAGTACTTCCCCTCTACCTTCTCCATCCCCACCCTCACGCATGGTCTACTCCACTCATCGTACGTGAGCGAACACAGGTACTCAGGCTGGGTGTGTGCTAGTCAGGGTGTTGGGATTACCGGAGCGGTCGGAATTTCCCTGCTCACGGCAGCGTCTACCCTTCCCTGCTCTGGCACAAAAACTGTCCAAAGGGCGGCCACCAGAACATCAAATTGTTCCGCGGTTGTTCCCTTCGCCTCGACAGGTTGTGTCCCAGGCACTGGAGGATCCCCTTTGCCTTGCCCCCTCCTCGGGGCCGGGCAGTCTCTCCTCCAGTGTCCTGTCTTCCCACACCTGGAACACGTCCTAGCCTTCCCTGTGCTAACCCTTCCTGACACCATTCCTTTTTACTAGTCTCACTGGCCTTCATTTCATGTACCTTGTCCTTACTCGGTTTGACCTCCTCCTCTGAGCCGGTTTTAAAGGCCAGGCTCATGTGACAGAGTACTCTGGCCTCCGTATTCACGAGATCCTCGGAGTCAAACCAGGCCTCCGCTTTTACCCTTATTCATGGCAAACTGTTTGCCACGAGGGTCCTGAGCCAATGGTTTCTCGGCCCCCCCCTCCAGCAACTGTGCTGTGTCGAGCACCCCTCCCACGCATGGCTCAATAGGGCACCACCGAATCTGTCCAACAGACTGTGCATATGCCTATGAGCAGCGCAGAAACTTCCCCACTAAACTCCTAAGGCTTGGTTGGGACACATGACACCCCTTCACACTATGTGGTGGTCTAAAGGATGTGTGGGCTGGGATAATGTTCACCAGTTACCCCTCTGTCTTACTCGGTGCTTCTCCTGATGAGGCGTATCTTCTGGTTCCGTACCAATCTGTGGTTTTCAAGTCCAGTCTCAAGGTCAGCTTCCCAGTTGAAATAGTGAGGCTCTCTTTGCTCGTTGGTTTCTTCTCTCCGTCCCAGACGGAGTGCTTTGTCCTTGAGTGCGTTGAACGAAGCAAGCAGATGTAGAAGAGGAGCGAGAGAGAGATGGCTGCAAACTGCCTACTCTTATACCTGAAGAATGCTTGCTGAACCCTCGCGCCAAAAAACAGTCCTTGTCATGTATCTTACATTATTATATATAACTGTATCCCAACATGCTATACATGACTGTAATAAGATATGAGCTGTAACCACCAGCATACCTTACCACCGGGGGTGCACTTGCAAGAGACAGGTATATAAGCACAGGTCTCAGGCAAGTGCAGCATTCCAGAGCTGTGAAATAAAAGGTGCAGGTCCAGAGTGACCTTGACTTCACTACATGCCTCGTGTGAATCTGTACTGAGGGGACAGGACTTTACAGTCCTTTGCCTGAGGCAGTCCAATTAAAGAGCATGAAACACATCTTCAGCCTGTGCCTTTGTTACTGGGCTCTTCCTGGGGATAAAGGCTCCAACAAGTCCAGGTGGCCAAATAACTTCTTTTGTCCTGAGGTTCCCGTGCTCAGGGGCTCTCAGTCATTTTGATGGCTTGAGTACTGATCAATTCATCTGATCTCTCACTGATGGGTTCCATTACATGACAAAAGGGTCCTCCATCTGCTTTCAGCCATCCCAGACCATCCCCGCCCATCTGATGTGTATTCCTGTGGAACATGCATATAGGTACCAACGATATAGGTAAAAAACGGGATGAGGTCCTACAAGACAAATTTAGGGAGCTAGGAGCTAAATTAAAAAGTAGGACCTCAAAAGTAGTAATCTCAGGATTGCTACCAGTGCCACATGCTAGTCAGAGTAGGAATTGCAGGATAGCACAGATGAATACGTGGCTTGAGGAGTGGTGTATAAGGGAGTTATTCAAATTCCTGGGATATTGGAACCGGTTTTGGGGGAGGTGGGACCAGTGCAAACCAGACGGTCTGCACCTGGACAGGACCGGAACCAATGTCCTAGGGGGAGTGTTTGCTAGTGCTGTTGGGGAGGAGTTAAACTAATATGACAGGGGGATGGGAACCTATGCAGGGAAACAGAGGGAAGTAAAATGGGCGTAGAAGCAAAAGATAGAAAGAAGAAAAGTAAAAGTGGAGGGCAGAGAAACCTAAGGCAAAAAGCAAAAAGGGCCACATTACAGCAACATTCTAAAGGGGCAAAGTGTGTTAGAAAGACAAGCGTTAAGGCTCTGTGCCTCAATGCGAGGAGTATTCGGAATAAGGTGGATGAATTAACTGTGCAGATTGCAGTTAACGAATATGATGTAATTGGCATCACGGAGACATGGCTCCAGGGTGACCAAGGCTGGGAACTCAACATCCAGGGGTATTCAACATTTAGGAAGGATAGACAGAAAGAAAATGGAGGTGGGGTGGCATTGCTGGTTAAAGAGGAAATTAATGCAATAGTAATAAAGGACATTAGCTTGGATGATGTTGAATCGGTATGGGTGGAGCTACGGAATACCAAGGGGCAGAAAATGCTAGTGGGAGTTGTGTACAGATCACCAAACAGTAGTAGTAAGATTGGGGACAGCATCAAACAAGAAATCAGGGATGCATGCAATAAAGATACAGCAGTTATCATGGGTGACTTTAATCTATATATTGATTGGGCTAACCAAACTGGTCGCAATGCGGTGGAGGAGGATTTCCTGGAGTGTATTAGGGATGGTTTTCTAGACCAATATGTCGAGGAACCAACTAGGGAACTGGCCATCCTAGACTGGGTGTTGTGTAATGAGAAAGGACTAATTAGCAATCTTGTTGTGCGAGGCCCCTTAGGGAAGAGTGTCCATAACATGGTAAAATTCTTTAAGATGGAGAGTGACACAGTTAATTTAGAAACTAGGGTCCTGAACTTAAGGAAAGGTAACTTTGATGGTTTGAGGCGTGAATTGGCTAGAATAGACTGGCAAATGATACTTAAAGGGTTGATGGTGGATAGGCAATGGCAAACATTTAAAGATCACATGAATGAACTCCAGCAATTGTACATCCCTGTCTGGAGTAAAAATAAAACGGGGAAGGTGGCTCAACCATGGCTAACAAGGGAAATTAAGGAAGAGGCATATAAATTGGCCAGAAAAAGCAACAAACCTGAGGACTGAGAGAAATTTAGAATTCAGCAGAGGAGTCCAAAGGGTTTAATTAAGAGGGGGAAAATAGAATACGAGAAGAAGCTTGCCAGGAACATAAAAACTGACTGCAAAAGCTTCTATAGATATGTGAAGAGAAAAAGATTAGTGAAGACAAATGTAGGTTCCTTGCAGTTGAATTCAGGTGAATTTATAATGGGGAACAAAGAAATGGCAGACCAACTGAACAAATACTTTGGTTCTGCCTTCATGAAGGAAGACACAAATAACCATCTGGAAGTACTAGGGGACCGATGGTCTCGTGAGAAGGAGGAACTGAAGGATATCCTATTAGGGAAATTGATGGGATTGAAGGCTGATAAATCCCCAGGGCCTGATAGTCAGCATCCCAGAGTACTTAAAGAAGTGGCCCTAGAAATAGTGGATGCATTGGTGATCATTTTCCAACAGTCTATCAACTCTGGATCAGTTCCTGTGGACTGGGGGGTAGCTAATGTAACACCACTTTTTTAAAAAGGAGGGAGAGAGAAAACGGGTAATTATAGACCGGTTAGCCTGACGTCAGTAGTGGGGAAAATGTTAGAATCAATTATTAAGGATGTAATAGCAGCGCATTTGGAAAGCAGTGACAGGATCGGTCCAAGTCAGCATGGATTTATGAAGGGGAAATCATGCTTGATAAATCTTCTGGAATTTTTTGAGGATGTAACTAGTAGAGTGGATAAGGGAGAACCAGTGGATGTGGTATATTTGGACTTTCAAAAGGCTTTTGACAAGGTCCCACACAAGAGATTGGTGTGCAAAATCAAAGCACATGGTATTGGGGGTAATATACTGACGTGGATAGAGAACTGGTTGGCAGACAGGAAGCAGAGAGTCGGGATAAGCGGGTCCTTTTCGGAATGGCAGACAGTGACTAGTGGAGTCCCGCAGGGCTCAGTGCTGGGACCCCAGCTCTTTACAATATAGATCAATGATTTGGATGAAGCAATTGAATGTAATATCTCCAAGTTTGCAGATGACACTAAACTGGGTGGCGGTGTGAGCTGTGAGGGGGACGCTAGGAGGCTGCAGGGTGACTTGGACAGGTTAGGTGAGTGGACAAATGCATGGCAGATGCAGTATAATGTGGATAAATGTGAGTTTATCCACTTTAGGGGCAAAAACGTGAAGACAGAATATTATCTGAATGGCGGCAGATTAGGAAAAGGGGAGGTGCAACGAGACCTGGGTGTCATGGTTCATCAGTCATTGAAAGTTGGCGTACAGGTACAACAGGCGGTAAAGAAGGCAAATGGTATGTTGGCCTTCATAGCTAGGGGATTTGAGTATAGGAGCAGGCAGGTCTTACTGCAGTTGTACAGGGCGTTGGTGAGGCCTCACCTGGAATGTTGTATTCAGTTTTGGTCTCCTAATCTGAGGAAGGACGTTCTTGCTATTGAGGGAGTGCAGCGAAGGTTCACCAGACTGATTCCCGGGATAGCGTGACTGACATATGAGGAGAGACTGGATCAACTGGGCCTTTATACACTGGAGTTTAGAAGGATGAGAGGGGCTCTCATAGAAACTTATAAGATCCTGACGGGACTAGACAGGTTAGAAGCGGGAAGAATGTTCCCGGTGATGGGGAGGTCCAGAACCAGGGGACACAGTCTTAGGATAAGGGGTAAGCCATTTAGGACTGAGATGAGGAGAAACTTCTTCACTCAGAGAGTTGTTAACCTGTGGAATTCCCTACTGCAGAGAGTTGTTGATGCCAGTTCATTGGATATATTTAAGAGGGAGTTAGATATGGCCCTTACGGCTAAAGGGATCAAGGGGTATGGAGAGAAAGCAGGAAAGGGATACTGAGGGAATGATCAGCCATGATGTTTTGAATGGTGGTGCAGGCTTGAAGGGCCGAATGGCCTACTCCTGCACCTATTTTCTATGTTTCTATGTTTCTATAACAGATATAAAATATTTGTTTTATACTCTGCCATTTCCTTATTCCCCATTATTATTTCTTCCGTCTCTGCCTGTAAGGGAGCCACATTTACTTTTATTAGTAACTTCCTTTTTACATACCTGTAGAAGCTTTTACAGTCTGTTTTTTTTTGTCTCTTGCTCAGTGACTCTCAGGCCCCGGTTTTCATTTGCTGCCCAAAGGACGGCCGATGGCCCCCGAGAGACCGAGAGACTTTGCCTGAAAGATTCCTCTAAAAGAGGTGGCAGTCCTGCCCGGCGGCAAAATAATGGCTTACGCCGTCAATCTGGGCGGCAGCGGGCGGGAGCTCTCAATCTCGGCAGCAAAGGAGCTTGCCGCCCAAGTGCCACCGAGGATGGAGTCAGGCCCAGGGAGGGGGGGGGGAAGACCTGAAAAGTAAAAACATCACAAAAAAAAAAATCACCGGAACACCTGCAGGGGACCCCATCCAGGTAAGTTGCTGTAAAAAAATGTTTTAAAGATGTTCACTCACCTTCTTTTGCAGATCTTCATATCTACCGTCGGGGTTAGAACAGCCTCCACGCAGCAGTCCCTCCCCCTGCTGGCGCCAACTCCCGCCCGCACCAATCTGGCATCTCGGCGAGCGGGAGGCCACTTACACTTACACGACTTGGCCGCCAGAGGCCGTCAGCGGGCGGTTCCCGGTGGTACTCCCCTCCCGCCTGCTCCAGCCCAAGTGGAAACTGGGAGCGAGAGGAAAACTGCAGGAAAACTCGACGGCTGTCAGCGGCAGCAGGTGGCAGTGGATGGTAAGGCCACTAATATGGGAGCCTTAGCTTCTATTTTCTCCCTCCTTATCAATTTCTTGGTCCTCCTTTGCTGAATTCTAAAATCCTCCCAGACTTCAGGCTTACTACACTTTTTGGCAACATTATAAGCCTCTTCCTTTAATCAAATGCTAACTTTAACTTCTCTTGATCCACAGTTGGATCATTTTTCCTGAGGGTTTTTTAATTCCTGAAGGGAATGTATATTTGTTGTGAATTTTGCATTATTTAGGAACATCGGAGTAGGACATTGAGCTCCTTAAGCCTGTTTCACCATTCAATGAGATCATGGCTGATCTGCCGCCTAACTCGATATACCCACCTGCCTTTGCCCCAGAACATTTAATACTTTTGGTTAATAAAAATCTATCAATATCAGATTTAAAATCAACAATCCATCTCGCATCAGTTGCCATTTGCTAAAGAGAGTTCCAAACTTCGACTACCCTTTGTGTGTAGAAGTGTTTTCTAATTTTACTCCTGAAAGTTGTGGCTCTAATTTTGAGACAATGCCCCCTAGTCCTTGACATCAAGGCAACATTTGACCGCGTGTAGCACCAAGGAGCTCTCGTAAAACTGAAGTCAATGGGAATCAGGGGGAAAACTCTCCACTGGCTGGAGCCATACCTAGCACAATGTAAGAGGGTTGTGGTGCTTGGGGGTCAATCATCACAACCCCAGGACATCGCTGCAGGAGTTCCTCAGGGCAAGCATAAGGTCAGAAGTGTCAATGACCTTCTCTCCATCATCAGGTCAGAAGTGGGTATGTTCGCTGATGACTGCACAGTGTTCAGTGCCATTTGCAACTTCTCAGATAATGGAGCAGTCCATGCCCACATGCAGCAATACCTGGACGACATTCAGGTTTGGGCTGATAAGTGGCAAGTAACATTCACGCCACAGAAGTGCCAGGCAATGACAATCTCCAACAAGCGAGAGTCTAACCACCTCCCCTTGACATCCAATGGCATTACCATCGTCGAATCCCCCACCATCAACATCCTTGGCATCAACATTGACCAGAAACGTAACTGGACCACCCACATAAATACTGTGGCAACAAGAGCAGGTCAGAGGCTGGGTATTCTGCAGCGAGTGTCTCACCTCCTGACTCCCTAAAGCCTTTCCACCATCTGCAAGGCACAAGTCAGCAATGTGATGGAATACTCTTCATTTGCTTGGATGAGTGCAACTCCAACAACACTCAAGAAGTTTGCCACCATCCCGCTTGATTGACACCTCATCCATCATCTTATAATTGACTCCCTGCACCACTGGCACACCGTGGCTACATTGTCTACCGTCTACAAATGCACTGCAATAACTCGCCAAAGCTTCTTTGACATCACCTTCCATACCCGCAACCTCTACCACCTACAAAGACAAGGGCAGCAGGCACTATCACAAGTGAAGTAGTACACGGACAATCACTAGCACTAATGAAGCGGTACTCAGTAAAACAATGGGACCAAAGACGGACACGTCCGCTGGACCTGATGGCTTACATCCTAGGATCTTAAAAGAGGTGGCTGCTTAGATAGTGGATGCATCGGTTGTAATCTACCAAAATTCCCTGGATTCGGGGGCGGTCCCAGCGGATTGGAAACCCGCAAATGTAATGCCCCTATTTAAAAAAGGGGGCAGACAAAAAGCAAGAAATTATAGACCAGTTAGCCTAACATCTGTCATTGGGAAAATGCTAGACTCCATTATTAAAGAAGCAGTAGCGGGACATTTGGAAAAGCATAATTCAATCAAGCAGAGTCAGCATGGTTTTATGAAAGGGAAATCATGTTTGACAAATTTGCTGGAGTTCTTTGAGGATGTAACGAGCAGGGTGGATAAGGGGGAACTAGTGGATGTGGTTCCAGAAGGCATTCAATAAGGTGCCATATAAAAGGTTACTGCACAAGATAAAAGTTCACAAGGTTGGGGGTAATATATTAGCATGGATAGGGATTGGCTAACTAACAGAAAACAAAGAGTCGGGATAAATGGGTCATTTTCCGGTTGGCAAACAGTGACTAGTGGAGTGCCACAGGGATCAGTGCTGGGTCCTCAACTATTTACAATCTATATTAATGACTCGGATGAAAGGACCAAGTGTAATATAGCCAAGTTTGCTGATTGTACAAAGATGGGTGGGAAAGCAAATTGTGAGGAGGACACAAAACATCTGCAGAGGGATATAGACAGGCTAAGTGAGAGAAGAAAAATCTGACAGATGGAGTGTAATGTGGGAAAATGTGAGGTTATCCACTTTGGCAGAAAAAATAGAAAAGCAAATTACAATTTAAATGGAGAAAAATTGCAAAGTGCTGCAGTTCAGAGAGACCTGGGGGTCCTTATGCATGAAACACAAAAACATAGAAACATACAAACATAGAAAATAGGTGTAGGAGTAGGCCATTCGGCCCTTCGAGCCAGCATCACCATTCAATAAGATCATGGCTGATCATTCCCTCAGTACCCCTTTCCTGCTTTCTCTCCATATCCCTTGATCCCTTTAGCCGTAAGGGCCACATCTAACTCTCTCTTGAATATATCCAATGAACTGGCATCAACAACTCTCTGCGGTAGGGAATTCCACAGTTAACAACTCTCTGAGTGAAGAAGTTTCTCCTCATCTCAGTCCTAAATGGTCTACCCCTTATCCTAAGATTGTGTCCGCTGGTTCTGGACTTCCCCATCATCGGGAACATTCTTCCCGCATCTAACCTGTCTAGTCCCGTCAGAATTGTATATGTTTCTATGAGATCCCCTCTCATCCTTCTAAACTCCAATGTATAAAGGCCCAGTTGATCCAGTCTCTCCTCATATGTCAGTCCCGCCATCCCGGGAATCAGTCTGTTGAACCTTCGCTGCACTCCCTCAATAGCAAGAATGTCCTTCCTCAGATTCGGAGACCAAAACTGAACACAATATTCCAGGTGAGGCCTCACCAAGGCCCTGTACAACTGCAGTCAGACCTCCCTGCTCCTATACTCAAATCCCCTAGCTATGAAGGCCAACATACCATTTGCCTTCTTCACCGCCTGCTGTACCTGCATGCCAACTTTCAATGACTGATGAACCATGACACCAAGGTCTTGTTGCATCTCCCCCTTTCCTAATCTGCCTCCATTCAGATAATATTCTGCCTTCGTGTTTTTGCCACCAAAGTGGATAACCTCACATTTATCCACATTATACTGCATCTGCCATGCATTTGCCCACTCACCTAACCTGTCCACGTCACCCTGCAGCCTTTTAGCGTCCTCCTCATAGCTCAAACCGCCACCCAGTTTAGTGTCATCTGCAAACTTGGAGATTTACACTCAATTCCTTTATCTAAATCATTAATGTATATTGTAAAGAGCTGGGTTTCCAGCACTGAGCCCTGCGACACTCCACTAGTCACTGCCTGCCATTCTGAAAAGTACCCGTTTATCCCGACTCTCTGCTTCCTGTTTGCCAACCAGTTCTCTATCCACGTCAGTACATTACCCCCAATACCATGTGCTTTGATTTTGCAAATCAATCTCTTGTGTGGGACCTTTTGAAAGTCCAAATAAACCACATCCACTGGTACTCCCTTGTCCACTCTACTAGTTACATCCTCAAAAAATTCCAGAAGATTTTTCAAGCATGATTTCCCTTTCATAAATCCATGCTGACTTGGACCGATCCTGTCTCTGCTTTCCAAATGCGCTGCTATTTCATCTTTAATAATTGATTCCAACATTTTCCCCACTACTGATGTCAGGCTAACCGGTCTATAATTACCCGTTTTCTCTCTCGCTCCTTTTTTAAACAGTGGCGTTACATTAGCTACTCTCCAGTCCATAGGCACTGATCCAGAGTCGATAGACTGTTAGAAAATGATTACCAATGCATCCACTATTTCTATGGCCACTTTCTTAAGTACTCCGGGATGCAGACTATCAGGCCTTGGGGATTTATTGACCTTCAATCCTATCAATTTCCCTAACACAATTTCCCGCTTTATAAGGATATCCTTCAGTTTCTCCTTCTCACTAGTCCCTCGGTTATTTGTGTCTTCCTTCGTGAAAACAGAACCAAAGTATTTGTTTAACTGGTCCACCATTTCTTTGTACTCCATTATAAATTCACCTGAATCTGACTGCAAGGGACCTATGTTTGTTTCCACTAAAAGTATGCAGGTACAGAAAGTAATCAGGAATGCAAATGGAATATTGGCCTTTATTGCAAGAGGCATAGAGTATAAAAGCAGAGAAGTCCTGCTACAACTGTAAAGGGTATTGGTGAGGCCACACTTGGAGTACTGCGTACAGTTTTGGTCTCTGTATTTAAGGAAGGATATACTTGCATTGGAGGCTGTTCAGAGAAGGTTCACTAGGTTGATTCCGGGGTTGAGGGGGTTGACTTATGAAGGTAGGTTGGGACGATACACGTTGGAGTTCAGAACAATGAAAGGTGATCTTATCGAAACATGTAAGATAATGAGAGGGCTTAACAAGGTGGATGCAGAGAGGATATTTCCACTCATGGGGGAAACTAAAACTAGAGGGCATAGGGCTAGATTTTCCATTATTTTTGCATGCTTACTTCCCACTTAACGTCCATTTTAGCGCTGAAATGAGGGATAATGCCCATCTATCGCCTATTTAGCCACAAAATGGAAACTAACGCCCATTTCTCGGTCACTTATTAATGAGTGTTACTTTCTGCATGTATGTAATGCCGATAAAAAAATAATACTGCCTGTCCACCTTTTTGGGGCGGAAAGATCAGAATGGGTAAAACCAACACCCATAATATCGCCCAGTGTTACTTTCGGCACGTAATTAACGCCAAGATTTAATAATACCGCTCGGCCACTGTTTCTTGTCGTAAAGATGACATTTACTGAAATTAGCGCCCAGAAAATCGGCCAGCGTTACTTTTGGCAGCTCACACACATCTCGCCGACAATATTGCTCATCGAAAAAACCTCTGTGAAAAAGTTGCTCTCACCTGAATTTATCACAGCGGTATGTTCGCCATTTTCTAAATCGCAGGTCGCTTCATTTAAACGGCTGCTCTGCTTCAACTTCGGGCGAGCTTGGATGTACTCTGGAGATCTTTTAAGGTGATGTGAACATCTGAACAAACATCTTATCATACTGTGGACGATTGGAATTTACTTTAGGTGTCTTAGTGGGGACATTTATTGTTTGTGAACAAACAGTGTAATACTGATAGTTATTGGAATGGGGCCTGTCATTTCTCAGCCTGGCTTGACGAGTACGCACATGCTGCAGACTAGAGATGGCAGAAGGTATATTCGACAGCATTATGTGCCCAGTCTAAGATGTGCCAGACTGATGAGGAGGACCAGACCTTACACCCCCCACACTTACAGGGAGAAGCAGTCTTACCTCAACTTGTCTGACACCACCTGCCTTAGGAGACTGTGCTTCCACAAGGAGGTTATCAGTGAGATGTGCCAGCTCATCAGAGGAGATCTGCAGCCTGCCAGCACCATCAGGACTGCACTGTCCGTCGAGGTCAAGGTCACAGCGGCACTTTCGTTCTACGCATCCGGTTCCTTTCAGGCCTCAGCTAGTGACATTTGTGGTATATCTCAGCATGCCACACATTGCTGCATTAGACAGGTCATTGAAGCCCTTTACGCACGCAGGATGGACTTTATCAGCTTCCCTATGACCAAGGAGGCTCAGACTGAGAGGGCTTTAGGATTCTACTGATTTGCTAACTTCCCCAAGGTGCAGGGAGCAATAGCCTATACGCACATCGCGATGCGGGCACCTTTTCAGGATGCAGAGGTTTTTAGGAACCGCAAGGGATTCCACTCCCTGAATATGCAATTCGTTGTCGACCACCAGTAAATAATTATGGCAGTGAATGCCAAATTTCCGGGCAGCATCCATGATGTTCACATCCTGCGTAAGAGCGCTATATCGGACATGTTTACCAGTCAGCCAGTCAGTTAATGCTGGATGCTTGGTGACAAAGGATATGGCCTCGCCACCTGGCTGGTGACCCTGCTGCGAAGCTGAGAAGCGATACAACGTGAGCCACAGAGCCACTCGCAATATCGTCAAGAAAACCATTAGAGTGCTTAAGCAGCGCTTTAGATGCCTGGACCACTCAGGAGGAGAGCTCCAATACCACCCTGAGCAGGTAGCTCAATTTGTGGTGGTGTGCTCAATGCTGCACAACTTGGCTATCAGGAGGGGACAAGAAGGGACTGATGGTCCACCTCAGGAGAGAGAGGAAGAGGAGGGCGAGGAGGTGGATGCTGACCTCGGGCCAGACAATCAGGCTGATGTTGAAACCATGCCCCCACACCCCTCTAGACCGCAGGAAAGGGTCCGTGGTGGCTACATGGCTGCAAGACTCTTACGTCAGCAGCTCATAAATGAGCGCTTTGCTTGAAAGCACGTTGTTGTTATTTACAAAGCTGCAACACTGCTGGGTGTGCAAGTCAGACATCAATAGTGTGCATCACCTTGGTGACAGTTAAAGTTTAAGTTGATTCAAGTTAAGTGTAATTATACCCTTTCATGTTAAGGAACCACCATTGTGTAACGGTGCAGCTAGGTTATGTTAAAAAAAACATTTAATCTGAACATTTGTGTGAAATCATAATTATAACGGTAAAAAACACCCCACTCCACCCCCGCCCCATTCCACAACAAATTTATCACATTTACATCATTCGATTGGTTACCATTTCCAGCAACACAGAACACAAATGCAAACCAGCAAGGTGTTCCCTTCCCCCGACCCTCCACCAAAATAGCACCAACAACATAAAAATATGCCCTGTGGCCATGCATCTTTTCCCCTCCGCTTCTCCTGCCCACCTCTACTCCTTCCCCTTCCCCTCCTGACTCCAAGCTGCCTGGCCGAGGAGCTCCTCAGGCGCTGCTTCAGGGGGGGTGACGGCAGAACCGCTGGTTGGACGGATATGGGAGAGGACGGTCCCGAGGTGGGAACGTGCTCCGAGTGAGAAGCAAGATCTTCCTCCTGGCTCTCGTGTGTCGTTGGCAATGGGGGTGCGGCACCTCGGGGTGTAGTGCTGCGCTCCGGGACCACTGGGAGCCCTCTGCCACCAGTGTTCCTGGCTATCAGCTCCAGGGCCTCCGCCATCCACGGCACGTACTCCGTCATGGTGGCGGACATGCTGGCCAGCTGTTGGGATATGCCCCCCCATTGTCTGTAGGATCTGCTGACCTCTGTCAACACACCTCCTGGACAAGTGTACCATGTCCCCGCTCAGATATGCTGCTCGTGGAGCAGACCTGCCGCGTCGAACCAACCTCTGCTTGGTCAGCGCCATCCTGGGGCTACCTCGGGTGTCCTGTGACAAGGTGCTTGGGCCCGGTACCTCCACAGTGGAGGTGGGAATGGCCACAGGAGCACTAGATGTCATCGTGCCGAATGGATTATGGAGCTTGGGGATGCAGGCTCCTCGAAGTCAGCACTATCATCCGTTGAGAAGGGACCCAGCAGATCCACGTGTGAGAATGGGTGCCCCTCAGCCACAGATGGAGGATCGTCCGGCAAGTCCAGCCCCGCGCCCCAGCTTCTGGGCTCGGTGTTCTTTCATGGGGTCGTGCTGCTGGCTGAGCTGCAAAACATAAATGCAGTTTGTTATGTATTTAACCCCTTGTAACCTTGTAACCTGAATCACACCTGTCCACCAGAGGGCCTACCTGTTGGAGTCCCAAGGGATCCCAGCATCCCTTGGGAGTACAGTATATAAGCAGACCACCCACGAGGTACCGGCATTCTGGAACTACAATAAAGGAGCTTAGGTCACACTTGCTCATTACACACAGTACTCAGCCTGACCATTTATTATGAGTATAACAATTGGCGACGATGTAACGAACCGTGCGAAAATGCAAAGAACAGTTGGTATCCTGGCGAAGTTCTCGGAGGGGGACGATTGGGAGGCCTTCGTGGCGAGACTCGACCAATACTGCGTAGCCAATGAGCTGGAAGGGGACGAGAACGCGACCAAACGAAGGGCGATCCTCCTAACTGTCTGTGGGGCCACTACCTATGGCCTCATGAAGAATCTCCTGGCCCTGGCTAAACCAACAGAGAAATCCTATGGAGAACTGTGTACGCTGGTCCGGGAGCACCCAAATCCTGACGAAAGTGTTTTGATGGCGAGATATCGGTTCTACACGTGTCAACCATCAGAGGGTCAGGAAGTGGTGAGCTATGTCGCCAAACTAAGGCATCTTGCAGGACATTGTGAGCTTGAGGGATTCCTAGAACAAATGCTCAGAGACTTTTTTGTACTGGGCATCGGACATGAGACAATCCTTCACAAACTGTTGACTGTAGAAACTCCGAATCTGAGTAAAGCCATAACGATAGCCCAGGTATTTATGTTCACCAGCGACAACACCAAACAGATTTCGCAGAACAAAGAAGTTTCGGCCAGTATTGTGCATAAAGTAATGTCGGTTTTGAGCAGAAATGTACATGGCAGAATGTACACGCCGGCTACTGCGGCCCGACCTCAATTGACCCAGAGTCCGCCATCATCTGTTAATGCGAGGCAGATAACACTCTGTTGGCGCTGCGGAGGTGACCATCGGCCTCATCAATGCCGCTTTAAGCACTCTGTGTGCAATGGCTACAGAACAATGGGACACCTCCAACGAATGTGCAGACGAGCTGCAAACCCTGCAAACCACCACGTTGCAGAGGAAGATTGGTCCACAGTGGATCAGACAGAATTGGAAACTCGTACGGAGGAGGCAGAGGTGTACGGGGTACACATGTTCATGACAAAATGCCCACCAATAATGTTGAAAGTTGAACTGAACGGTATTCCAGTGTCTATGGAGCTGGAAGACCGCTGCAGCCAACCGAATCCTGAAAGGGCCCGGTTGTAAATAAATAGCCTTTGTGCGTATTGATACAGGTGAGGCCTTTTGAAGACTCCTCCAGCTCCTGTGTCATGTAGGCCAAGGTCAGGTCCAGCTTGCTGAACGTCTTCCCTCCAGCCAGGGGGCAAGTAAGTCCATAATGAGTAAAACGGCCTTCGACAGGCTGTGGGGGAAGAAGACACACAAGCCCAAGCTCAGCTCCATTCACACGAAGTTAAGGACTTATACAAAGGAACTAATCCCGGTAATTGGCAGTGCTGAAGTCAAAGTCTCCTATGATGGAGCAGTACACAAACTCCCGCTGTGGATTGTGCCAGGGGATGGCCCTATGTTTTTTGGCAGAAGCTGACTTGGGAAAATCCGCTGGAACTGGGACGACATCTAAGCACTTTCGTCAGTTGACGACACTGCATGTACCCAGGTTCTAAGCAAGTTCCCATCGTTATTCAAGCCAGGCATTGGAAGTTTCTCGGGGGCGAAAGTACAGATCCATTTGGTTCCCGGTACGCGACCCATCCACCACAAGGCTAGGGCGGTACTGTACATGATGCGTGAAGAAGTGGAAATCGAGCTAGACAGGCTGCAATGTGATGACATCATCACGTGGAGTTCAATGACTGGACCAATCTGATTGTTGCGGTAGTCAAGGAGGACGGTACAGTTAGAATTTGCGGTGACTATAAAGTAACAATGAACCATTTTTCACTGCAGGACCAGTACCCACGACCCAAAGCAGACGATCTATTTGTGACCCAGGCTCGATCTGACCTTAGCCTACATGACTCAGGAGCTGGAAGAGTCTTCGAAAGTCCTCACCTGCATCAACACGCACAAAGGTCTATTTATTTACAACCGGTTCCCGTTCGGGATTCGGTCGGCTGCAGCAATCTTCCAGCGGAACATGGAAAGCCTGCTAAAGTCGGTTCCTTGTACAGTGGTCTTCCAGGACGACATATTGGTTAAAGGTTGGGACACCATGGAGCACTTGAAGAACCTGGAGGAGGTTCTTAGTCGGTTGGATCATGTGGGGCTCAGGTTGAAACGCTCGAAGTGTGTTTTCTTGGCACAGGACATCGAATTCTTAGGAAGGAGGATCGCAGCAGAGGGCATCAGACCCACCGACGCCAAGATGGAGGCCATCAAGAACACGCCATGATCACAGAACGTGATGGAGCTGCGGTCGTTTCTGGGACTCCTAAACTACTTCGGTAATTTCCTACCTGGGTTAAGCACCCTGCTAGAACCCCTACATACGCTACTGCGCAAGGGAGACGACTGGGTATGGGGGAATTCATAAGAGGCTGCCTTTAAGAAAGCCAGAAATTTACTGTGTTCTAACAAATTGCTTGTCCTGTATAACCCATGTAAACGACTAGTGTTAATTTGCAATGCGTCGTCATACGGGTTCGGGTGTGTGTTACAACAGGCTAATGAATCGGGAATTTTGCAACCAGTTGCGTATACATCCAGGAGTTTGTCCAAGGCTGAAAGGGCCTAGAGCATGGTTGAAAAAGAGGCTTTGGCATGCGTTTACAGGGTAAAAAAAATGCACCAGTACTTGTTTGGCCTCAAGTTCGAGCTTGAAACAGGCCACAAGCTGCTCATATCGCTATTCTTCGAGAGCAAAGGGATCAATACCAATGCCTCTGCCCGCATCCAAAGATGGGCGCTCACGCTGTCGGCATACAACTATGTAATCCACCACAGACTGGGCACAGAGAACTGCGCAGATGCTCTCAGTCGGCTACCATTGCCCACCACAGGGATGGAAATGGCACAGCCAGCAGACTTGCTTATGGTCATGGAGGCATTTGAGAATGAGAAATTTCCAGTCATGGCCCGCCAGATCAGGACCTGAACCAGCCAGGATCCTTTACTGCCCCTGGTAAAAAAACTGTGTCCTCCGTGAGAGCGGTGGAGATGCAGGAAGCGATTAAGCCATTCCACAGACGCAAAGACGAGCTGTCTCTGCAGGCGGACTGTCTCTTGTGGGGCAATCGTGTGGTCTTGCCCAAGAAAGGCAGAGAGAGACACATTTATTGGGGAACTACACAGCACCCACCCAGGCATCGTGATGATGAAAGCCATAGCCAGATCCAACCTGTGGTGGCCAGGCATCGACTCAGATTTAGAGTCATGTGTATGCCAGTGCAACGCTTGCTCTCAGTTGAGCAATGCACCCAGAGAGGCACCGCTAAGTTTATGGTCCTAGCCATCCAAACCGTGGTCGAGGATCCATGTAGACTATGCAGGCCCATTCCTCGGCAAAATGTTTTTGGTTGTCGTGGATGCTTACTCAAAGTGGATTGAATGCGCAATAATGTCTGGAAGCACGTCCACGGCCACCATTGAAAGTCTAAGAGCTATGTCTTCCACACACGGCCTGCCAGATGTCCTAGTCGGCGACAATGGGCTGTGCTAGGGTCACAAGGTGAGTCCAGCGCTACACACAGCATATGCACGACAAATGCAACACCATTATCAAGATCATCACAGACATCACATTTCATGACTATCACCAAATTCTGCATTGCAATGATTCTCATGAAGACATCATTATTTAGAGAAGCATTTTATGATTCATCTATCATATAATATTGGTCGGATATGAGTGGGTGTGGCATCTATTGACTTTACATCACGCAATGGTGTATACTTTACTCACGTGGCATCACATCAGGTTCTGCAGCTGCTTGCATGGCCGAGCGGCTCCCCACTAGTGCCAGCACCCGCTCCTCGATGTCGGTGAGGCCGATGATGACTGGTGGCCCGCCACCCGCTCGCCTCTGCTCAGTCCTATTCCTTGACAGCTTCTTCTGTAAAAGGTAACAACAGCACGACATGGCATGAGATCATTGCATGAGATCATTGCTAGGTTCTGTCACAGAGACTGATACAACACATAACCAACAGATGTAATCTTGATTATAATGAAAATTATCATTCTTTACCTCAGGACTTTCACTGTGACCGCAGGCTTTGAGTACAACCTTCCCGGTATAAATGCAAGACATCAGATCTGATTTTAATCACTCAATACACTTTCAATTCCAATTATATAAATATATAAATACATGTAAATAAATGTAATACTTACTCTGGTGGATCCCACAAGGTCGTTCCATCGTTTGCGGCATTGGTTGCCCTCACGCACCTCGTTGGTCACTGACGAGACCACCTCGGCTATCTCGGCCCATATCTTCTGGTATGCCTTTGCGGTGGGCTTCCCACGCCCTCCCTGTGTCAAATCACCCCAGCATGACTCGACCTCCTGCATGAGGGAGGCATTTGCCTCGTCCAAGAACTTCCATGCTCTTCTGCGTCCTCCCAATTGTACCTCTCCCAGCTCACTGCTTTCGCCAGTGTCCTCAGTCTCCACAGTGTGCTGGATCGCCTCCTCCATCCCTTCCATGTTAAATATTATTTTTTCCACAAAATTTCAGTGCCAACTACCTTCTTTGTGCTTAGTAGGCTTTTTGCTGCTGGTGAATCTCCCTCCTGCTTCCCACAACAGCCAAAGAAGCACACACCACACCCACACACACTTTCAGTCCCTCTCTGCTCCCTATCTCTCTGTCTCCTCTTATGCACATGTAATGATGACCCCTGACCTCCTGAAACATGGAAAACAAACATTGCCATGCCTTTGCTATGGTTGGTGACACTTTACGGCAGAAGGTCAAAAAAACTTAACGCTAACGCCCATTTCAGATCGCTCGGGGTAATGCCCATTTTCAAAAATGGAAAGTTAGGGTTTTGAAAATGGGCAATAATCCGGCAATCTCCAAACCCATTTTTACCACCCACGCTGAAAATAATGCCCATTTTTGGCTGATCTGCATAAAAGTGGAAAGTCTAGCCCTAGTCTCAGAATAAGGGGCTGCCCATTTAAAACTGAGATGAGGAGAAATTTCTTCTCTCAGAGGGTTGTAAATCTGTGGAATTCTCTGTCTCAGAGAGCAGTGGAGGCTGGGTCATTGAATTTATTTAAGGCGGAGATAGACAGATTTTTGAGCAATAAAGGAGTAAAGGGTTATGGGGAGCGGGCAGGGAAGTGGAACTGAGTCCATGATCAGATCAGCCATGATCTTATTGAATTTCGGAGCAGGCTCGATGGGCCAAATGGCCTAATCCTGTTCCTATTTCTTATGTTCTTGTGTTCCTATGTAGGCACATGGAAACACCACCACCTCCAAGTCACACACCATCCTGATTTGGAAGTATATCGTCGTTTTTTCATCGTCGCTGAGTCAAAATCCTGGAACTCCCTCCCTAACAGCACAGTGGGAGCACCTTCACCACACGGACTGCAGCGGTTCAAGAAGGTAGCTCACAACCACCTTCTTAAGGGCAATTAGGGATGGGCAATAAATGTATGGCTGTAGCCTCTTTATCTTCTCGCCCTCCAGTTATAAAGCCTAACATTCCATTAGCTTTTTTGATTATTTTTTGTACCTGACTACTATATTTCAGTGTTCTGTGTTCATAGACCCTGAAATCTCTTTGGACGTCCACTGTTTCCAGCTTTTCACCATTTAAATAATACACAGATCATTTGGTTTTGGGTCCAAAATCGATGACCTCACAATTACCTGTGTTAAAATCCATCTGCCACAGTCTTGCCCACTCACTTAATCTATCAATGTCTCTTTGTAATTTTATGTTCTCGTGTACATTAGTTATTATACCATCAATCTTTGTTTCATCTATAAACTTGGATATATGGCTCTCTGTTGTGTTATCTAAGTCATTAAAAAATATAGTGAATAGTTGAGGCCCCAGCACAGACCTATCTGGTTCACCACTAGACACTCATTCTCAAAGTGCCTGGCTTACCATGACTGCAGGACCTCATTGTTGGAACGCATGTGGCCAGATGGGTTCCTTCACCAATACAATGACATTTATGAGTGCAACGAGTGCCAATTCGTCAACATCTGGGTTGCATATGACCACCACAATGACATCATGCAAATGGACGACAGTTATCCTGGTAGCTGCCATGATGCATTTATTCTCGGCCAGTCTACAGTCCCACTATCATTTCAAGGCCATTGCACTCTAACTGGATGAACTCTCTGTGACACCATCTGGCGTCCCAGCTGATGAAAGACATGTGGCTCCACAAGTGTACAAATACAGCAGGCATAATGAAACAACCATCCTGCTGTCTGCGTAAGTCCATTTATAGCAAGGATGGTAGCACAGGAAAGGACAGTGATGTGCAGCTCCTGCAGGATGTGGGAGTTTCAAGTAGCAGATGTTGACATGAACATCCACATCTGCGGGAAGTGTTCCCAACTGAGATTATTTGAGCTCAAGTCTGAGAACATGAGGTGGAGTTGGGGACAATCCGACACATCAGGCAGGGAGAGAGGTTTCTGGAGCAAGAGCTCCAGAGGGTAGTGGCCCCGCTGAGAGATAGGGAGCTGGCAGTGATAGAGGAAGGAGTGTGACTTTCCAAACCTCAGAGATAGAAACGCAGAAACGCTCAGAACAAATTACCCTTTCCATCAAGCTTGAAGCACTGGAGTCCTGTGTTAAGATGAGGAATCTGGGCTGGATCATCAAAATGGATTACAATGGCATCAAAAAAGAGGAGATTGCACAAGGCAGGAGTGGGGGAGATTGGTTAGAAATTCAGTAGTAATAGACTCAATAAGTGGACCCAGTATCCCAAATGCTTATTTGCCTCTCAGGCGCTAGAGTAAGGGACATTTTGGGAAGATTGGAAAGGATTATGGAAGATGTAGATTAAGCATCATTGTGGGAGCCAACGATATAGAAAGAAACATAGAAACATAGAAATCTACAGCGCAGAAGGAGGGCATTTCGGCCCACCGTGTCCGCGCCGGCCGACAAAGAGCCGCTCGGCCCTCGGTCAGCAGCCCTGAAGGTTACAAATAAACCTATGAACAATGAACAATGGCGGAAAGGTAAAGAGCACCCGGCCCAACCAGTCCGTCCCACACCCCTTGTACCGAAACATTCTAACCATAGCCATGTGATCTCCTGGGAGAGGCAAAAGCCAGATAAAAACCCAGGCCAATGAGGGAAAAAAAAAATCTGGGAAAACTCCTCCCCGACGCATCCAAGCAATCGAAACTAGTCCAGGAGATCACCCTGGCCGTATTTGATTCCCTGCAGTACTTACTATTATATCTGCACCAGCCAACAAAAGGTTATCCAGTCTAATCCCAATTACCAGCTGTGGGTCCGTAACCCTGCAGGTTACGGCACTTTAAGTGCCCATCCAAGCACCTTTTAAATGTGGTGAGGGTTTCTGCATCCACCATCCTTCAGACAGTGAGTTTCAGACCCCCACAACCCTCTGCATAAAGAAGCTCCCCCCTCAAATCCCCTCTTAACCTTCCACCTTAAAACTATGCCCCCTCGTAATTGACGCATCCACCAATGGAAATAGGCTCTTGCTATCCACTATGTCTTGGCCCCTCAAAATTTTGTACACCGAATGAGGTCTCCTCTCAACCTCCTCTGTTCCAATGAGAACAAAACCAGCCTATTCAATCCGCCCTCATAACTAAGATTATCCATTCCAGGCAGCATCCTAATAAATCTCCTCTGCATCCTCTCAGTGCAATCACCTCCTTCCTATAATACGGCGACCAGAACTGCACACAGTACTCCAGCTGTGCCCTAACCAAAGTATTATACAATTTAAGCATAACCTCCCTGCACTTATATTCTATGCCTCGGCCAATAAAGGCAAGCATTCAGTATGCCTTCTTAACCTCCTTATCCACCTGGCTGCTACTTTCAGGGATCTGTGGACCAATGGTGGAGCTTTGGAGGCGTGGCCTATTCAGTTGGAGCTCTGCTGTTGAGAGAGGAGGAACTCCCTGCTTTGCTCCTGCCTGGAAAGCCAGGAGTGTACCCTGAGACCAGCCCAGGAAGAGGAGGAGAGGGCTGGCTTACTACACATTCAACGTCCAGAGGGAGAGGAGGAGAGCAGAAAATTTATCATTTATTGCTACTACAGAGAGTTGGAGAGAGGGGGAAAAGAGCAACAACCTGTGTGGAAGGAGGGAGATTCTACAACATTCTACAGGTGGGTGTTGGTGCATTCCCCAAAAGACATTGTTTTATTGGTGGGGGGAGAAAAGAAGATTTTCTTCGAGGCCCGGAACATCGCGGGGGGTGTGTGTGTGGAAGTGTGTGGGGGTCTTGCTTACAGCTAGGCCCCACACACTGCTGAAGCACCCCTCCCCCATTGCCTAGCCTGGGATGGCTGGAGCGACCTGGCTGAAGATTTACTAATCACCCTATTAAACATTGTTGGGAGTGTGTGCCTGGGTGGCTCCAGCTGTCCCAGGTGAAGACATCTTCTCCTCCCACCCGAAGACCATCCCATAAGACTGTGCCTTGCTTTGTTTTCCATCATCTAGGGAGTGCGCCCCAGAAAAACACCCACCCATCGCTGTGAGGGGAGACCTGCCCTCACAACATCCCTCGTTCCCACCCCCCGTCCCTCTCTCTCTCTCTGTCACTCTCTCTGTCTCTCCCCTCTCTCTCTGAGAGCTCCTTTACTCCTTAATTGGAAAAACAATTAAGACAACTGAGCAGAGGGAGCAAGGCCCCTCCCCAATTGTCAACTAGGGGAGAGGTGTGCCTCATTGAGAGCTCCTCTGCTCATAAATCCAAACGAGGCCAATTTAAGACCATTAAGGCCTGTGACTCTGGGGTGGGTGTAGCCCTTAAAGGGACCCCGTGATGGCGACTCCATCCACGCCGGTGGCAGGGCCAGCTAAGACTTATGCGCATGCAGTGTCTGCATCCACAGCGCCTCCTGCGCCTCCTGCTGCCCTGCCACCATTCAGACTAATTACTAAAAAACACGGGGTCAAGAGCTACACTCACCCCACAATGAGCATCGAGGAGTGCGTGCGGGCGATGGCTGGGGTAGTCGGCCCCTCAGCCATTGTCGCGGCCTCCAAGATGTCTGGGAAGGCTGTATTCTTCCTGGGGTCGGAGCGGGCGGTGTCCCTGGCCCTCGAAAAGGGGCTCACGGTGGGCGGGACGTTCCTGCCGGTGGACCCTCTCGAGGCCACCGCGCAGAGAGTCATCCTTTCAAACGTCCCGCCCTTTGTTCCCGCTGAGCTCCTCCTCCCTCACCTACAACAACTGGGGGAGGTAAGGTCGGGGATCAACCCCATACCGCTCGGCCTCAGGGAGAACAGCCTGCGCCACGTGTTCTCCTTCCGCCGCCAGCTCTTTGTCCGGCTGGCGCGGGAGGAGACGACAGAGGGCAATTTTAATGTGGTGCATGAGGGGACTGCCTACCGCGTCTTCTGGACGTCGGACGGCGTGCGGTGCCATGCCTGCAGGGAGGTGGGGCATGTTCGCAAGAACTGCCCCGCCTCCAAGGCCGCCAAACCACCGAGGGCGGCCAAGGCTGGCGCCGCCGCCACCCCTCCCCCTAGTAGTGTCCGCGTGCCGGGAGCCGTAGGTGCGCGGGCATCGTCGGAGGCCTTTGTTTTCACGGCCTCCGGCGGGGGGGAGGGAGAGCGTCCGATCGGAAGGAAGGCGCGGAGGAAGGCGAAACATCTCGAGGCGGGTCCCCTCAGTGCGCCAGACAGCTTGAACACCGCGCTCAGCCCAACCCTGACACCGGCGAGCGCGGGGTGCCCTGAGCCCGTGCCCGAGCCCTTGACCAATATCACAGAGGGGCTCGGGCGCGGGCAAGAAAAGAAAAAGGGGGGGGCGGAGCGGGAGGCCTCGGCAGACATGCAGGTCTCCCTGCCTCCGCGCACCCCCAGGAACAAAAGGAGGCGCCGCTCCAATGAGGCGGAGGGGGAACAACATCCCTCCGCGGAGGAGTCGGTGCCCGCCGCGTGTCCCGCGTCCCCCACCGGCGCCTCCAAACTGCGCTGTAGGCGAGAGGAGTCTGTCCCCGGGGAGGGTGAGACAGTCGAGGCTGCCCAGCCTCTGCCTCCCGGGGATGGCGTGAAAGATCTGCCTGCCGTGGGGGGCGTGGGGCCAGTGGAGGAATGCGTTGCCGCCGGGTCGAGCGTCCCAGGGACTGAGGCGGGCGGGGCCGAAAAGGCCGAATCTGAGCCCGCCCAGCTATTAACCAACTTCCCCCGGGAGTCACTCGACCCGGCAGAAACTGAAAATGCTAATAATTTTACAGAACATCCATACGCTGGGCCGGGGGGTGGCGGCGGGGAGGGGGAAGAACAACAACCCTCGCCCCCTACTTTGGAGCTGGGGTACTTGGAGGACCTGGAACATTACTTTGACCAGGTCTCTCCGCGTTCCCCGGCTCCTGGGGCGGAGGAGGAATCCCTTCCGCTGTCGCTTCCTGACCCAGCACCAATTTTAAAAGAGCCCAGTGGGGACTCCTCTGCCGACGATCCTGGGGGTGGGATCGGGGCGGAGCCAGGGTCGGATGGAGCGGCCGGGCCGTTTGCCATACCTCGTGCGGTCGACGGGCCGGCTGATGGCGGCGACCTCCCGGAGGGGGACGGGGACTCGGTGGGGGACGAGGGAGAAGATCTCGAGTCCATCGCCAGTGAGGCAGTGGATCTCCTCGTGCCCGCCGCTGAGTCCCCCCTCATTCCTGCAAAGGAACTCCGGGACTTTTTGGTCCAGAGCCTGGGTCGCCGCAACTGAGCCCATCTGGCCCAGGAAAGATGGTCCGAGCCGGGGCTGCTCGTCGCGTCCGTCCGCGCCACCGCTAAAACCATGGCCGCGGGCGGGCCCTTATCAAAGGCGCAAGGTCTTGACCTGCGCCGGCTCAAAAGGTTACTCGCTGGGCTGCTGAAGGAGTGGAGGTCAACAAACGACTCCGCTCCCTCCCCCACAATAGGTTAAGGTAGAGGTTGCACTATGCTCTTATCATGAAGATAACCATAGCCAGCCTCAACATCAACGGCGGCAGAGAGGCACACCGTAGATTTAACAATTTTTCGCTCCTGTGGGAGGGGAAATATGTGGTGCTTCCTGCAAGAAACCCACACCGTTCCGGGAGATGAAGCCACGTGGCTCCTGGAATGGCAAGGAGAGGTCCGCATGAGCCACCTCACTGCCACTTCTTGTGGGGTGGCCATCTTGTTGGCCCCGCATTTTCAGCCGGAGATCTTGGGGGTCGAGGAGCCCGTGCCAGGCCGCTTGCTGCACGTAACAGTTCGCCTGGGGGACGTGCCGCTCCATCTCGTGAACGTGTACGCCCCTCAGCCCAGCCCGCAGCAAACGCGCTTCTTCGAAGAGGTGTCCGCTCTTCTTGGCGACTGCATTGTCCTCGGGGGGGATTTTAACTGCACCCTCGAGGCGAGGGATCGCTCCGGTGCCCCGCAGAGCATGACGGCGATGGAGAAGTTGAGGGACCTGGTCGGGTCCTTCGACTTGGTGGACGTCTGGCGAAATCTCCATCCCGACTCCATCGCCTTTACTTGGGTGAGGCCTGGAGTAGGATGGTCCAGAGTCGACCGCCTTTACATGTCTCGGGCGTACGTTTCCTGCGTCCCGGCGGCCTCCATGCGGCCGGTGCCGTGTTCGGACCACCACCTGGTGTGGGCGGAGCTCGCTTCGCTCCGCGCGAGGACGGGGTCCGCGTACTGGCACTTTAACAACCGGCTGCTGGAGGACGTGCGGTTCCAGGACTCGTTCCGTCGTTTCTGGGCCGACTGGAGAAGGAAACAGGGGGGCTTCCCCTCCTTGAGGCTATGGTGGGACGTGGGCAAGGCTCACGTCCGCGTCTTCTGTCAAGAGTACACGAGGGGGTCGACCAAGAGGCGGGCGGCCAGGGTCGGGCGCCTAGAAAAAGAGGTGCTCGAACTGGAGTCCCGTCTCGGTCAAGTCGTCGAGGACCCGGCCCTGCGGATGGTGTTCGAAGCGAAGAAGGCCGCGCTGAAGGACCTGCAGCTCGTCGGGTCCCGAGGCGCGTTCGTGAGGTCGCGGATCCGGTTCCTGCGGGATCTGGATCACGGCTCCCCCTTCTTCTACTCGCTGGAAAAAAGACAGAGTGTCCGTAAGCAGCTCTTGACGCTGCTGGCCGACGACGGCACTCTCGTCTCGGATCCGGAGGGCGTCAACAACAGGGCCCGTGAATATTACGGGGCTCTGTTCTCCGGAGCCGTCCAGCGAGGAAGCGCGTCGAGTTTTGTGGGAGGACCTGCCGAAGGTCAGCCCGGAGGGCGCCGAAAATCTGGAAGCTCCGCTAAGCCTGGCGGAGCTGACCAGTGCCCTCGACCGGCGCTCGAGGGGAAAAGCCCCGGGGCTGGACGGGCTGACCGTGGAGTTCCACAGGGCGTTCTGGGACGTCCTGGGGGGCAACTACGCGCGGGTCCTGGGGGAAAGTCTGGCGACCGGGGAGATGCCCCTCTCTTGGCGCAGGGCAGTCATCGTCCTGCTGCCTAAGAAGGGCGATCTCCGCCTCCTTAAGAACTGGCGCCCGGTCTCCCTCCTCAGCACGGACTACAAAATCTTCGCCAGGGCGATGCCTGCTCGCCTTGGCGCCGTGCTGGACCACATGATCCACCCCGACCAGTCCTACACGGTCCCGGGCCGGACAATCCACGACAACATCCATCTGGTCCGGGACCTCATCCATCACTCCCAGGAGGCTGGTCTGTCGGTCGCCTTCCTATCTCTCGACCAAGAGAAGGCGTTCGACAGGGTGGATCACGACTATCTGTTCGGAACTCTGCGCGCTTTCGGGTTCGAGACGCATTTCGTCGCCCAGATCCGACTTTTGTACACCGCCGCGGAGTGTCTGATTAAGGTTAACGGGTCCTTGACGGCGTCCCTTTGCTTTGGGAGAGGGGTGCACCAGGGATGCCCCATGTCCGGCCAGTTATATGCCATCTGCGTGGAGCCTTTCCTGCGCCTCCTGCGGACGAGGTTGACGGGACTGGCTCTGCAAGGGCCAGGCATGGAGGTCGTCCTCTCGGCTTACGCCGATGACGTGCTCCTCACAGTAGAGGATCCCGCTGACCTGCGGAGGATGCGTGAGTGCCAGGAGATTTACTCGGCCGCATCCTCTGCCAGGATCAACTGGGAGAAATGTTCCGGACTCCTGGTGGGTCAGTGGCGGGTGGACTCCCTGCCGGAGGAGCTCAGGCCTTTTGCCTGGAGCACGACCCATCTCCTCTATCTGGGAGTCTACCTTAGCCCCGACGAGGGAGCCTGGCCGGCGAACTGGCAGGAGCTGGAGGCCAAGGTCGCCGCTCGCCTAGGGCGCTGGACAGGACTGCTCCGAGTGCTGTCCTACAGGGGTCGAGCGCTAGTCATAAACCAGCTGGTGGCCGCAATGTTGTGGTACCAGCTGGTCACTTTGACCCCTCCCCCTGCGTTTGTCACCAAGATACAGAAGAAGCTGGTGGACTTCTTCTGGAACAACAGGAAGCACTGGGTCTCTGCCGCGGTCTTGAGTCTCCCGCTTGGGGAGGGCGGTCAGTCTTTGGTGTGCGTCAGCACCCAGCTCGCGACTTTCCGTCTTCAGACCCTGCAGAGATACCTTTACGTCGAGCCCCCTCCTAGGTGGCGTGCTCTGGCGATGTATTTCTTCCGCCAGCAGCACGGCCTCAACTACGACACGCAGCTCCTGTTTGTGAGCTTGGGGGGCGTCAGGACCGCCCTCCGGGAGCTGCCTGTCTTTTACAAGGAACTCACCAGGGTCTGGAACAAAGTCTCAACCAAGCGCAGCTCTCCACCGGCTGGAGTGGCGGCCGTCCTGCAGGAGCCGCTGCTCGGGAATCCGTACCTCCACGACTGAGGTTTTAGGTGGCGGTCGGACGAGAGGGCTGTGGCTGGTGAGGTGACCAGGGTCAGCGACCTGCTCGATGGCAGAGGAGCGGGCTGGATGGCGCCAGACACGCTGGCGCGGCGCCTAAATTCCGCCAACGTCCACCGCGCGGCCGATGTCATCGAGTCGCTCAAAACAGCTCTGGGCCCTGACTCCGTTAGGTGCATCGAGGAGGCTCAAGCACGTGGGGAAATCCCATCCGAACTGACCCCCGTCTGGACGGAATTCCTCATCGGCGCCAAACCTCGGAACCTCCCTCGGGAGCCGGCGCCTCACAACTTGAGCCGCCTCGAGGAAATCTCCTCCGTGCCTTTCAGTTCCGCACGGAGGGGTTTCCTGTACGGGCTGCTCCTGCACACTCACAACTTTGCCATCCTCGCCTGCCGTCCGGACACGCCATGGCGTACCATTTTGCCGTCCGGAGGAGGCGGAGGTCCCCGATGGAGGGCACTCTATGCGGGAGTCCTCCCAGTATTTATCGGGGACTTGGCCTGGAGGGTGGTGCACGGAGCAGTCCCGTGCAATAAATTTTTAAGCTGGTTCACGGGCTCCCAGGCCGCCTGCAATTTCTGCGGTCTGGAAGAGTCCGTGTTCCATGTTTTTACCGAATGCACGAGGTTGCAGCCCCTGTTTTATTATTTAAAGGGGCTGCTCCTGAAATTCTGGCTGCACTTCAGTCCCACACTCCTGATCTTTGGGCACCCTGTGCGGAGGGGAGCGGGTAGGTCCGAGGGCCTCCTCGTAGGACTGCTCCTGGGCACGGCCAAGGGTGCCATCAGCCGGTCCAGGCAGCGGGCGGTCGAGGGGGTCGTTCAACCTGACTGCCTGCCTCTCTTCCGCTCTTACATCCGGTCCAGGGTGTCCTTGGAGATGGAGCATGCGGTGTCCACCGGTACGCTCGCGGCCTTCCGCGAGAGGTGGGCACCGGAGGGACTGGAGTGCATCATCACGCCTGGCAACCAAATTTTAATTTGATTTTATGTTTCAAAGTTTAATTTGTTTTAATTGCCGGTGTTTTTAGTGTCCCCCTCCCCTTTTATAGGGGGCACTTGGAGAAAAAAAAATGATTTTAGTGCCCAAAATTTTTTTTTAAATAAAACAAAAAAAAACACAGAAAAAAAGGGCCTTGGAAATGTTTGGTGTGCCCCCCAGATTGGGGGGACACGATTTAATGATTTAATGTTTTAATTTTCTCCCAAAAAGAGTTCTGTGGACAAGCACTCCAAGGTCCCTTTGTGCATCTACACTATTAAGTGGCCTACCGCTTAATGTGTATACCCTTTCCTTATTAGCCCTCCCAAAATGCATTACCTTACACTTCTCCGAATTAAATTCCATTTGCCACTGCTCTGCCCACCTGACCAGTAGATGGATATCCTCCTGCAGTCCATGACTTTCCTCTTCATTATTAACCACACAGCTAATTTTAGTGTCATCTGCAAACTTCTTAATCATACTCCCTATATTCAAATCTAAATCATTGATATATACCACAAAAACAAGGGACCCAGTACTGAGCCCTGTGGAACCCCACTTGAAACATCCTTCCAGTCACAAAAACATCCATCAACCGTTACCCTTTGCTTCCTACCTCAAAGACAATTTTGGATCCAACTTGCCACTTTGCCCTGGATCCCATGGGCTTTAACCTTCGTGACAAGTCTGCCATGTGGGACCTTATCAAAAGCTTTGTTAAATCCATAGACACTACATTGTACGCAATACCCTCATCGACCCTTCTGGTTGCTTGCTCAAAAAATTCAATCAGGTTAGTCAAACACGATCTTCCCTTAACAACATCGTGCTGACTGTCTCTAATTAATCCTTGCTTTTCCAAATATAGATTTATCCTGTTTCAGGATTTTTTCCAATAATTTTCCCACCACTGAGGTTAGGCTGACAGGCCTGTAATTACTCGGCCTATCCCTTTCTCCCTTCTTAAACAAGGATACCACATTAGCAGTCCTCCAGTCCTCCGGCACCATGCTTGAATCCAAAGAGGACTGGAAAATGATGGTCAAGGCCTCTGCTATTTCCTCTTTTACTTCGCTCAAAAGCCTGGGATGCATTTCATCCGGGCCTGGGGACTTAGCTACTTTCAAAGCTGCTAAACCCCTTAATACCTCTTCTCTCACTATGTTTATTTCATCCAGAATTTAACACTCCTCCTTGATAGCAGTATCTGCATTGCCCCTTTCCTTTGTGAAAACAGATGAAAAGTATTCATTAAGAGCCATACCAACATCTTCCGCCTCCACACAAAGACCTCATGGTCTCTAATAAGCCCTACCCTTTCTTTAGTTATCTTCTTGCTCTTAATATATTTATAGAACATCTTTGTGTTTTCACTTAATTTTACTAGACAAGAATCTTTCATGCTCTCTCTTAGCATTCCTAATATCCTTTTTAATTTTACCTCTTAACTTTCTATATTCCTCCAAGGATTCTACAGTATTTAAACATTGGTATATGACATAAGTTTTCCTTTTTTTTCTTTATCCTACCCTGTAAGCACCTAGACACCCAGAATTATTTTTTCCCGCCTTTTTCTTTAAGAGCACATGTTTGGCCTGAGCCTTCTGGATCTCCTCCTTGATGCCTCCCACTGTTCCGACACTGATTTACCCACAAGTAACTGTTTCCAGTCCACTGTGGCCAAATCACTCCTCAACTTAGCAAAGTTAGCTTTTCCCCAATTTGGGACTTTTATTCCTGGTCTATCCTTGTCCTTGTCCATAACTAACTTGAATCTGACTGAATTATGGTCATATACCCCTTCAACTTGCCCAGCTTCATTCCCCAAAACTAAATCCAAAACTGTCCCCTCTCGTGTTGGGCTTATTACATACTGACTAAAAAAGTTCTCTTGAATGCATTTTAAGAATTCCACACCCTCTATACCCCTCACAATATATTTGTCCCAATCAATATTAGGATAGTTAAAATCCCCTACTATTACTGCCCTATGGTTTTTGGACTTCACAGCAATTTGCCCACATATTCGCTCCTCCTCCCACTGTTTGGGGGTCTATAATACAGGCCCAGCAGTATGATCGCCCTTTATAATTTTTCAATTCGACCCAAATGGGCTCATTTAATGATCCCTCTAACATATCATCCCTCCTCGCCGCTGTATTGGTTTATTTTAGCAATACCGCAACCACCCCCACGCACCCCCACCTCCCCCCCACCCCCCGTCTCTATCTTGTCTAAAAATCCTGTAACCAGGAATATTGATCTGCCAAACCTGCCCCTCTTTCAACCATGTCACTGTAATGGTTATAATGTCATACTCCCAAGTGTCTACCTGTGTTCTTCGTTCATCCGTCTTATTCGCTATACTCCTTGCCTTAAAGTATATAACATTTAGCACGGGAAGATCTCCTTGATTACTACTTACTAACCCTTGTTTCCTCTGTCTTACAGATTCGCTTTCTAAATTCTTGCTATCCAATTACTGCTTTACTTCCTTCCCTATTCAATTTGTTCTCAGGTTGCCATCACCCTGCCAAGCTAATTTAAACTCTCCCCGAGAGGAAGGGAAAGGCCTGAAATCCTACGAACAAGCTTAGGAGATTAGGAAGCTAGTTTAGGAGTAGGACTTTGCGTGGTAATCTTCTGATTATTCCCTGAGCCAAGTACTAGAATAGGGAGGCATCGATAGATTAGAGAGCTCAACTTGTGGCTAATGGGGTGGTGTCAGGAAGAGGGATTCCATTTTATGTGGCATTGCCAGCATTTTGGAGGAAGAAGGGAGAAATGATGTAAGGATGTGCTACATCTGAATAGGCAGGGAGTTAATGTACTGCCAAAATGGATACATATGGAATTGACGAGTCAGTTATCGAGGAAGGAAGAGATTTAGCAAAAGGATAGCCCGCAGAAGGAATAAAGTGGGTGGAAGAGCAAAATCACATTGACCCCCCAGTTGTAAGCGGGGAAAAGACTGAGATAAAGGAATGATGTGTGAGCTTGGACAAAATAAAGGAGGCAAGGAGCAAGTTTAAGTATTATATAGAATTATAGAGAATTTACAGCACAGAAACAGACCATTTGGTCCAACTGGTCTATGCCGGTGTTTATGCTCCACACAAGTCTCCTCCCACTCTACTTCATCTAACTCCATCAACATATCTTTCTAATCCTTTCTCCCTCATGTGCTTATCTAGCTAACCCTTAAATGCATCTACGCTGTTCGTCTCAATTACTCCCATTCTCTTGAGTACAGACATTTCTCCTGAGTATAAAAGGCCAGCCATTTTGTATATTAGTCACTTTGGGCCTTAATAAAGCAGAGCCAAGGTCATACCTCTTGGAGTTAACCAGTACTCAGTCTAACAGTTATTGCATACACAACATTTGGCGACGAGGCAACAAGAACCTTTACATGCAAAAATGAGCACAATTGGATTGTTGGAGCGATTCGTGGAAGGAGAAGATTGGGCAGACTTTGTGAGCTGTTTGAGCCAGTTCTTTGTGGCCAACAAAATGGAGGCCGGTGACACAGATCGGCGCCGGGTGGTGTTCCTCACGGTTTGCCGTCCAAAAATTTATGGTCTGATAAAGAATCTACTCCATCCTGTGAGTCCAACAGAGAAGATGTATGAAGAATTGTGTACACCTTAAGCCAGACGAAGGCATCATCATCTCGAGATACAGATTTTACACGCACGTTTGCTCAGAGGGCCAGAATGCAGCAGAATTCGTTGCCGACCTGAGAGGCCTAGCGGGACCATGTAAGTTCAGGGCTGTGTTGGCAGATGTGCTGCAGGGCTTCTTTGTAATCGGCATCAACCACGAGGTGATCCTACGTAAACTACTCGCGGTGATGACGTTGGACTTCAACAGGGCCATCACGATCACTCAGTCATGCATGACGACGGATAGAAGTCTAAAGCAGATATCAGTGAAAAATCGAAACTCGGCAAGTACTGTAAATATGATTGATTCGGCGTTCAGCCGAGCAGCACATGGCAGGGCCTACCCGACTGCGTATACGAAGCCTGTGGCTGCCCAAAGTCCACCAGCGGGAATACATCCGATTTCTCCATGTTGGTGTTGTGGGGGAAATCACCGGCAACAGCAGTGCCGATTTAAGCAATATAGTTGCAAAGGCTGTCTGAGAGTGGGGCATCTCCAGCGCAAGTGTCCGCAGATGAGCAAGCGTGTAGCGACACACCACGTGGAGGATGATGGTCAGACTAGCGCAGATCCGGATACGCAATCCGAGATATCAGAGGAGGAAGTGTATGGACTGTACTCGTTCCAAACTAAGAGCAAACCGATAATGATCAACGTGACATTCAATGGGGTGCCGATATCGATGGAACTGGACACGGGGGCGAGTCAATCGATAATGAACCAGAGGGCATTCGATGAGCTGTGGGATACTAAGGCTGTGAGGCCCAGGCTGAGTCCAGTCAATGCCAAGTTGCACACGTACACCAAAGAACTCATTACGGTGATTGGCAGTGCCACAATTAAAGTGTCGTATGACGCTGCGGTTCACGTGTTACCGCTATGGAATGTCCCAAGCAATGGCCCAACGCTGTTCGGCAGGAACTGGCCTGAAAAAATCAGATGCGATTGGAACGACATCAAGGCGTTGTCGTCGGAGAACGATACATGTGCCCAAGTACTGAGCAAGTTCCCCTTGCTGTTCGAACCAGGCATCGGCAACTTCACGGGAGCCAAGGTGCAGATTCACGTGGACTCGGATGCAAGACCCGTCCATCAGAAAGCTCGGGCAGTTCCGTATATGATGAGGGAGAAGGTTGAAATCGAACTGGACAGACTCCAGTGTGACGGGATCATATCACAGGTTAAATTTAATGAATGGGCCAGCCCCATTGTTCCTGTGCTGAAAAGTGATGGCAGTCAGAATCCGTGGAGACTGCAAGGCTACAATCAAGAAGGTTTTGAAACAGGATCAGTACCCATTACCAAAGGCTGATGACTTGTTTGCAATGCTAGCCGGGGGGAAATCATTCACCAAACTGGACGACATCGGCCTACGTGACACAGGAGCTGGTCGAGACGTCGAAGAGACTTACGTGCATTAACACGTGTAAAGGATTGTTTATTTATCACAAGTGCCCTTTTGGAATGTGCTTGGCTGCAGCAATATTTCAGAGGAACACGGAGAGTCGACTGAAGTCCGTTCCCAGAACCGTTGTGTTCAAGATGACATCCTGATCATAGGTCGTGACTCTGAGACTCTGAGGAACATCTGAACAACCGGAAGAGGTTCTACATCGTCTGGACAAAGTGGGACTCAGACTGAAACGCTCGAAGTGCGTCTTTATGGCACCAGAGGTCGAATTCCTGGGGAGGAAAATTGCTGCTGACAGCATCAGGCCCACGGACGTGAAAACCAAGGCCATCAAGAATGCACCCAAGCCGCAGAATGTGACGGAGCTGCATTTATTCCTGGGTCTACTCAACTACTTCGGTAACTTCCGACCTAAATTGAGCACCTTATTAGAACCACTGCACATGCTGCTGAGTGTGGGGTGTATCTCAAGACAGAGCTTTTGAGTAAACCACTAATCTGCTTTGCTCTAACAAGCTGCTGGTATATTATGATCAATGTAAGTGTTTAGTATTGGCCTGTGATCCTTCGTCATATGGAATTGGTTGCGTACTCCAACAAGCTAATGAGTCAGGTAAACTTCAACCAGTCGCGTATGCTTCAAAAAGTTTGTCTAAAGCGGAAAGAGCCTGCAGCATGGTAGAGAAAGAAGCACTAGCCTGTGTGTATGGGGTTAAAAAGATGCATCAGTACCTGTTTGGTCTTCGGTTTGAACTGGAGACAGATCAAAAGCCGCTTATTTCATTGTTCTCTGAAAACAAAGGTATCAATACCAATGCTTCATCCCGCATCCAGAGGTGGGCGCTGACATTATCCGCTTATGATTATGTCATTCGCCATAGATCTGGCACCGACAATTGTGCCGATGCTTTGAGCCGTCTGCCGTTGTCCACACCGGAGCTGGAAACGCCACAACTGGCGGACCTATTGTTAGTTATGGATGCTTTTGAGAGTGAAGGAACCCCTGTCACAGCTCAACAAGTTAAGACCTGGACCAGCCAGGATCCGATTTTATCGGTGGTGAAGAGTTGCATCCTCAAAGGTGATTGGTCTGCCATACCCAAGCAAATGTGTGAGGAGACCAAACCTTACATTCGTCGCGAAGACAAACTGTCTATTCAGTTAGATTGTATACTGTGGGGCAATCATGTTATGCCCAAGAAAGGGAGAGAGAAATTTGTACGTGAGCTACATAGCACACATCCCGGCATTGTAATGATGAAAGCCATCGCCAGGTCTCATGTATGGTGGCCGGGAATTGACTCTGATCTGGAATCATGTGTGATTCAGTGCAACACTTGCATGCAGCTCAGCAAAGCACCAGCGGAATTGTCGCTGAGTCTGTGGTCGTGGCCATCGAAACCATGTTCCAGGATCCACATAGACTTTACAGGTCCTTTCCTGGGGAAGATGTTTTTAGTTATGGTGGATGCATATTCGAAGTGGATAGAGTGTATCATCATGTCATCCAGCACATCCACAGCTACCATTGAGAATTTCAGTGTCATGTTCGTAACACATGGTCTGCCTGACATCACTGTTAGCGACAACGGATCACCAGTCAGGAGTTTCAAGAGTTCATGAAACTCAATGGTATCAAACAAGGCTCTGTGCTTCAATGCGAGGAGTGTTTGGAATAAGGTGGACGAATTAACTGCGCAGATAGAAGTTAACGGAAACGACGTGATTGACATCACGGAGACATGGCTCCAGGGTGATCAAGGCTGGGAACTCAAAATCCAAGGGTATTCAGCATTTAGGAAGGATAGACAGAAAGGAAAAGGAGGTGGGGTGGCGTTGCTGGTTAAAGAGGAAATTAATGCAATTGTAAGGAAGGACATTAGCTTGGATGATGTGGAATCGGTATGGGTGGAGCTACGAAATACCAAAAGGCAAAAAACGCTAGTGGGAGCTGTGTACAGGCCACCAAATAGTAGTAGTGAGGTTGGGGACAGCATCAAACAAGAAATAAGGGATGTGTGCATAGAGGTACAGCAGTAATCATGGGCGACTTTAATCTACATATTGATTGGGCTAACCTAACTGGTAGTAATGCGGTGCAGGAGGATTTCCTGGAGTGTATTATGGATGGTTTTCTAGACCAATATGTCGAGGAACCAACCAGAGAGCTGGCCATCCTAGACTGGGTGATGTGTAATGAGGAGGGACGAATTAGCAATCTTGTTGTGCGAGGCCCCTTGGGGAAGAGTGACCATAATATGGTAAAATTCTTTATTAAGATGGAGAGTGACAAAGTTAATTCAGAAACTAGGGTCCTGAACTTAAGGAAAGGTAACTTTGTGAGGTGCGAATTGGCTAGATTAGAGTGGCAAATGATACTTAAAGGGTTGACGGTGGATAGGCAATGGCAAACCTTTAAAGATCATATGGACGAACTTCAACAATTGTACATCCCTGTCTGGAGTAAAAATAAAACTGGGAAGGTGGCTCAATTGTGGCTAACAAGGGAAATTAAGGATAGTGTTAAATCCAAGGAAGAGGTATACAAATTAGCCAGAAAAAGCAGAAAACTGGAGGACTGGGAGAAATTTAGAATTCAGCAGAGGAGGACAAAGGGTTTAATTAAGAGGGGGAAAATAGAGTACGAGAGGAAGCTTGCCGGAAACATAAAAACTGACTGCAAAAGCTTCTATAGATATGTGAAGAGAAAAAGATTATTGAAGACAAACGTAGGTACCTTGCAGTCGGATTTGGGTGAATTGATAATGGGGAACAAAGAAATGGCAGACCAATTGAACAAGTACTTTGGTTCTGTCTTCACAAAGGAAGACACAAATAACCTTCCGGATGTACTAGGGGACCGAGGGTCTCGTGAGAAGGAGGAACTGAAGGATATCCTTATTAGGCGGGAAATTGTGTTCGGGAAATTGACGGGATTGAAGGCAGATAAATCCCCAGAGCCTGATAGTCTACATCTCAGAGTACTTAAGGAAGTGGCCCTAGAAATAGTGGATGCATTGGTGATGATATTCCAGCAGTCTATCGACTCTGGATCAGTTCCTATAGACTGGAGGGTTGCAAATGTAACACCACTTTTTAAAAAAGGAGGGAGAGAGAAAACGGGTAATTATAGACCAGTTAGCCTGACATCAGTAGTGGGGAAAATGTTGGAATCAATCATTAAGAATGAAATAACAGCGCATTTGGAAAGCAGTGACAGGATCGGTCCAAGTCAGCATGGATTTATGAAAGGGAAATCATGCTTGACAAATCTTCTGGAACTTTTTGAGGATGTAACTAGTAGAGTGGACAAGGGAGAACCAGTGGATGTGGTGTATTTCGACTTTCAAATGGCTTTTGACAAGGTCCCATACAAGAGATTGGTGTGCAAAATCAAAGCACATGGTATTGGGGGTAATGTACTGACATGGATAGAGAACTGGCTGGCAGACAGGAAGCAGAGAGTCGGGATAAACGGGTCCTTTTCAGAATGGCATGCAGTGACTAGTGGAGTGCCGCAGGGCTCAGTGCTTGGACCCCAGTTCTTTACAATATATATTAATGATTTAGATGATGGAATTGAGTGTAATATCTCCAAGTTTGCAGATGACACTAAACTGGGTGGCATATGAGCTGTGAGGAGGATGCGAAGAGGCTGCAGGGTGACTTGGACAGGTTAGGCAAATGGACAAATATATGGCAGATGTAGTATAATGTGGATAAATGTGAGGTTATCCACTTTGGGGGCAAAAACACGAAGGCAGAATATTATCTGAATGGCGGCAGATTAGGAGAAGGGGAGGTGCAGCGAGACCTGGGTGTCATGGTTCATCAGTCCTTGAAAGTTGGCATGCAGCTATATCAGGTGGTGAAGAAGGTAAATGGTATGCTGGTCTTCATAGCTAGGGGATTTGAGTATAGGAGCAGGGAGGTCTTACTGCAGTTGTACAGGGCCTTGGTGAGGCCCCACCTGGAATATTGTGTTCAGTTTTGGTCTCCTAATCTGAGGTAGGACGTTCTTGCTATTGAGGGAGTGCAGCGAAGGTTCACCAGACTGATTCCAGGGATGGCTGGACTGACATATGAGGAGAGACTGGATCAACTGGGCCTTTATACACTGGAGTTTAGAAGGATGAGAGGGGATCTCATAGAAACATATAAGATTCTGACGGGACTGGACAGGTTAGATGCGGGTAGAATGTTCCCAATGTTGGAGAAGTCCAGAACCAAGGGACACAGTCTTAGGATAAGGGGCAGGCCATTTAGGACTGAAATGAGAAACTTCTTCACTCAGAGAGTTGTTAACCTGTGGAATTCCCTGCCGCAAAGAGTTGTTGATGCCAGTTCATTGGATATATTCAAGAGGGAGTTAGATATGGCCCTTACGGCTAAAGGGATCAAGGGGTATAGAGAGAAAGAAGGAATGATCAGCCATGATCTTATTGAATGGTGGGGCAGGCTCGAAGGGCCGAATGGCCTACTCATGCACCTATTTTCTATGTTTCTATGTTTGTATGTAAGGTCAGCATCATTCAAACCTGCATCCAATGGGCAAGCAGAACGTGCTGTCCAAATCATAAAGCAGAGTATGAAGCGAGTAACCAAGGGTCACTGCAGACCCGCCTGTCATGCATACTGCTGAGTTACAGGACAAGACCACACACGCTTACTGGGGTCTCGCCTGCTGAACTAATGATGAAGAGAGGTCTTAAGACCAAGCTATCTCTTGTACACCCTGACTTGAATAATCATGTTGAATATAGAAGACAAAGTCAGCAAGGGGATCACGATCACGCAGCTGTGTCACGCGATATTTCTCTAAATGATCCTCTATATGTTCTGAATCATGGTCAGGGTCCCAAGTGGATCGCTGGTACTGTCATGGCCAAGGAGGGCAACAGAGTATTTATTGTCGAGCTCAAAAATGGGCAAACATGCAGGAAACATATGGATCAGACAAAGCTGTGGCACACAGACGAACCGGAACAGTTGGAGGAAGAGACAATCGACGACCAACCAAACTACCTCCAGTCATCAGAGGACTCAGTGGTCAACAGTGAATCGGGACTTTCAATCACTGACTTGTTCAATGAAAATGGACTTTCAATCCCTGACATGGCCATTGCCACTCCCACCAGGTCAGTCACCCAGCCACCAGTCACAACAGACTCTGAACACTCACCCACACTGGAGTTGAACTGAGATGGTCAACCCTGGAGCATAAAACACTGGACCGTCTAAATTTGTAAAGGACTGTGTTAATATCTCAGTGGGGGGGTATTGTCATGTATGTACTTTTGGGACCACTAGCCACTAGATGGCATCACTGTTGGAGACCATTGGGCTGCATGCACGTATGTGCAGCCCAAATATAAAAGGCCAGCCATTTTGTATATTCGGCACTTTGGGCCTTAATAAAGCAGAGCCAAGGTCATACCCCTTGGAGTTAAACAGTACTCAGTCTGACAGTTATTGCATACACAACACTTATATTTATGACCTGTAGTTTTGGACGTCCCCACAAATGGAACATTTTTTTCTACATCTACCCCATCAAACTCCTTCATAATTTTAAAGACCTCTATCAGGTCACCCCTCAGTCTTCTCTTTTCTGGAGAAAAGGGCCCCAGCTCATCTTTACCGATCGTTTTAACTTCTCAGTTGTGGTATCGTCCTTGTAAATCTTGTTTCCACCTTCTCCAGTGACTCTATATCCTTTTTCTAATATGGAGCCCAGTACTGTCCACAATACTCCATGGGCCGGAGTTTGGTCAAACCTAGGTTCCACCCATTTATCGTCGAAAAGACCGCTAAGATCCTGAAGGTACTTTGGGCAGAAGTTTGGTGAAAAAAATGGGGGAAAAAACAGCTGGCGGAATAAATGGGCGTTACACGTCAATTCTGGGCGGCAGCGGGCGGTAGGTCAGATTCTGGGCGGCAAATGCGATCCACGGCAAAGTAACGGCGAGGCTAGACCGGGCGCGGCGGGGGAGGGGGGGAAACGGGAAAAAAAACTTCAACAAATGAAAAACAAACCATTACAAATCCTTCAGAGGGCCCTATCAAGCAAAATCGCCGCAAAAGAAATAAAGCAAACCATTTCATTAACCTTTTCTTGCAGGTCTTCATACTTACCGTTCAGGTAAGAGCTAGCTCCACGTGGCGGTCCATTCTGCTGCTGGAGCGGAGGACCGCCCGGACCAATCTCAGGACGGAGCGGGCGGGAGGACTTTTGTCAGCATTGCACGCCGACGCACACCAGCAGATGCTCCCCAGTGGTCTTCTCTCCACCGGTGTGAGAGCCTTACCAAACTTGCTTGGAGAGCGCCGAAAAGACAGGGTGACCGCTGAGAAAACTCGGCTGCAGCCGGTGGTCGGTTCACCAAATTCGGGTCCTATGAGTGGTCTAACCAAGATTTGATACAAGTTTAACGTAACTTCTCTGCTTTTCACTTCTATTTCTCTTTGTTGCCACTTTTTATGACCTTGTTAACCTGTTAAGTAAAAAAAAATAAAGTGCATGTACGACAATGGTCAGATTGTGGAAAATGAACTGAGGGAATTAAAAACATTCATGTCACAGGAAGATATCAATTTAATAGCAGTAACAGAAACTTGCTGTAAACTGGGCAGCAGTAGGAAATAGACAAATGAGGTTATAATATGTGTAGGAGAGACAGAATAGGCAAGAAAGGAGGAGTGGCAATATTGATGAAGGAGGGACTTCACGGTGTAGACAGGGATTGATGTAGATATAAGGTTCAGACAGAATCAGTGTGGTTAAGTATCAAAGATAAAAATAGATTATACATTACTGGGGCTGTACTGCAGACATCCTAATCGTGGGAGAGAAATGGAAGAGGAAATTTGTGGACAGATCAGGGAGATGAGTAGGAATAACAAAATTATTGTTCTTGGAGATTTTAATTACTCCCCTATTGATTGGGATAGTGAGGGAGTAAATGGAGGAAAGGAATGGAATTCCTAAAATGTGTGCAGGACTTCTTCCTCAAGCAGTAGGTCCATATGCCTACAAGGGGAGAGGTGTTGTTAGATCTAGTTATGAGTAATGACATAGATCAGGTAGATGAGTTAAATGTAGCTGAGCATCTTGGGAGTAGTGACCATAATATGATAAGGCTTATGATCTAAAAGAGTACAGCAACCAGTCATCAGATTGGAATAGGGCAGATTTTAGAAAGGTGAGGAGTGAGCTAGCTGAAGTGCAAAGAAAAATTGGCATGCAGAACTGTAGATCCTCAATGGGATAGTTATAAAAAGGAGATTGCAAAGGTGTAGAAGAAATACATGCCATTGAAAAAGACTTGTCAATGTTTCAGGATGCTGTGGGTAAATAAAGAGGTTGGAAACAAACTGAAATTGTGGAAGGAGTGTGAGGAGCGAATCTCAAAAAATAGTAAAAACAACAGTAAAGTATTCCACAAATATATCAGTAAAAAGAGAATTGTTAGCTTGTGAGGAAGGTCTCTGATTTAATAGATGATGAACAGCAACTGGCAAGGATACTGAGCAAGTATTTCACTTCAGTGTTTACAAAAGAGAAGGATGTTAGGGATCAGGTAAATCCTAAACTGGTTAAAAGTGAGTTAAGAGATTTCATATTAAATTGACGGAAAGTATTAGAGATGCTAAAGGAGGACAAAGTGCGGGATCTAATGGGATATACCCAAGGTTCCTGAGAGAAACGGGGGAAGCAATAGCAGAGGCTCTAGAAATTATATCAGGGCTCGATTGAGAGTGGATGTGAGCCAAAGGACTGGAAGGTTGCCAATGTAATAGCTATTTTTAAAAAGGGTGACAGATCTAACCCGGGTAATTACAGGCCAGTTGGTTTAACATCTGTGGTAGAGAACCTTTAATTAAAGATCAAATTAATAAATATCTAGATGAAGAGAAAATAATTAGAGGCAGCAAACACAGATTTCAAAAAGGAAGATTGTGCTTGACAAACCTGAGAGAGTTCTTTGAGGAGGTGAAAGATTTGATGGATGGGGAAATGCAATGTCCACTTTATAAGGTACAGCCCTGTGGGTTTGGAGGGCAGATACCATGTTGGTTAAGGAATTGGTTGCAATCTCATAGGCTAAAGGTTATTATTTGGTAGTTGTTCAGTGTAGGCAAAAGAAATAGGTATCAGAACATTCGCCTGAAACTGATCCTTTGCATTTTCAAATAAAGGACCTAACACCTGTTTAAGGTCCTGTCTGCACCTGGTATTGGGCTGGTTGCATTCAGGAAAACCAGGTCTACAGATGGCCTAACACCCTCCCAATTACTGCCGCTATCCTTCTGATCCAAGCCTCTACCCACTACCCCCCTGCCCCACCACAATCACCACTGCTACCCTCCCGATCCCAGGCTCTATCCCTCTGGATCCCAGTCTCTATCATTCCATTTATATATTGACATCACCCCTGTGATTGCTGACCTACATTGACTCCCAGTTCACCAACGAATCAAATAAAACATTTTCTTCCATGTGTTCAAAACCCTCCACGGACTCGTCCCTCCCTAAGTCTGTAACGTTCTCCAGTTCTCCAAACCTTTGAGAACTCTGCGTTCCTCCAATTCTGACCTGTTGCCCAGTTCCCCACTCCCATGGCCTCATCATTGGCAGCTTTCAGCTGTCTGGAATTCCCTCCCTAAATCTCCCCACTTCTCTCTTCTCCTTTAAGACACTCCTTAAAACCTACCACTTTGACCAAGCTTTTGGTCACTTGCCCTATTGTCTCCTTCTTTGGCTTTATGTCAATTTTTGTCTGATCATGCTCCGGAGAAGTACCTTGGGACATTTTACTACATTTAAGGCGCTATATAAATACAAGTTGTTATGTGTTCCTGTCTATCAGTTTTGTAAATTCATATGTCCACTGTGGTGTATATGGCCTTCAGAAACCTTTTCACAAGGCACCACTCAGGTAACTGTTGGAGAAGATTAAAGGGAATGGAATGAGGGGAAGGGTAGCAAATTGGATGAAAACTGATTAGAAGGCAGAAAACAGAGAGGAGTTAAGAGTGATTGGAAGTGGGTAGTGGTGCTCCATAGAATTCTTTTTTGGGGCCAGTTCCGTTCATTGTGCACCTCAATGTTTTGGATATAGGGTTTGAGGGAATGCCGCCTAAATTTTACGACAGTAATAAAACAGGAAACCATCGTAAATAATTCTGAGGACCAAATGAAGCTGCAAGGGGATAATTATAAGATGGTGGAATGGGCAAAAAAGTGTCAGTAAAGATAAAGAGGCAAATTTTGCAAAAAAACACAAGTAATAATTATATTTTAAATGGGAGAAGGCTGGGTGATGTGGATTGGGGAGAGGATTGGGAAATTTTTAAAAGCCAGCAAAGAACGACAAAAAAAATAATAAAGAGAGGGAAGATGGAATATGAAAGTAAACTAGCACGAAATATAAAAACAGATACTAAGAGTTTCTACAGGTACATAAAAAGGAAAAGAGTGGCTAAAGTAAATGTTGGTCCTCTAGAGGATGGGACTGGGGAATTAATAATGGGGAGCAGGGAAATGGCAGAGACTTTGAACAAATATTTTGTATCGGTCTTCACGGTAGAAGACACTAAAAACATCCCAATAGGAGATAATCAAGGGGCTATCGGGAGGAAGGAACAAAAAAAATCACTATCAGCAAAGAAGTAGTATCAGTAAAATAAAAGCGGACAAGTCCTCTGGACCTGATGGCCTGCATCCTAGAATCCTAAAAGAAGTGACTGCAGAGATAGTGAATGCATTGGTTGTAATCTACCAAAATTCCCTGGATTCTGGTGAGGTCCCAGCGGATTGGAAAACCGCAAATGTAATGCCCCTATTTAAAAAAGGAGGCAGACAGAAAGCAGGAAACCACAGACCGGTTAGGCCAACATCTGTTGATAGGAAAATGCTGGAGTCCACTATTAATGAAGCAATAGCAGGACATTTGGAAAGCATAATTCAATCAAGCAGAGCCAGCATGGTTTTATGAAAGGGAAATCATGTTTGACAAATTTGCTGGAGTTCTTTGAGAATGTAACGAGCAGGGTGGATAAGGGGGAACCAATGGATGTGGTGTATTTGGATTTCCAGAAGGCATTCGATAAGATGCCACATAAAAGATTACTGCACAAGAGCTCATGGGGTTGGGTGATATATAATAGCATGGATAGCGGATTGGCTAACTAACAGAAAACAGAGAGTCGGGATAAGTGGGACATTTTCCAGTTGGCAAACCGTAACTAGTGGGGTGCATAGGGATTGGTGCTGGGGCCTCAACTATTTACAATCTATATTAATGACTTGGATGAAGGGACCAAGTATAATGTATCCAAGTTTGCTGATGACACAGAGATGGGTGGGATAGCAAAATGTGAGGAGGATACAAAAAATCTGCAAAGGGTTATAGACAGGCTAAGTGGGTAGGCAAAAATTTGGCAGATGGAGTATAATGTGAGGTTATCCATGTTGGCAGAAAAAATAGAAAAGCAAATTATAATTTAAATGGAGAAAAATTGCAAAGTCAGTACAGAGGGACCTGGGAGTCCTTGTACATGAAACACAAAAAGTGAGTATGCAGGTACAGAAAGTAATCAGGAAGGCAAATAGAATATTGGCCTTTATTGCAAGGGGGATAGAGTATAAAAGCAGAGAAGTCCTGCTACAACTGTACAGGGTATTGGTGAGGCCACATCTGGAGTACTGCATACAGTTTTGGTCCGCGTATTTAAGGAAGGATATATTTGCATTGGAGACTGTTCAGAGAAGGTTCACTCGGTTGATTCCGGAGATGAGGGGGTTGACTTATGAGGATAGGTTGAGTCGGTTGGGCCTATTCACATTAGAGTTCAGAAAAATGAGCGGTGATCTTATTGAAACTTTTAAGATAATGAGGGGGCTTGACAAGGTGGATGCAGAGAGGATATTTCCACTCATAGGGAAAAAAAACACTCGGGGGTATAATCTTAGAATAAAGGGCTGCCGATTTAAAACTGAGATGAGGAGGAATTTCTTCTCTCAGAGGGTTATAAATCTGTGGAATTCTCTGCCCCAGAGAGTTGTGGAGGCTGAGTCATTGAATATATTTAAGGCGGAGATAGACAGGTTTATGAGCGATAAGGGAATAAAGGGTTATGGGGAGCGGGCAGGGAAGTGGAGCTGAGTCCATGATCAGATTAGCCATGATCTTATTAAATGGCGGAGCAGGCTCGAGGGGCCAAATGGCTGACTCCTGCTCCTATTTCTTGTGTTCTTGTGTTCAAAGCTAATAGAAAATTGGGTTTTATGGCAAGAGGTCAGCAGACACTTACCTTGGCAAACCCCTTCAAATCATTAAGTATTTAACACATCTGGGCTGCTGATCTCCTGTGGGGCAACATTGCAATGATCTGCTCCAGCACCTCAGCCCAAGTGCTCGCTGACGAGGGTGGCCCTCATGCAAAAGATAGAAATCTTCTAGTGGCTCAGCTCCTTCATCAGGGTTCAGTCACAAAGCAGGAGAAATTCTCCCTCACTCCCTTCCTCCCTGAACTCTTGCCGACACTTACGACAGCCTGAAAGATCCATGTGAAAATAATTGCCAAGCAATGAATGTTTGACTACAATAGGAAGTGACGGCAGCTCTTTAACGATATCCTGCAACCCCCATTTCCCCTGTCCTCCATGGTCCCACACAGGGCCCAATCAGGGACAGCCGTGTTTTAAGCGTGTGTTTCATGAGCAGTTCCGCGAGCGGGACTCCCGTGAGCGAATGTGGGCGGGACCTATAGGCCAGCAGGAGGCGCGATATGCGGTACTGAAGGGAGGGTCCTTGAATCCGGAGCATGCCCTGTTTTATGATTTGAACCGCACGTTCCGCCTGGCCATTGGAAGCCGGCTTGAACGGTGCTGTCCTGAAGTGTTTGATACCATTACCCGACATAAAATCCTGGAATTCATAGCTGGTGAAACACAGGCCATTATCGTTGACCAGGATGTCCGGCATGCCGTGGGTCGCAAAGACCGTACGCAGACTTTCCACGGTGGTGGATGTCGTGCACGAATTCAATATGATGCACTCGATCCATTTCGAGTACGCATCGACAACAATCAGGAACATTTTTTCCATGAACGGGCCCATGTAGTCTACGTGAATACGTGACCATGGCCTGGTGGGCCAGGGCCACGGGCTGAGTGGGGCCTCCCTGGGGGCATTTCCCAGCTGAGAACACGTCGTGCACCTGCGAACCCAGTGTTCCAGGTCCGAGTCAATTCCCAGCCACCATACATGTGACCGGGCAATGGCCTTCATTAGCACGATGCCTGGCTGCTCACTGTGGAGTTCCCTGATGAACGCTTCCCTTCCTTTCTGGGGCATGACTACCCGGCTGCCCCATAGCAGGCAGTCGGCTTGGATGGAGAGCTCGTCCATCCGTCTGTGAAATGGCCTGACCTCCTCGGGACAGCTCCGTGTGTGGGCACCCAATCCCCAGTTAGGACACATTTCTTTATCAGGGATAGGAGGGGATCTCTGTTGGTCCAGATTTTGATCTGGCGGGCTGTGATGGGGGAGCCTGCGGTGTTGAAAGCCTCAACAGCCATGACCATCTCCATGCTTTGTTCCGACGCCCCCTCGGTGGTCGCCAGTGGGAGCCTGCTGAGCGCATTAGCGCAATTTTTGGTGCCTGGCCGGTGTCGTATGGTGTAGTCATATACAGCCAGTATGAGGGCCCACCGCTGTATGTGACGCATTGGCATTGGCAGCCTTGCTGTCGAACAACAGGGATGTTAACGGTTTGTGGTCCGTTTCTAACTCGAACCTTCTGCCGAAAAGGTGCTGGTGCATCTTTTTCACCCCATAGACACGTGCGAGTGCTTCCTTTTCAACCATCCCATATCCCCGTTCTGCCTGGGAGTGTGACCTGGAGGCATAAGTCACAGGTTGGAGTTGGCCCTCATCATTGCTCTGCTGCAACACACACCCAATGATGAATCACACGTTAAAACCAGTTTCTTACAGTGGTTATACAAGGTCAACAGCTTGTTAGAACAAAGCAGATTCCGCGCCCGATTGAAAGCCCGTTCTTGACAGTCTCCCCAAAACCATTCACAACCCTTACGCAGGAGCATGTGCAGCGGCTCTAACAATGTGCTTAAGTTCGTCAGAAAGTTCCCGAAGTAGTTCAATAGCCCCAGAAATGACCGCAACTCCGATGTGTTGCTGGGCCTGGGCGCACGACAGATCGCCTCCGTTTTGGATTCGGTGGGCTGCATCCCATCTGCGGCAACCCTCCTGCCCAGAAACTCGACCTCTGGGGCCAAAAACACACACTTGGACTTCTTTAGTCGCAGGCCTACCCGGTCCAGTCAGCGTAGCACCTCCTCCAGGTTGTAGAGGTATTCCTCGGTGTTTCGACCCGTGATAAGGATGTCATCTTGGAATACGACTGTTCCAGGGATGGATTTAAGCAAGCTTTCCATGTTCCTCTGGAAGATAGCGGCCGCTGAACGAATGCCAAACGGACACCTGTTGTAAACGAATAGCCTCTTGTGCGTAGTGATGGTGGTCAAAAGCTTGGATTCTTCAGCCAGTTCCTGAGTCATGTAGGCTGAGGTGAGGTCCAACTTGGTGAACAGCTTACCATCTGCCAGCATGGCAAAAAGATCCTCCGCTCTCGGAAGCGGGTATTGGTCCTGTAGTGACACTTGGTTGATGGTGGCCTTGTAGTCACACACAATGGATTGGAGAACCGGCTGCCACTCTGGATTGTCCCGGGGAATGGTCCCGCGCTCTTGGGGAGGAGCTGGCTAGCCGAGATGAACTGGAAATGGGGGGGATGTGCATGCCATTTCATCTGTGGAGCGAAGTTCATGCTCACAGGTCCTACAGAAATTCGAGCCACTTTTTCAACCAGGTGTTGGGATCTTTAAGGGCACCAGAGCTGCTTTAAGGACAGGAACGATGGGGCTTGCCCAGTCACTGAATTCAACAGGAGAAATTATGCCCTCTCTTAGCAGCCTGTCCAACTCACTCTCAATTCTCTCACGCATCACATACGGCACGGCTCTGGCTTTGTGGTGCACTGGTCTGGCGTCCGGGGTGATGCATATCACGACTTTGGTGCCCTTAAAGGTCCCAACACCTGATTGAAAAAGTGGCTCGAATTTCTGTAGGACCTGTGAGCATGAACTTCGCTCCACATCCCCCCATTTCCAGTTAATCTCGGCTAGCCAGCTCCTCCTCAAGAGCGCGGGACCATTCCCCGGGACAATCCAGAGTGGCAGCCAGTTATCCGATCCATTGTGTGTGACCACCAAGTTTTCACTGCCTAGTACTGGGATGATCTCTCTGGTGTACGTCTCGTAGCTGCGTGTCAATGCGTTCCAGTTTGAGCCTGTTAGCTTTGAGTGACCATAGTTTTTCAAATTGTTGGGCACTCATAAGTGACTGGCTGGCTCCTGTGTCCAACTCCATATGTACCGGGATGCCATTTAATAGAACTTTCATCATCATAGGTGACGTTTTGGTGTATGAGCTGTGGACGTCTGCCACATGAACCCGCTGGACTTCAGCAATGAAATCGGATATGCTTTGTCCCTCCCGACGCCAGTGTATAGAACCGGTGCCGGGCCATGTGTATACTGCTCGCCGGTTTGAGGTGCTCACCGATCAGAGTGCTGAGCTCTTCAAAGGACTTCTCCACCGGCTTCTCGGGTGCGAGCAGGTCTTTCATCAGCGCATACATCTTGGATCCACAGCTGGTCAGTAGATGCGCCCTCCGTTTGCCAGCCACTTCCTCTCCCAGCCAGTCCTTCGTGACAAAGCTCTGCTGGAACCTCTCAACGAAATCGTCCCAGTCCTCACCAACACAGTACTGTTCCTCTGTGCTACTGGTGGCCATCCTCGTGGGTCGTTGATTCCCGTTTCTCATCGCCAAATGTAGTGTCCTTACACCTTACTATAGAATCACACAAGGCATGTACTGCAGACAAGGTCACTACATGACCTGAACCTTTATTCACAGGACCCTGTGTGGGACCCTATGTGGGACCTCCCTTTATATACCTGGATGACCAGGTGAGGAGTGTCTCCCACAAGTTCACCCACTGTGGTCAAGGTGTGCATTACTCAGGTGTATACAGTCTACAATGTTGTTACAGTTATGTGAAGGTTACAAACATGACAAACCCCTCCCTGTGCCCGATGCAAGGGGCCAGTTCTGGGAGCAATTAGAACAAGAGTAGGCCATTCAGCACTTCGAGCTTGTTCCACCATTTAATTACATCATAGCTGATCTGCACCTCAACTTTGGTTATCCATCTGTGATTTGTATTTTTTGAATCTTATTGAAATCATAGAATCATAGAAATTTACAGCAGGGAAGGAAAGGTGGCCATTTCGGCTCATCCTGCCCGTGCCGGCCGAACAAGAGCTATCCAGCTCTTGATCCGTAGCCCTGTAGGTTACGGCACTTCAGGTGCACATCCAAGTATTTTTTTTCTGCCTCTACCACCCTTTCAGGCAGTGAGTTCCAGACCCCCACCATCCTCTGGGTGAAGAAATTTCCCCCTCATATCTCTTCTAAACCTCCCCCCAATTACTTTAAATCTATGCCACCTGGTTGTTGACCCCTCTGCCAAGGGAAACAGGTCCTTCCTATCCACTCTATCCAGGCCCCTCATAATTTTATACACCTCAATTAGGTCTCCCCTCGGCCTCGTCTCTTCCAAAGAAAACAGACCCAGCATCTCCAATCTTTCCTCATAGCCAAAATTCTCCAGTCCAGGCAACATTCTTGTAAATCTCCTCTGCAGCCTTTCCAGTGTAATCACATCTTTCCTGTAATGTGGTGACCAGAACTGCACACAGTACTCCAGCTGCAGCCTAACCAGTGTTTTATACAGTTCACGCATAACCTCCTTGCTCTTGTATTCCATGCCTTGATGAATAAAAGCAAGTATTCCATATGCCTTCTTAACCACCTTATCTACCTGACCTGCTGCCTTTAGGGATCTGTGGACCTGCACTCCAAGGTCCCTGTGTTCCTCTACACTTCTTAGTGTTGTACCATTTAATGTGTATTCCCTTGCCTTGTTAGACCTCCCCAAATGCATTGCCTCACATTTATCCGGATTGAATTTCATTTGCCACTGTTCTGCCCATCTGACCAGTACATTGATATCTTCCTGCAGTCTGCCGCTTTTCTTCTTTATTATCAACCACATGGCCTATTTTAGTGACATCTGCAAACTTCTTAATCATACCCCAACATTCAAGTCCAAGTCAAATGTGTAAGATTCTGAGGGAGCTTGACAGGGTAGATGCAAAGAGGATGTTTCGCCTCATGGGGGAATCTAGAACTAGGGGGCATAGTTTCAGAATTAGGGGTCACCCATTTAAAATGGAAATGAGGAAGAATTTCTTCTCTCAGAGGGTCATGAATCTTTGGAATTCTCTACCCCAGAGATGTGTGGAGGTTGGGTCATTGAATATATTTAAGGTGGCGATAGACAGAATTTTGAGCAATAAGGGAGTCAAGAGTTATGAGGAGCGGGCAGGGAAGTGGAGTTGAGGCTAGGATCAGATCAGCCATGATCTTATTGAATGGCGCAGAAGGCTTGAGGGGCCAAATAGCCTACTCCTGCTCCTATTTCTTATGTTCTTATGTTCTTCTGATATCCTTCCCTAACAAAAATCTGTCGCTCTCAGTCTTAAGTCATTGTTGATGTCGCTCTTAGCAGATGGACACAACAAATACTAAATAGGATGCAACTAAAATGTACTTTTGGGATAGACAAAGTAAATCTCAAGGGGGTAATTTCAACCCAAGCTTCCCTGCAGGAACGGAGCGAGTCGGGTCGGATGTGGATTTTAACTCCGTATTGAAGTCACTGGAGTGTGAGATCAGATGGGTGCAAAACAGGCATCCGACTTGAATGTGTACCATTCCAGGAGGGCATGTTCGGTTAAAATTACCCCTTGTTAAAGAGACTTTTTTTCCCTTTATTCATTCTCAAGATGAGAGCATCTCCTGCAAGGCCAGAATTTATTGGCCATTCCTAGTTACTCTGAAAGGGTTGTGGTGAGCCTTCATCTTGAACCACTGGTAGTGTTTTGATACAACTGTCTTGCTAGGTGACGACAGAGGCAGTTAAGAGTCAAGCACATTGGTGTGGGACTAGAGTCACATATAGACCAGACCAAGTAAGGGCGGCAGGATTCCTTCCCTAAAGAACATTAGTGAACCAGTCGAGTTTTTATGACAATCCGATCACATCAAGGTCACGTTTGCTGATACCATCTTTTTATTTCCAGATAGTTTTAAAACTGAATTCAAATTCTCAAATAGCCACAGTTGGATTAGAACTCACGTTCTCTGGATTATTAGTCCAGCAACCTGCTGCTGATACATTAAAGCATCGCATATCTGGATTGACAGTTGGTTCTTGAGCTCACAATTAAGCTGCCTCAGACCAACATGTCAGTAGGTGATCAACATAGTGGCCATGAGGGGGCACTTTATCCCCAAACTATAGTTGAATGGCATATTTCTAATGAACAGTGTATGGCTGCATTGTACTCAGTGGCAGTGTGGGTGCAAGCAATGTGAGCACTCGTTATGAATAAACTGAATTTGCCTGACAATATGTCAATGTGTTTGGACTCCGAATGTTTACTGAGGATAAGTGAATGTAAAGATGGTCGTGAAAAAACATTTGCTAAGTTTTGCTGAAACAGAGATTGTGGGTTCAAGTCCCACTCCAGAAACTTGAGCACAAAATCTAGGCTGGCACTCCAATGCAGTACTGAGGGAGTGCTGCCGTCTTTCGGATGAGACGTTAAACTGAGGCCCCGTCTGCCCTCTCAGGTAGACGTAAAAGATCCCACGGCACTATTCGAAGAAGAGCAGGGGAGTTCCCCCATGTCCTCACCAATTTTTAGACCTCAAACAACAGCTAAAACAGATAATCTAGTCATTTATTTCATTACTATTTGTGGGAGCTTGCTCTGCACAAATTGGCTGCCATGTTTCTTACGCACAACAGTGACTACTTTCAAAAGTATTTCATTAGCTGTAAAGTGCTTTACGATGTCCTAAGAAGTGAAAGCTGCTATATCAATGCAAGTCTTTTCTTTCTTACAGTGTGTGACCAAAATCACGTTAGCTATTCAGAACGATGTCAAATTTATCAAATCACTAATTTGAAAGTGATTGTATGGACACTGTGGTCCTTATCTTTTATGCAGCAGGCTCCTACCAGGTTGCAGCAGGTAGCACCAGTGACATCATCAATGTGCAGTTCACCATTGTCAGGGAGGTCACGAAGCTCTTTGCACTAGGAGGAACATTTACAACGCTTTCCCTATGGACAGGGAAAAGCAGGAGGAGAGAGCACCAGGCTTCATCCATATGGCAAGCTTCTCCAGGGTCCAAGGTGCATTCGCCGCATGTGCTCACTATCTCCAGCCTGGCATCTTTACCAATAGAAAGAGATTCCACTCCCCATATGTCCAGCTTGGACCACAAGCAATGCGCCATGCAGGTCCTTGCCCAGTTTCTTGGCAACAGTCATGATTCATCCATCTTGCGTCACTCCTCTGTGCCGCTTTTATTCCAGCCTGGTTCACAAATTACTGGCTGGCTACAGGGAGACAAGGGATATCCTGCCCACGCTTGGTTTATGACTCCTGTTAGGAACCCAGGCACAGCTGCAGAGCAGGCCTGAAATGAGAGCTATGCCAGCACCAGAAACCTTATTGAACAGACAGTCGGCATGCGCAAGCAAAACTTTCGCTGCCTGGGCTGTTCAGGAGGAGCCCTGCAGTATAACTCTGAGCGGGTATCTGGATTTATATTTGTCCGCTGCCATGCTGCATAACTTTGCCATCATGAGAGTCAGCCCTTACCAGCAAACACTTTTTCACTTAAAGGGTAGAGGTACTCTAGAACTCTCTTTGCCCCAAGAAGCTGTGAATGCCATGTCAATTGGAGCTTTCAAGACTGAGGTTGATATATTTTTGTTAATTAAATGTATCAAGTGATATAGAGCAAAGGCAGGTAAATGGAGTTAAGATACAGATCAACCATAATCTAATTAAATGGTGGAACAGGCTCGAGGGGCTGAATGGCCTTATCCTATTCCTATATTCCCGATTGTATGGCATGGTGGAATCTTTCCATGGGAGGGACCTGGGCAAGTGACAAGCTCTCATGTCAAGGCCCAGAGAGATTTTAACTCCTGGGCTTCATTCTTACCTTGAGAACTCTAGTGAGGTCATTGAACTTCTTTCGGTGTTGCAGCCACATCCAGGGAGCTAAGCTCCTGACATTGATCTCCTCTGTGAAACTCTTCCCACTGGCAGTGGAGGTGTTGCCTGAAGCAGTTTCTGACCCCAGCTGAAACAGAATGTCCCTCCGCCTGACCACCACCTAGAACAGGGCTTCCAATGCTGCATCAGAGAATCTGGACTTCTTGCTCCCATTTCTTCAATTGCAAAATTTCCCTGTAGTCTGCAGTCAGTGCACCTTCCCTTTAAGAAGTGCTGGCAGTCTTTACGTGGCTTCAGCCTTGTCTGATTTCCCGGAAAGAGGGATCCCGACAATGAATAGCACGATCGCGTGAACAGGCATGTGGAGCGTGCACCCATCCCCTTGCAGTTCTTTTTGGACTGATCGAATTTCTAGATTAATGCCCCTCAGCTGTAGAAACAATCACGAGAAGAAGGTTCATCACCTTCTCCCAGCTTCCGAGGACAACTGGATCTTGGGAAATGAAGATGGCTTTGTCAGCATCACCCAGACCCTGAGAAAAAATAAAAAGACTTGCATTTATATCACGCGTTCACGACCTCAGAATGTCCCAAAATGCTTTACAGCCAATGAAATACTTTTGAAGTGTAGTCACTATTGGAATGTAGAAAGTGCGGCAGCCAATTTGCGCAAAGAGTAATGAAATAAATTACCTGATCATATGTTTTAGGTGTTGGTTAAGGGATAAATATTCACTAGGGGACCGGGGGCAACCTCCCCTACTCTATTTCGAAATGGAATATTTTACATCTCATCTGGAAGATGACATCCCGGACAGTGCAGTACTCCTTCAACACTGGAGTGTCAGCCTAGATTATGTGCTCCAGTGTAAAATCAGGGTATCAATCTATTGTTCCATTGTACATTATTATATTGAAGTCTAATAAATACCAGTTAACACATGTTAGTGCCATGTAGATAAGACTGAAGGCTTGACATTCCATTGTGTGTTCAATCATCTTGGCCTATTCTTTATAGCTTCAATCCATTTCCTAAACAGATATCCCTGCAGTTTCTTTTAAGGGAGTTATTCAGCACTCTGTTAATTATTGTTAGCAAGGAATATATCTCATGTAGGCCAGCATGATTTCTATTTCATTTGGAAACATGGATATTTTGAGGCCCAATTTATAAAAATCTGTTTCTGTGCTAGAAGTAACAAGTGAAGTTGACAGCAATTATCTCAATACTTAAAGGGATCAAACTTAAATGGTGTCAAGTCCACATCAGGTCCCTCAATAACTAACCCGTAGATGGAAATCTATCACTGAGGAAGCTGCACCTCCCCATATGGAATCTGCCACTAAATGAAGTTCTTCAGGAATAAAAAATCTCCTTTCAACCATTGTAAATAACAATAACAGGCAGTCAGGGAGAATCCATCAGTCTCGGTTTTGAAGGCAATGTTTTCTCCCATATTATCCTCTCTGTCATGTACTCCTCAACTTGTAAAAGAGCCCCTGTCTCATAAATCATTTTTATTACAAAGGTTGAAAGCCCCTGAGGGGACCTCCATTCCACACTGTCCCACCCTTGATGTCTAAATACCTCCAAGAACCTTTAACTCAAAGGACAGCGACAATTCCCAGCTACAAGGAACACATTACCATCCCAATTAAGGGCCCTTTAACATTAAAAAGGCAAGCACAGCTCCTAAACTGTGTCGCAAAGTGACATGCAATTACTTTCTAGTAAGACCAGCATTAATCTGATCGGGCCTGAGTCTCGGATCTTGTTCACACTCTGAGGTTCTGGCAAATGGAACCTTTTTGTTGTATCACAGTGTCTCAGGTTTTCACTGTGGGGTCAAAGAGACTTAAAATTTCAACACAAGTATAAACTTAGTAAAGCGATCCCTTCACAGCGACATGAGTGATGAGTGAGCAATGGCAATTTTTAAACAGTGTTCCACTCTACAGGTCAAGTGTGAAAGATGTTCGAGTGTAAAAGTAAATACATTTTTATTGATTAGCTGTTAGATGTTACTTTTGTGAAAACAAATCTTGCTGATAACTTCGCTGCAGTATAAAGTGCTACAGTAAACAGCTGTGACAGAGACGGCTGCTCAGGTGAGGTAGGGCCTTGCCAGGAACTCTGTGTACGAGAGTGAATGAGCGAGGGGGGAGCCAGTATCACTGTCAGCAGCACCACGAGCCCCTGATGAGCAGGATGCAGCGGAGTGCTTGTGCTCCACATGGTGGGGCATGGGTTGCATATGAAGGGCCACCAGGTGTGCGTGCAGTGGGCGCGCAGGGGCCTGCAATGTGCTCCACATCGCAGGGCCAGTAGGGGTAGCGGGTGGGGGAAAGAGAGGCCTGCGCTCTGAGATTAGGGAGGGAGAAAGTCACATGGTTTGCGACTGCCGTTAACATCTCCGGGGATGCGCTAAAGGGGCGTAAACCATTTCTCGCCCGGAGGCGTCGCTACTGGCTACGCGGGAGGCGCAAAACTGGGAGCACCACACCACCGCCGGTAGCACCCCGGTTGCTGTGTGCAGTGACCCCTTTTCACCCCGCGGCAGAAATTGGGCAGTGCCCCGTGAGACTGCTGCTGGTGATGTCAGCGCCAGCCTCGCGGGGCGCGAACCGGGCTGCACTCTGCTCATGGCGCTAAAGTTAAAGGGGAGGTGCGCGACGCCATTCTGTGTTGTCCTCTGACTTACCGGTCTGGCCTCGGTGTTGATTTTCGCAGGGTCCGTAAAACGATCGTGCAGCCCGGCATTCCGTTTCGGTACCAGGCTGTGGCCACGGCACCCCACATCCCCAGTGGCCTAGAATAGGCCCCTGAAAACCCTACAGAGCTCGCAGCATGCCCTCCCCTTTAAAGGAAGGGGAGGTCCCTGGAATCGTGTCAGTGCTACGCAGAGGGGCCACGTAATGTTTCGGGTTGTGCGCGCTTAGTGCTCCCGAGCTGATAGGTCCTTACTACACAGTATAAATGCACACGAGGCCCATGCTTGAGAGAAGGTCCGTCTGTGACCTGTCCTTTATTTCTTCGCACTCAAGTGATGAAGGTGGGTGGAGCTTCCCCTTTTGTACCTGAAGGTCCAGGTTAGGAGTGTCTCCCACCTAGTGGTCATTGTTCTCACGGTGTACAACTTAGGTCAGATTATACATCGGTTATAATGCTGGCTGAAGACATGACATCACCTCCCCCCCAAAGTCTTATTGGGATCACAGGTTGAGTCTCTCTGGTGGTTTACGCTCTCTTGTAGAGCGCCTGAGTTGGGGCTCCGGTTGTTGGGCGCTGGCCTGAGTGTCTGCTGTTTGCGGTGCCTCAGGTCTATCCAGACTGCCCACAGTGACTGGGCTCTCCTCCCTTTGGTTCCGGTGTTCGGTCACCTGTGGCGGAGTGAACTCTACATCGTGTTCTTCCTCTGCTTCTTCTATGGGGTTGCTGAACCTCCTTTTTGTTTGATCCACTTGTTTGTGGCAGATTTGTCCATTGGTAAGTTTAACTACCAGGATCCTATTTCCCTCTTTGGCAATCACAGTGCCTGCGAGCCATTTGGGCCCTGCAGCGTAGTTGAGGACAAAAACAGGATCATTTACATCAATACATCGCTCCCTCGCATTCTTGTCATGGTAGTCATATTGTGACTGGCGCCTGCTCTCGACAATTTCTTTCATGGTGGGGTGTATAAGGGATAACCGGGTTTTGAGCATCCTTTTCATTAGCAGCTCTGTGGGTGGAACCCCTGTGAGTGAGTGTGGTTGGGATCTATAGGCCAACAGGAGGCGTGATAAGCGCCTTTGTAGGGAACCCCCTTGGATTCTGAGCATCCCCTGTTTGATTATCTGCACTGCCCGTTCTGCCTGGCCATTTGAGGCCGGCTTGAACGGTGCCGTTCTGACATGGTTAATTCCATTGCCTGCCATGAAGTCCTGGAATTCAGTGCTTGTGAAGCACGGGCCATTGTCGCTGACCAAGACGTCCAGTAGACCGTGGGCGGCGAACATTGCCCGTAGACTTTCTATCGTGGCAGAGGATGTGCTTGAATTAAAAATGTCACACTCGATCCATTTGGAGTAGGCGTCTACGACAACCAAAACATTTTTCCCATGAAAGGACCTGCGTAGTCCACATGGATGCATGACCAAGGCTTGGCGGGCCATGGCCAGGGGCTAAGGGGGGCTTCCCTGGGCGCATTGCCCAGCTGGGCACACGTGTTGCACCTGTGAATGCAAAGTTCCAGATCTGCGTCTATCCCTGGCCACCAAACGTGTGACCTGGCAATTGCCTTCATCATGACAATGCCCGGGTGCTCATTGTGGAGTTCTCTGATGAACACCTCTCTGCCCATCTGGAGCATGACTACGCGGTTTCCCCACAGTAGGCAATCGGCCTGAATCGAGAGTTCATCCCTGCGCCTGTGAAATGGTTTAAATTCCTCAGGGCATGCCCTGTATGTGGCTGCCCAGTCCCCATTCAGGACACATTTCTTGACTGGAGACAATAGCGGGTCTCTATTTGTCCAGACTTTAATCTGACAGGCTGTCACGGGTGAGCCTTCGCTTCCGAAAGCTTCAACAGCCGTGACCATCTCAGCAGCATGCTCGGTAGCCCCTTCAGTGGTGGCTAGTGGGAGCCTGCTGAGTGCATCGGCACAGTTTTCGGTGCCTGGTCTGTGCCGAATTGTATAGTCATAGGCGGCTAACGTGAGTGCCCACCTCTGTATGCGGGCCGATGCGTTTGCATTTATGGCCTTGTTGTCGGCCAAAAGGGACGTTAGGGGTTTGTGATCTGTCTCCAGCTCAAATTTCCTGCCAAACAGGTACTGGTGCATTTTCTTTACAGCATATACACATGCGAGCACCTCCTTTTCTACCATCCCGTAACTCCTTTCTGCCTGGGACAGACTCCTGGAGGCATAAGCTACCGGCTGTAACTGACCCTTGACATTGACATGCTGCAACACATGCCCGACACCATAGGATGACGCATCGCATGTTAACACAAATTTCTTACACAGGTCATATAGCGTTAACAGATTGTTGGAACATAACAAATTGCGTGCTCTATTAAAAGCCCTTTCCTGGCTGTCCCCCCAGACCCATTCGCGACCTTTGCGTAGGAGCACATGTAGTGGCTCTAGCAGCATGCTCAATTTGGGAAGAAAGTTACCAAAATAGTTCAGGAACCCCAGGAACGAACGCAGCTCCGTCATGTTACGGGGTCTGGGTGCTCTCTGGATCGCTTCCATCTTGGACGCAGTAGGGCTGATCCCGTCTGCTGCTAGCCTCATCCCCAGGAATTCTACCTCTGGAGCTCGGAAGACATACTTTGCCTTTTTCAGTCACAGCCCTACCCGGTCCAGTCTGCGGAGCACCTCCTCCAGGTTGTGGAGGTGTTCTTCAGTATCGTAACCCATGATGAGGATGTCGTCCTGAAAAACCACCGTCCCTGGAATCGACTTGAGGAGGTTTTCCATATTTCGTTGGAAGATCGCGGCGGCCGAGCGAATCCCGAACGGACATCTGTTGTACTCAAACAACCCTTTGTGTGTCATGATGGTGGTCAGCTTCTTTGACTCACTCGCCAGCTCCTGGGTCATGTAAGCTGAGGTCAGGTCCAATTTTGAAAAAAGTTTGCCACCGGATAGCATCGCAAAGAGGTCCTCCACGCTCGGTAGCGGGTACTGGTCTTGGAGTGACACCCAATTGATGGTGGCCTTGTCATCACCACATATCCTGACCGACTCATCTGCCTTGAGCACCGGCACGATTGGGCTCGCCCAGTCCCTGAATTCGACTGGCGAGATGATGCCTTCCCTCAACAGGCGGTCCAATTCGCCTTCTATCTTTTCCCACATCACATACAGCACCTCTCTGTCCTCGTGGTGTACTGGCCTGGCGTCCGGGTTTATGTGAATCACTACCTTGGCCCCCATGAAAGTGCTGATGCCGGGTTGAAATAATGAGTCAAATTTGTCCAGGATCTGTGAGCATGATACTCGCTCCACAGAGGAAATTGCATTGACATCGCCCCATTTCCAGATCATGACAGCAAGCCAACTCCTCCCCAGTAGTGCGGGACCATCCCCTGGGACAATCCAGAGTGGCAACCTGTTCTCTGAATCTTTGTGGGTCACGACTACCGTGGCGCTGCCTAGCACCGGAATGATCTGCTTTGTGTAAGTCCGTAGCTGTGCGTCAATCGGCGATAATTTTGGCCTCCTGGCTTTGGACGCCCACAACTTTTCGAACTGTTTGATACCCATCAGGGACTGGCTGGCCCCCGTGTCTAGCTCCATGATACTGGGATGCCATTGAGGAGCACTTTCATCATTATCGGTGGCGTCCTGGTGTATGAACTGTATACGTGCTCCACATGAACTCGCTGAACTTCAGCTTCCAGCGATTTCCCCCAGCGTTCATTTCTGCAATTTCTGCAGGCATTTTGCTCATCTCTGCAAACTCCGGCTGAGTGTGTGCCTCCACGCCTCCAACATGAGCTGTTGTTGGAAACAAAAGGTCCCTTGCCAGTCGATCGTCCCTGACTGCCCCTGTGACTGTCCTTGAATGCGCCATTAACAGGTGTTGATGGCCCCATTGTCTCTTGCAATGGCGTGAATCGCCGCTCAACTTGCCATTGTCTCTGTTGAACTCCCCCTCTGGATTCGACTACATGTTGGGGCATGCCCGATTGCCCTTGTCTGCCTGGAGAACTGTGTGCTGCTTTAACAATGTTGAATCTCTGTCCCAACCATTCCTTAACACAGTACCTCTCGTCTGTTCTGCTAGTGGCCATGCTCGCGTGGTTTAAATCCCAGTTTCTCGTCGCCATTGATAGGTCCTTACTGTACAGTATAAATGCACACGAGGCCCATGCTTGAGAGGTCAGTCTGTGACCTGTCCTTTATTCCTTCGCACTCAAGTGATGAAGGTGGGTGGAGCTTCCCCTTTTGTACCTGAAGGTCCAGGTTAGGAGTGTCTCCCACCTAGTGGTCATTGTTCTCACAGTGTACAACTTAGGTCAGTTTATACATGGGTTACAATGTTGGTTGAATACATGACACGAGCCACGCCCGAGAGGAACTGGAGCTCCCGGCGGCTCCACTTCCTCTCAGGGGTGGTAACCCCAATTTCGCTTCCGGGTTGGGACTTCTGTGTCAGCCGCAGAATGTCCCGCCTCGCAACAGTTACCGCCCCCAAACGGGGCGGTATGCAATTTCGACCCCTAGATGTAGTGATGGAAGTTTGCCATATGCAAAACGGGAAGAAGAAGTTGAAGAAAAGAAGCAGCATTTGACAAAGTGATGAACGTCTTTCTCTCTTCCCACCTGTTTACTGACTCTCCCACTCTCTCATTCCTCTCCGCCCACCTGTTTACTGACTCCCTCACTCTCTCCTTCCTCTCCTCCTATCTGTTTACAGGCTCCCCCCTCACTCTTTTCATTAACCTTTGCTTCCATCTTATAATGAAAGATTGACAGACGCAATACTCCCTAAGCAATTGCTCTACGGGGAGCTCCTTCATGGCAAATGAGCCAAAGGTGGACAGCGGAAACGTTATAAGGACATCCTCAAAGCCTCCCTGGTGAAGTGCGACATCACCACTGACACCTGGGAGTCCCTGGCCGAAGACCGCCCTATGTGGAGAAAATGCATCCGGGAGGGCGTTGAGCTCTTCGAATCTCAACGCTGCCAGTGTGAAGAGGTCAGGCGCAGGCAGTGGAAGGAGCGTGTGGCAAATCAGTGCCACCCCCCCGGATGAATATCTGTCCCACCTGTGACAAAGTCTGTGGCTCTCGTATTGGACTGTTCAGTCACCAAAGAACTCACGTTAGGAGTGGAAGCAAGTCTTCCTCGATTCCGAGGGACTGGCTATGATGATGATAATGAAAGATTGCTTTGGACATGAAAATAAGACGAATGGTGCATATATGTACAGCCCATTTCCATGGTAACATGCTGGCTAGGTTAGACATGTATACCTGTGCCTCAACTGTCTAAAAGCTCGCCTGCCGCCACTGATATACCACAGTGAAAAGAAAGTTAGAGATAAATACAATGATTGTACATGCAAAGCCAGAGAGAGCTAGAACTCTAAATGCTAATTCACCAACTTATGCTCTCTTTGAATGGCTCCAAACTGGGAGTGCAGGAGCACTTTACTTACACGCAGTGAACAACTTCATCTCCCCAGCTAAGATAGGCTCATCCAGTATAGAAAGTCCCCAAAAAAAGACAGCGACTGTGTATTGTTTGAAACAAAAAACGAAAATAGCAGGTCAGTCAGCATCTATGGAGGGAAGAGATGAGGTAATGTTTCAGATCCAAACCCTTCTTCAAAACTCATTGCTTCCGCAAGTATTTTGCTTCTTGTTGCATTGCATGGTGGGAAAGGGAGTCTTCCTCTATCCCACAATGCACTGAGAAAATGGAAACAGAAGTAAGGTATTTATTCACAGACTCTTTTTGGTCTAATGAATAGCTGAAGCCAGTTAAGCAGTAATCAATTTGTTGGTGTTGCTTTGACTTTTAAACCTCACAATTTATTATATAAATTACAGTAATTTGTATTTAAACGCCAGATCCTGCAGCTTAGTGGTTTCAATAATTATAAAGCAGCATGTAATCAGGCTACATATCAAATGGATCACACTTTAGCCACTTTAAGCGCTGGACTTTCCTCTTTCCTCTGGAAAGAAAATCCCAGAAAGAATATCCTTTTTCCGTCACACTTCATAAGACACCAAAGAAATTATATTTTTGGTAGGTACAATTTTTGAGAATGTGATTTTGTTAATAATAACAAAACAAAAATTACAAATCACTTGTAATAATGATCCTTTAATGCTTCTCAAGCAACTATTCAGGCACACAACCAATATGATTATCAAAAAGTTTGTTAATCCAGCATGAGAAAATATAAAATCTGGAAATATAAAGCTGGTATCAGCAAAAAAGTGACCTTGAAGCTGTCGGATTGGCATAAAAACCCAATTGATTAATTCTGCCCTTTAGGGAAGGAAACCTGTCAGTCTAGCCTATGTGTGGCTTCAGTCCCACACCAATGTGGTTGACTCTTAAGTGGTCACTCAGTTGTATCAAATCACTTCAAGAAAAAGGCCGAACACCACTTTCTTAGAGAAACTAGCCTTGCCGGCAATGCCCACATCCAGAGTCTGAATAATGACCAATAAAACATTCCACAAAAGAATACTGGCTTAATGGCAAGTTCAAAAAGCTGATCTACCACCAAAGCCCCGTGTTTACTGGGAGTCTCTGTAATAGAGTGCAGTCGTCAAAACAGTCCTCAAAAATGCTAGAGGGCCAACAAGCCGGGCAACATGAAGATAAAAGAACACGGCTGGTGTCAATTATTTGGCGGATGTGGCTGCTTATGTTAAAGAAGAACAAAGGTAAAGCACCAATATGTACTGGGTATGCTAACTCAGTGGTTATATCAACAAGAGCAGGCATCGACGACGAGATCCAATACTGCCTCCAGTGCGCCAGTGCAGCCTTCGGCCGCCTGAGGAAAAGAGTGTTTGAAGACCAGACCCTCAAAACTGCCACCAAGCTCATGGTCTACAGGGCTGTAGTGATACCTGCCCTCCTGTATGGCTCAGAGACATGGGCCATGTACAGGAGACACCTCAAGTTGCTGGAGAAATATCACCAACGATGTCTTCGCAAGATCCTACAAATCCCCTGGGAGGACAGACGCACCAACATCAGCGTCCTCATTCAGGCTAACATCCCCAGCATTGAAGCACTGACCACACTTGATCAACTCCGCTGGGCAGGCCACGTAGTCCGCATGCCAGACACGAGACTCCCAAAGCAGGTGCTCTACTCGGAGCTCCTTCATGGCAAACGAGCCAAAGGTGGGCAATGGAAACGCTACAAGGACACCTCAAAGCCTCCCTGATAAAGTGCGACATCCCCACTGATACCTGGGAGTCCCTGGCCCAAGACCGCCCGAAGTGGAGGAAGTGCATCCGAGAGGGCGCTGAGCACCTCAACGCCGAGAGCATGCAGCAATCAAGGGCAGACAGCAGAAAGGGTGTGCAGCAACCCAGTCCCACGCACCCCTTCCCTCAACGACTATCCATCCCACCTGTGACAGAGTCTGTGACTCTCAAATTGGACTGTTCAGCCGCCAAAAAACTCACTTCAGGAGTGGAAGCAAGTCTTCCTCGATTCCGAGGGACTTAATATGATGATGATGAGTGTTATAGTACCCAGAAATCATGAGTTCCAAATCTAGGCTGGCAGTCCAGTGCAGTACTGAGGGAGTGTGGCACTGTCAGAGGTGCCGTCTATCAGATTAGCTGTTAAACCGAGGCCCCGCCTGCGCTCTCAGGTAGACGTAAAAGATCCCATGGCACTATTTCCAAGAAGAGCGGCGGAGTTCTCCCCAGTGTCCTGGTCAATATTTATCCCTCAACCAACTTCACTAAATCAGATGATTTGGTCTGAGCTGTGAGCACAGAGCTGGGTGAAGACTGAGTTGGGAGTGTCTGCTAAACAAAGTGATGACGGGAATTTGGTGAGAGTGGGAATGCGGTGCAGAAAGGGAAGTAATTTAAACCAAGGGGCAACAGTAAATATATAAATAATGAGAGTAATTAAATAGATCAAGGGGATAAAATTAAAACTAAGCAGAGGATATGAACATTAAAGGGATCTGAACTCCATGAAATAAAAATCTGGTATATATATACATAATTAAATAATAAAAAGGAGTAAGGTGATACAAAACTAAATATATATATATAACATAAGTAGATAAGACTTTTAAGCAAAATGATGGGGCAGCTGAGACCCATTGCCTGCAATTCCTGTGCCATGTGGGAACTCCAGGACACTGTGTCCTGGATAACCACGTATGCAGGAAATGCCTCGGTTCTCAAACTCTAGTTCAGGGTTTCTGAGCTTCAAGAGTGTATAACAGAACTCTCGGGATCAGTAACTTTCCAGCCTAATGAGGAAGAAAGCAATGCTGGATCTAGTTGTACAGAATGAAGTGGGCAGTCACTGGGGCAGTGTTTCAATTAAGTGTTTCAGTGGGGAGCATTTAGGGAACAGTGATCACAACATCATTAGGTTCAGAGCAGTTCTAGAAAAAGACAAGAAAAAATCAAAGGTGAAAAATATTCAACTGGAGGAGGGCGAGTGAGTTGAATGGTGATCTGGACAAGGTGAATTGGAATTAAAGATTGGCAGGTCAAACAGTAAATGAGCAATGGGAGGCCTTCAAAGAGGAGATAGCTCGGGTACACGCTAGATACATTCCCACAAGAGGCAAAGGAAGGACGTTTAAAGCTAGAGCTCCCTGGATGATTAAAGATTTAGGGCTGGATTTTCGGTCTTCTGCCGCCCCTGTTAGCGTCCCGGAGGGATGGTAATGGCGGGAGTAAGCACTTCTGGGCAGGCAGCCAGCTTCCAGTGCCCCGCCGGGACATTAAGTGCCAGTTTCGAGGGGGTGCGGAGCATTACTGGCGAGCAGGTGTGCAATGCCCCTGGTTGTGACACCGGCTCGATTTTTGGCTGCCGCCCGCCCCGTAGCACTCCATGGAACACTCAGCTGGGAATTCCTGTGGAAGCTGGCGTTCCAAGCTGTAGTGGTCACAGTGAGGTAAATAATGGCGATCTCAGGTAAGTGTGATTGTTTTTTTTTTGCAATTTATGTTGTGGTGGCGAGAGTTATGTATTGGGAATGTTTTTGGTGTTTTGGTTTCAGGTTTTTTTTCTCCCAGGCCTTTCTTATGGCGATCTGAGGCCGGCTGTTTAGCTTGGGATTTTCGGTTGCTTAGCGCCCTAAAAGACATATGTGACTGTTCCCTTAGTGCTCCGCTCCAAACTCCAGGCCCAGCTGATAAATTTTGTGGCGGCAGACGCAATCCATTTGTCGCTGCAAAATTTACCGCTCCACCCAGGACAACGATGCAACAGAGGTGCCACGAAATTTCTCCCCCATAGAGATTAAATGACACAGAGAAAGGATAAATGTCGGGTTCATAATTCAGTAAAGAACTAAGCTAAATACAAAAGTACTGGGGAAGACTGAAAAGGGAAATAAGAGGGGCAAATAGAGTGTATGAGAAAAGCTTAGCATGTAATATAAAAGAGAATTCAAAAGTCTTTTATAAACATAAAAATAGTAAAGTGGTAGTCAAAGGGTGGGGCCAATTAGGGACCAAAAAGGGGATCTTTTTGTGGAACAGAGGACATGTCTGAGGTAGTAAATGATTACTTTGCATCTTCACTAAGGTCATAGTAAAGGAAGCGTTGGTAGAAAATTGAATAGGATAAAAATAGATAAAGAGGAGGTACTTACTCGGTTGGCAGCACTCAAAGTAGAAGAGTTACCCGGTCTGGATGGGATGTATCCTATATTACTGAAGGAAGTAAGGGTGGAGATAACGGAGGCTCTGGCTACAATCTTCCAATCCTGCTTAGATATGGGAGTGGTGTCAGAAGACTGGAGGAGTGCAAATGTTACATACTGTTCAAAAAAAGGGAGCGAGAAAGCTCCGGCAATTACAGGTCAATCAGCCTAACGTTGGCGGTGAGGAAACTTTTAGACAGATTAATACAGGACAAAATTAATTGGCACTTGGAAAAATATAGGTTAAGAAGTGAAATCCGGCACAGATTTCTTAAAGGCAAATCGTGTTTGACTAGCCTGATTGAGTTCTTTGATGAAGTAATGGAGAGGGTTGATGAGGATAGTGAGGTTGATGTGTATATGGTCATTCAAAAGGCGTTTGACAAAGAACCACATAATAGATTTGTAAGCAAAATTGAAGCCAATGGGATTAAATAGGCAGTGGCTGCATGGCTCCAAAATTAGTGAAGGGACAGAAAGCAGAGAGTAGTGGGGAACGGTTGCTTTTCAGACGGAAGGGAAGTGTGTAGTGATGTCCCCCAGGGGTCGATGTTGGGACCTCTGCTCTTTTTGATATTTATTAATGACCTGGGCTTGGGTATAAGGGACATCATTTTAAAGTTTGCAGATGGCATAAAACTCAGAAATATAGTCTATATTAGGATGTTTAAAGCCCCCCCACATCATCACTGTTCTGTAGTTACTGCATCTTTCTGTAATTTTCCTGTAAATTTGCTCCTCTATCTCATTCTTTGGTGGCCCACAATAATGATTGATTAATTGTTCAGCGGTGCACGATATCCATCTCCTTGACCATTAAACAGCAACAGCAGCATGGCACGGCTACCTAGTCAGGGGGTCATTGATGGCAACTCTGCTACTATCCTACAACCTATCCCATGTCCAAGTAACTGAGTATGCATTGTGCAGCCAGGGTATGTTACAAGGATTCCTGAGGCACCATTACTTCAGTACAACGGTTCCTGTACATGTGTCCTGAATTCTAAGTAATTTCCCCTGAGTTATGTAGAGCTCTAACCCTAGTGTGCCTGGGATTTCCTACCTATTGAAACACCTTTAAATGCAGTTGCAGCCTTTTAATAGCCGCACACAAGATCCTCGCCTCTACATTAAGCAAGCTCCCAGAGGAAGGCCCAATCCAGACCAGGAGCTTCCCATGAATAACTGATTAGGTCAACCCTGAGGGGCGCCGATTCAGAAACATTAGCAGTAGCACTCCACACCTCATAGCCTCAACACTGCGAACGGAAATATACCCTTAGTAGGAGAAATATATTAAAGCATAAGACAGGGGGATTAAAGCAGCCAACTCCAGCAATGGAGCTACCATCTGCACATCCCTATGAATGCACCTCCCCCGTGGCAAAATTTCTACAAATATTCTGTAATATAGAGAATACTGCTCTAAGATTCCAGATCTTCTCTGGGTCAAACTGCAAGGCAATCCTGAATGTTCCAAACAATTAAATGATTTTTTTTTACCACCACAGATGTGTGCTGAGTGAATTCCCTGGTTCACATACCTGCCAAGTTGTAACTCTCTCAGCTGGGGTATGGAAATTGTGCAAAGGTGCCATGAGCAGTGGTTGCCCCACAGAGCCCGTATCTCTGTGGAACCGTCCATTCACCCTTCCTCCTCAAGACAGCTGTATCAAGCTTGATTCATTTATCGGAAGTGGAGTAGGCCATTCTAGCAGGCCATTCAGCCCCTCGAGCATGCTCTGCCATTCACTTAGATCATGGCTGATCTGTACCTCAACCGCATTTACCCGCCTTTGATCCCGATCCTTTGACACAACTAATATCTATTGCTATCAGTCTTGAAAGCTCCAATTTACCCCAGCCTTTTAGCGGAGAGAGATCCAGATTTCTACTACCCTTTGTGTCAAAAAATGCTTCCTGATTTCACTTTTAATTTGCCCATTTCTAATTTTAATATTATGCCCACTTGTCCTGAATTCACCCACCAGAAGAAATAGTTTATCTGTATCTACCCTATTGTAATGTCTGTAGCTCACCATAAATGGGTAAAGTGGTTACTAGGAAGAGCGGAGAAGATACGTGGTCCTCGCACATATTTGGTCAAGATGTTTGATCATGGACAGGTTAGGTTTGTTCACATTGATCATATTTTACCCACAGATATGGAAGTAGTTGAAGGTGGGAATGATTCAATTATTTCTGACTCATCAGATAGTTTTGATACACCAGTAGCATATCCTACATCCAATGTACTGGAAACAAATCCAAGAGAAAGTCAGAATTTAAGTCTGAGTCCGAGTCAGGAAAACAAACAGTCTGAAGTTGGAGTGAGCTCAAATGGAAATCAAGGGCGTCCCTTGAAGGAAAACTTTCCTCAGGCTCAGCCTCGATTGAGTTTAAATTCGCCACCATGTTTGGAAGGTTCTGTTCGAGAGTGAAGGTATCCTCTTCGAAACAGAAAACAAGTGGTTACGTTTAATTTGTAAATATGCCAAAATAAGTCCATATCTTTCGTTATGTATAACCATGCAAGTTATGTATGATGATTATTTGTTGTAATAACTTCTTCATTCAGGAGGGGGAAGCATAATGTCTGTAGTTCCACACTGTGGGCATATTGTGTTACTGTACCAGAGTGTTAAATAAACAGTCAGGTCACCTGTCAAGAAGCAGGCTTCCACAGATTTCTAGAGAGTTCCAGAAAGCTGCTCCATCTTAAAAGACTTGTGTGCAGTGTGGCTCTGTGGATCTATCACACCTTTATCATTTTAAATACCTCGCATAGTCACCCTTCAGCCTTCTAATCCAAACTTTTCAGAATATCCAGACCTCTTGGCAAGACAGCACTGGATTATTTTCTGAGCGGGGGAGGGTGTCACATGCCATTTGCATGTTAATCGAATAAAAGCCTCTCATATTTAGATATGCAACACGATTGTTACAAGTGGCTACAGGAATACTGCCAATGTGACCCTGTGCACCAATGTAGAAAATGGTTCGTGCCATCTGGTGCTCAAACCGGGCGTGGGCAGACGGTGTAATTCCACTGCACACCTGAAGTCCGAGCCGTTTTGATGGTCAGCAAGCTGCAATCTTTTCTTCCAATAGAATGTGGGCGTCACTGTCAAGGCCGGCATTTATTGCCCATCCCTAGTTGCCCCTTGAGAAGGTGGTGTTGGGCCTTCTTCTTGAACCGCTGCAGTCCGTGTGGTGAAGGTACTCCCACAGTGCTGTTAGGTAGAGATTTCCAGGATTTTGACCAGCGACAATGAAGGAATAGCGATATATTTCCAAGCCAGGATGGTGTGTGACTTGGAGGGGAACTTGTAGGTGATGGTGTTCCCATGCGCCTGCTGCCCTTGTCCTTGTAGGTGGTAGAGGTCGCATTTGGAAGGTGCTGCCGAAAAAGCCTTGGTAAGTTCATAATGATCAAATCATCGATTTTAGTGACGTTGATCGAGTGATAAATATTGGCTGGGACACTGAGAACAACTCACCTGCTCTTCTTCGAAATAGTGCCACAGGATATTTTACGTCCACCTGAGAGGGCAGACTAAGCCTCGCTTTAACATCTTATCTGAAGAATAGTATCTCTGAAAGTGTAGCACTTCCTCAGTACTGCACTGAAATGTCAGCTTGGATTTTGCCCTCAGGTCTCTGGGGAGGGACTTGAACCCACAACCGTCTGGACTCAGAGATAAGAGTGTTACCATTGGGCCACAGCTGATTATACCTTATTATATCGCTGTTGTTTTGTCATTATAAAACAGATGATGCTTAGACTCAGCACGTGCAATAGCACCAGAGACCAGCTAGTGTACTATCCTAAGTAAAGGGCTAGATGTATTAAGGTGCTTAATACAATGTCAATTAGCTTTTGGCTGGTTTTCTACCAGTAATAATTGAAGAGGCTGAGTGGCAGGAATTTCTCTCTTTACTTTCAAGTGGTGACTGACCCTTTAATACCAGGACAGTTATAAAGGGCTATATTATCATCAGTCTTTCTTTCGGATTTCCGGGTTAACTACCAGAAGAGTCTGCTTACACAAACGAAACACACAGTGACAGCTTATTTATGTCAAAGATGGCAACAGACTGACTGGGTGTAATACGTCATCATCAAGCATTTCCTGAGCAGTGGTGCAGAACCTTGTTTTGGTTCCATATCTACAATAGCTTCGAAACTAGAATGAAACCACATCTATAAGCGGTAGAATTTCCTGCTGTTTGCCACAACTCTGGTTAAACTATGTACCTGCTGTGAAAGACATAGCTAGACTTTAAAGACAAACCACAATGAAGTTTCAAACTAAAATTGTCTTAAAAATGAAACCATTTACTTTCCATTAATACTTGAAGCACAAGTCGAACTGGGTGAAAATAACGCAGTTGAAATGGTGCATGTCTGGGCTTGTGAGTCTAAGTGTTAGCTAGTACATGTGCCTCACTGTAAGCTGCTGTATCTCTGGTACTGTATGTTCCGTGTCATCTGGTACATGTCTGGCAGTGTGCTCGCTGTTACATGTCTGGTACTGTCATACCAGTTATCTGGTACATGTCATAAGAACATAAGAGCATAAGAATTAGGAGCAGGAGTAGGCCATATGGCCCTTTGAGCCTGCTCCGCCACTCTATAGGTTCATGGCTGATCTTCGACCTCAACTCCACTTTCCCGCCTGATCCCCATATCCCTTGATTCCCCTAGAGTCAAAAAATCTATGATTTTCTAGGTGCCCTGTTACCACTTCCTTGATAATGGATTCCAGCATTTTCCGGATGACTGATGTCAGGCTAATTGGCCTGTAATTCCCCGTTTTCTCGCTCCCTTCTTTCTTGAATAGCGGTGTTACATTGGCAATCATTCTAAAATCTTAGTCATTTTGGAAGATCACAGCCACCTTTTTTAGAACCCTAGGATGTGGGTCATCAGGGCCAGGGGATTTGTCGGCTTTTAATCCCATTAGTTTCTCAAGTACTTTTTCTCTACTGATAATTACTTTAAGTTCTTCACTTAAAGTTCCTTACTCTTCTTAGCCCCTTGGTTCCCCACTATTTTGGATATGCTTTTTGTGTCTTCTTCTGTGAAGACAGATACAAAATATTTGTTTAAAATCTCTGCCATTTTCATTATACCCCATTATAATTTCACCTGTCTCAGCCTCTAAGAGGCCAACACTTACTTTTGCTACTCTCTTCCCTTTTACATACTTGTAGAAGCTCTTACAATCTGTTTTTATATTTCTTGCTAGCTTACTCTCATCGTCTATTTTCTTCCTTTTTATCAATTTTGTGATTACCCTTTGCTGGTTTCTAAACCTCTCTGGTACTGTGTGTCTCACTGTTAACAACAACAATACAACAAATTGTATTTATACAGCATCTTTAATGTAATGAGGTGCTTCACAGGAGACAGAAAATTTGACACCGAGCCACATAAAAAGAAATTAGGGCAGGTGACCAAAAGCTTGGTCAAAGAGATAGGTTTTAAGGAGTGTCTTAAAGGAGGAAAGAGAGGTAGAGAGGCGGAGAGATTTAGGCAGGGAATTCCATAAAGTAGGGCCTTCGCAATAGAAGGCATGGCCACCAATGGTTGAGCGATTATAATCAGGGATGCTTAAGAGGGCAGAATTAGAGGAATGCAGACATCTCGGGGGGGGTGGGGGGGAGAGTTGTGGGGCTGAAGGAGATTACAGAGATAGGATAGGGTGAGGCCATGGAGGGATTTGAAAACAAGAATGAGAATTTTGAAATGAGGCATTGCTTAACCGGGAGCCAATGTAGGTCAGCGAGCACATGGGTGATGGGTGAGCCGGACTTGGTGCAAGTTAGGACACGGGCAGCCGAGTTTTGGATCATCTCTAGTTTATGTTGGGTAGAATGTGGGTGGCCAGCCAGGAGTGTGTTCGAATAGTCAAGTCTAGAGGTAACAAAGGCATGGATGAGGGCTTCAGCAGCGGATGAGCTGAGGCAAGGGCGGAGATGGGTGATGTTACGGAGGTGGGAATAGGCAGTCTTAGTTATGCTGCAGATATGTGGTCGAAAGCACATTTCAGGATCAATTATGACACAAAGGTTTCAAACAGTCTGGTTCAGCCTCAGACGGAAGTTGGGGAGAGGGGTGGAGTCAGTGGCTAGGGAACGGAGTTTGTGGCGGGGACCGAAAACAATGTCTTCGGTCTTCCCAATATACAATTGGAGAACATTTCTGCTCCTCCAGAACTGAATGTCGGACAAGCAGTCTGACAATTTAGAGACCGTGGAGGGGTCGAGAGAAGTGGTAGTGAGGTAGAGCTGGGTGTCATCAGTGTATATGTGGAAACTGATGCTGTGTTTCTGGATGATGTCGCCAAGGGGCAACATGTTGATAAGAAATAGGAGGGGGGGCGAAGGGTAGAACCTTGAGGGACACCAAGGGTAATGATGTGGGGGTGGGAAGAGAAGCCGCTGCAGGTGATTCTCTGGCTATGATTAAATAGCTAAGAATGGGACCAGGCGAGTGCAGTCTCATTCAGGCTTTGCAGAAGGATAGAGTGTCAAAGGCTGCAGTCAAGTCAAGAAGGTCAAGGAGGGATAGGTTGCCTTTGTCACACTCACAAAGGATGTAATTTGTGACTTTGATGAGAGCCATTTCAGTACTGTTATCTGCTTTGTCTGGTACTGTGTGTCTCACTGTTACCTGGTACATGTCTGCTACTGTGCGTGGCAGTATTATCTGGTACATATCTGGTACTGTGTGTCACTGTTATCTGGTACATGTTTGATAACGTGTGCCTCAGTGTTAGTTGGTACATGTCTGGTACTGTGTGTCTGATTGTTATCTGGCAGTTTGGAGTTTATAGAGTGTGGACATTGGAAAACCATAAAAGAGGACATTTGTGAAACAAAGTCTACTGATGATGAAGGTCTGAAACATGGCACCTCTGACAGTGCAGCACTCCCTCAGTGCTACACTGGCGTGTCAGCCTAGAATTATATGCTCAAGTCCCTGGAGTAGGCCTTGAACCCATCAACCTTCTGACTTAGGAGGGCGGTTAACCAAGGCACAATGGGCCAAATGGCCTCCTTCTGTGTTCTATCATTCTATGAAGAGTTATGTCTGCCTGTGTCACTTGCCATCTTTAGAACCTTTGCAGCACTTTGTACCCACTCAACTGTATTCTTGTATAAATGTATTTCTTAACATTTTTTACATATTTCAACTCACAAGAAATTGTCCCAACATTGTACATACTCAGCAGCCTGCCTTTCAATCTAAAGAAAGGGGCAAGGACATTCTCAGAAGAATCTAGAATGTAACAAAACAGTACATAGCTCGACTTACATCTGCACAAAGAAAACTTTCATACAGAACTCTAAGTAATTACAGTAACACAATGCATTGCATGCTAATTTTTGCCAATGAAAGGAAATTAGCTCAGAGTTTATTGAAGATCTCATTGGAAATGTTTCAGGAAAATCCTGACATTCTCTAAACCTGACTTCTCTGAAATGTAAGTCATGCACATTTGAATAGTGATGAATAATGTTACTATTATCCTATGAACTGTTAACAGCTGTAGGGACTATTATAGAGCTGCTTCAAAAAACATCTCCAGTCAACACTCTGCAAGCAGTTACTCTGTAGTGACCGGGATTCTGAAATCCCGCCAAATTCCAAAGCAAATAGAATGTTTGAGATTCTTGTTTATTCTATAACAAAATAGCCTTTCACAATATTGTATTAGTCATTCAGGCTTCTGAAATAGCAACTTTTGCAGAAGTAATCTTGTCAGCTAAATTTCACTCAGGACAATGGTAAAGCAATTAACTCCTTGAGTCCTCGACAACTCGTGTGCTGCTGATTGCTGCTAATTGGTGCTCACTCTGCAACAACAGCTTAGCAGCAGGAGGGAAGGTAAGCTGGGGTCTGGTGTCAAGTGGAGAGAAGGATTCGAGGGTGGGGGTGGCAGATGGGCATGTATGGTGCGGTAGTGTATTGGTTATATTACTGGGCTAGTAATCCAGAAGCCCGGACTAATAATCCAGAGAATTTGGGCTAGAAATTGCATAACACCCTATTTGGGGTAGTAACTTTTGCGGGAGGGCAAAAGTATCGCTAGGCGCTACCCAATTCCAGTGGACACGAATTTCTAGTTTAGCGCTCCAGGAGGGAAGTGGAACACTAAATCAAGCACTACCACTTCCCTTGGAGTTTTAAACCAGGCAAGAGAGGCGGTAGCGACAGAGCATTGCCGGAATGTCCAGTGCAGTGCTGCCGGAATCAAAGGCTCCTTCCCTCCCTTAAAGGGAAGGGCCATTGCTGAGGGCGCTGCAAGGTAATGAATCGACTGGTCGGCGATGACACCTGTGATCTGCAACAATCAGACCCAAGCACTCTAACAGAGTGCAGGGCTGATCAATCGCAGCAGTAAAAAAATTCAATAACAAGCAGAGGGGTGCAATTTGTTTTGGCCTATCTGACCACCAATCTCTTTGATTACCGCTCCCCAAGCGGCCAGCCGACCTCACAACGCCTACAGCTGCTGTTGTTGACTCCCGGCAATGCTGCAGGGGGCGGAAGCGAATTTAGGATCCGGGACGGTAACGGGGCGCTACACACAGGATGACTTCATGATCTCCACGGCACAGGAAATTGTGGCATTAACCTTTACCACCAGCTCTAACTTGCAAGAGAAATTCCCAGTCGGAAAGCCATTAGCACCGATTATCGCCCCAGAGGCGCTAACGGGAGGCGCAAAGGAGGCCAATTTCTCCCCCTGTGAGTTGCAATCCCATGTATTACAGTCTGACAATTGGAATTGAGTTTAATAAATCTGGAGAGATAAAGATAGTCAGTGAAAGTGACCATGAAGCTGCTGTTTTGTTGTTAAAATCCCAACTGGTTCTCTAATGTTCTTTAGGGAAGGAAACCTGCTGCTCTTACCTCTGGCCTATATGTGATTACACTGTACAGATAATATCAACATCAGTGGGGGGCTAAATTAGCCCATGTAGCGCCTGCTTTTTAAGGCGCTATGCAGCCACATCAGGATCGAAAATGTGGTCCGAGAAATGTGTGCATTCTTCTGATGGAAAGTGCACAATGTGCCATCTTGGTAAAGAAGTTTCCACACGTGCGCACTCAACGACTGCCAGCAACATGATGAAGCAACGGCTATTTGGTGCCACCATTGCCATTTTCGAATTCCACACTCCAGCCAATGCCCTGTCTTAACCTCGCACTGTTGAACACGACGTTAAATGGAATGAAGGACTCCCCACCAGCGCTATCTAAAGGGATCATGGAACTACTTGCAGGTTCGTTGCTGGATTATTTCTTACGGTTGCTGGTGCAATTGTATGTGTTTTTGGAGCTTTCCTGTACTTGGATAACATTTGAATACTCTGCAGGGAGTGGTTTGTAGTGGGGTCTTGAAGTACTTTCCTGGTCATTTAAAAGCTTGTACTGAAACAAGTTGCTTCCCGATACGGATGGCCTGGTACGGCTTCCTCTGGGAATTGAACAGGACTGAGAGAATGAAGAGAGGTCACGCAGAGCAGGATAAGCTGCTGGAAGAGAGAGGAGCAGTAAGCAGGAGGCTATTTTTGCTGAGGATCTTCAGAGAGCAATTCTCTTACCTCAACTTCAGCGAGGACCAATGCATGAGACATCTTTTCGAGGTCCAGACTGAAATCTGCCAACTGCTGCAGCCACAATTATAATCTCAAAGCAGGGCAAGAATTGCCTGTGGTTGTCAAGGCGACCATGGCTCTTAACATTTATGCGTTCGGCCCCTTCCAGGCTGGGGCTGGAAATATAAGCAACATCTTACAGTTTTCAATGCACCGTTGTGCAAGGAAGGTCAATGGGGTTTTCTATACACAGAGAAACATGATCATCTCATTCCCTCGTGCCAGAGATAAGAAGGTGGAGTGAGCATGAGATTTTGCACAGATTGCAGGCTTCCCTATGGTGCAGGGTGCTGTTGGCTGCAAACACATTGCCTTGCGTACACCTTATGTGAACTTGGCCATTTTCATGAACAGAGAGAGAGATTCCACTTCCTCAATGTGCAGCCGGTGTTTGACCACAGGTAGCACATCACGCAGGTCAATGCCCGTTACCTGGCAGCAGTCACGATTACTTCATTCTGTGATAGTCCTCTGTTCCACCTGCATTTGAACCATAAACCTGTATTGGCTGCACAAACTAGCCATCATGAGGGAACAGCCCTTGCCGCCACCTACCAGGCGAGAAGTTGAGGAGCAGGAGCAGGAGTAGGCTTTGGACTGCACCATTTGGGCTGCAGCAGTCTGGGCTGTCTGGTTGACAGGCAACAGCAAGGGCACTGGTGGAGGGCCAGGTGTGGCTGCACGAATGCCGTCATCCTGTGAGAGGACAGCAGCTTCATGTTCCATGGAGACACTGCTACTGTCCTGGGGCAGCACCTCAGTAATCCTACTGTTCTGTTGGAGAACAGATTGATGGATTTGCTGTGATGTCTTGGAAGTCCCTTTGAAAGTGGTATCCAGAGTTTTCATTGCAGCACTCATACACTTGATGGAAGCAGCTTATGCTGCATTGGTCATCAGACTTTGCATCATGGTGGGTCCCACACGTGTGCTGATGGAGTTGGCCACTTTTTCCATGTCAGAAAGGATGGGCTCCAAGCTCTTCATAAAGCCCTGTTCCAAGTTGGTGCCAGACACCTCCATGCACCTTGACATTGGGCACAGGCTTTCTAGCAGGTTTTCCAGTGCAGCAAGCATTTAGTCTTGTAGGCCCATCAGCCTTCTTCTGTAGCCTGGCCCGTCGAAGTTCTCATCTGAGTCCTCTGCAGCAAAACTATCCTTGCCTTCAGCTGAGCTGGCATCTGCACTGCACTTGTCCTTCTAGGTGGTAGAGGTCACGGGTTTGGGAGGTGCTGTCAAAGAAGCCGTGGCAAGTTTCTGCAGTGCACTTGTAGATAGTACACACTGCAGCCACGGTGCGCCAGTGTTGCAGGGAGTGAATGTTTAAGGTTGTGGATGGGGTGCCGATCAAGCGGGCTGCTTTGTCCTGGATGGTGTCGAGCTTTTTGAGTGTTGTTGGAGCTGCAACTCATCCAGGCCATTAGAGAGTATTCCATCACACTCCCGACCCCGACCTGTGCCTTGTAGATGCTGGAAAGGCTTTGGGGAGTCAGGAGGTGAAACACTTGCTGCAGAATACCCAGCCTCTGATTCAGCCTGATTCAGCAATGGTAACGTCATTGAATATCATGGAGAAGTAGTTAGACTCTCACTTGTTGGAGATGGTCATTGCCTGGCACTTTAATGGTGCAAATGTTTTTTGCCGCTTATCAGCCAAAACCTGAATGTCGTCCAGGTCTTGCTGCATGTGGGCATGGACTGCTTCGTTTTCTGAGGAGTTGTGAATGGAACTGAACATTGTGCAGTCATCTGTGAACATCCCCACTTCTAATCTTATGATGAAGGGAAGGTCATTGATGAAGCAATTGAAGATGGTTGGGCCTAGGACACTGCCCTGAGGAACTGGTGAAGCGATGTCCTGGGTCTGGGATGATTGACCTCCAACAATCACAACCATCTTCCTTTGTGCTAGGTATGACTCCAACCAGTGGAGAGTTTTTCCTCTGATACCTATTGACTTCAATTTTACTCGGGCTCCTTGATGCTGCCTTGATGTCAAGGGCAGTCACTCTCACCTCACCTCTGGAATTCAGCTCTATCTGGAGGGCCTCCTGTGCACCTGCAGACACAGGATGTTTCTCTTTCTCTCCATGTCTTGCATCTCATCAGGACACCCTGGGACTCGCTCTCTCACATGTGCAGCCATTCCTCACAGATTCACTTTTCAAAAAATTCCCACGCTTCTTGCAGCCAAAAATGCAACTCCCCTTTAAGAGGTGCAGGCTGCCTTTAAGTAATGCTAGCACTCGTGATATTGGGCCCCCTGCTGATGTGTGCAGCCAATGAACAGTGCGACATGAGCTGGCTGCATGAACAGTTCTATCAGGGCAAGTAAGGACAGGCAACAAATGCCAGATATGCCAGTGATGCTCACATGCCAAGTATGAATAAAGAAAAAAGGAGCAGAAGACGAGAGAGGTAGAAAGGACACCGCTGGAGTTGATGATAAGGCAGGGGTGAGAGAAACGGAAATGAGAGACCAATGGACAGGAAGATACAAAAAATGAGAGCAGCAAGAGATAGGGCAGTGTGAGAGAGAAGATAAGAAAAATCATTTCTATCTAACATGAAACCTTACTTCACAAACATCTTGACTGGGTGCTTGGTAGGAATATTAGGGCTGATTGTCGCAGTGTGGGCCATGTAGTTCATGCGACTGGTCATTGCCCCTGAGCCGGTCAGTCCTCCAAAACCGGTCAGTGCCCTCGAGCCAGTCCAGTGCCCCATAGCTGGTCAGTACCCCCTAGCCAGTCAGTGCCCCAAACTGTCCCTGGCTCTCACTGCCAGCCCACACTGCGACAATCAGCCCTAATATTCCTACCAAGCACCCAGTCAAGGTGTTTGTGAAGTAAGCTTTCATGTTAGATAGAAATGATTTTTCTTATCTTCTCTCTCACACTGCCCTATCTGTTGCTGCTCTCATTTTTTGTATCTCCCTGTCCATTGGTCTCTCATTTCCATTTCTCTCACACTGTCTCTCACTCTGTTTCTCTTTCTGTCATTGCTGTCTCAATCACATTTCTGTCTGTCACTGGTCTCTTTTTTTCTGTCTGTCTGTCTCTCTCTCATTGCTACTTCTCCCATATGGCTCCCCATTACTGCTTTCTCTCTCTCTTTCACTCTGTCGCTGTCTCTCTGCTTCTCTGCCTCTTCCATTGCTGTTACTTATCTTGCTCGATGTTTGAATCATTGGATCGTGGAATGATATACAGTCAGAAGGAGGATCTTCTGCCCATCGTGCCTTTGCTGGCTCTTTGAAAGAGCTACTTAATTAGTCCCACTTCTCTGCTCCTTCCCTATAGCCCTGAAAATGTTTCCCCCTCAATAGAAACATAGAAACATAGAAAATAGATGCAGGAGTAGGCCATTCGGCCCTTCTAGCCTGCACCGCCATTCAATGAGTTCATGGCTGAACATGCAACTTCAGTACCCCATTCCTGCTTTCTCACCATACCCCTTGATTCCCCTAGTAGTAAGGACTTCATCTAACTCATTTTTGAATATATTTAGTGAATTGGCCTCAACAACTTTCTGTGGTAGAGAATTCCACAGGTTCACCACTCTCTGGGTGAAGAAATTCCTCCTCATCTCGGTCCTAAATGGCTTACCCCTTATCCTTAGACTGTGTCCCCTGGTTCTGGACTTCCCCAACATTGGGAACATTCTTCCTGCATCTAACCTGTCTAACCCCGTCAGAATTTTAAACGTTTCTATGAGGTCCCCTCTCATTCTTCTGAACTCCAGTGAATACAAGCCCAGTTGATCCAGTCTTTCTTGATAGGTCAGTCCCGCCATCCCGGGAATCAGTCTGGTGAACCTTCGCTGCACTCCCTCAATAGCAAGAATGTCCTTCCTCAGGTTAGGAGACCAAAACTGTACACAATACTCCAGGTGTGGCCTCACCAAGGCCCTGTACAATTGTAGCAACACCTCCCTGCCCCTGTACTCAAATCCCCTCGCTATGAAGGCCAACATGCCATTTGCTTTCTTAACCGCCTGCTGTACCTGCATGCCAACCTTCAATGACTGATGTACCATGACACCCAGGTCTCTTTGCACCTCCCCTTTTCCTAATCTGTCACCATTCAGATAATAGTCTGTCTCTCTGTTTTTACCACCAAAGTGGATAACCTCACATTTATCCACATTATACTTCATCTGCCATGCATTTTCCCACTCACCTAACCTATCCAAGTCGCTCTGCAGCCTCATAGCATCCTCCTCGCAGCTCACACTGCCACCCAACTTAGTGTCATCCGCAAACTTGGAGATACTACATTTAATCCCCTCGTCTAAATCATTAATGTACAGTGTAAACAGCTGGGGCCCCAGCACAGAACCTTGCGGTACCCCACTAGTCACTGCCTGCCATTCTGAAAAGTCCCCATTTACTCCTACTCTTTGCTTCCTGTCTGACAACCAGTTCTCAATCCATGTCAGCACACTACCCCCAATCCCATGTGCTTTAACTTTGCACATTAATCTCTTGTGTGGGACCTTGTCGAAAGCCTTCTGAAAGTCCAAATATACCACATCAACTGGTTCTCCCTTGTCCACTCTACTGGAAACATCCTCAAAAAATTCCAGAAGATTTGTCAAGCATGATTTCCCTTTCACAAATCCATGCTGACTTGGACCTATCATGTTACCTCTTTTCAAATGCACTGCTATGACATCCTTAATAATTGATTCCATCATTTTACCCACTACCGATGTCAGGCTGACCGGTCTATAATTCCCTGTTTTCTCTCTCCCTCCTTTTTTAAAAAGTGGGGTTACATTGGCTACCCTCCACTCTATAGGAACTGATCCAGAGTCAATGGAATGTTGGAAAATGACTGTCAATGCATCCACTATTTCCAAGGCCACCTCCTTAAGTACTCTGGGATGCAGTCCATCAGGCCCTGGGGATTTATCGGCCTTCAATCCCATCAATTTCCCCAACACAATTTCCCGACTAATAAGGATTTCCCTCAGTTCCTCCTCCTTAATAGACCCTCCGACCTCTTTTATATCCGGAAGGTTGTTTGTGTCCTCCTCAGTGAATACCGAACCAAAGTACTTGTTCAATTGGTCCGCAATTTCTTTGTTCCCCGTTATGACTTCCCCTGATTCTGACTGCAGGGGACCTACGTTTGTCTTTACTAACCTTTTTCTCTTTACGTATCTATAGAAACTTTTGCAATCCGTCTTAATGTTCCCTGCAAGCTTCTTCTCGTACTCCATTTTCCCTGCCCTAATCAAACCCTTTGTCCTCCTCTGCTGAGTTCTAAATTTCTCCCAGTCCCCGGGTTCGCTGCTATTTCTGGCCAATTTGTATGCCACTTCCTTGGCTTTAATGCTATCCCTGATTTCCCTTGATAGTCACGGTTGAGCCACCTTCCCTTTTTTATTTTTACGCCAGACAGGAATGTACAATTGTTGTAGTTCATCCATGCGGTCTCTAAATGTCTGCCACTGCCCATCCACAGTCAACCCCTTCAGTATCATTCGCCAATCTATCCTAGCCAATTCACGCCTCATACCTTCAAAGTTACCCTTCTTTAAGTTCTGGACCATGGTCTCTGAATTAACTGTTTCATTCTCCATCCTAATGCAGAATTCCACCATATTATGGTCACTCTTCCCCAAGGGGCCTCGCACAACGAGATTGCTAATTAATCCTCTCTCATTACACAACACCCAGTCTAAGATGGCCTCCCCCCTAGTTGGTTCCTCGACATATTGGTCTAAAAAACCATCCCTTATGCACTCCAGGAAATCCTCCTCCACCGTATTGCTTCCAGTTTGGTTAACCCAATCTATGTGCATATTAAAGTCACCCATTATAACTGCTGCACCTTTATTGCACGCACCCCTAATTTCATGTTTGATGCCCTCCCCAACATCACTACTACTGTTTGGAGGTCTGTACACAACTCCCACTAACGCTTTTTGCCCTTTGGTATTCTGCAGCTCTACCCAGATAGATTCCACATCATCTCAAGTACTTATTCAATTCCCGATCAAACCCCTTCATGATTTTGCACACCTCTATTAAATCTCCTCTTAACATTAATATAAAAGCAAAATACTGCGGATGCTGGAAATCTGAAATACAAACAGAAAATGCTGAAAATACTCAGCAGGTCAGGCAGCATCTGTGGAGAGAAACAGAGTTAACGTTTCAGGTCAATGATCTGACGAAAGGTCATTGATCGGAAACGTTGGCCTGAATTTTAACATTAAAGAGTGAGTGGGTTTGCGAGCATGTGGGTGGCTAGAAGCACAGAAATTGACAGTGTGTCAGGAAGCTGGCTTCAACCTATCAGCTTCCGCATTTAACTCGAGCCCGTTAGGCTGTGAGCGATAGACCTGGTGGACACGCATTACCAGTGGTTGTCAAAGTCATCACCGCCCTCAACTTCTTTGCCTCAGGCTCCTTTCAGGGATCTGCAGGTGATACTTGCAGGATCTCACAGTCGATCACCCACAAAATCATCACCCACAAAATCATGACCGATGCCATGTTTGCCAGGGCAGACATTTATATACACTTTGCCACCGATGAAGCCAGGTGCTTGGCTTTTTATCTCTGGCTGGCTTCCCACAGACACAGGGCATAATCGACTGCACACATGTGACCATTAAGGCACCCCAACATCATCCAGGAGTGTTTATGAACCAGAAGGGCTTCCAGTCCCTCAATGTGCAGCTCGTCGGCAAACACAAACCGATCATTATGCATGTGTGCACCAGATTCCTGGCAGCTGTCATGATTCATTCATCCTGCGTCAGTCCACCCTGCCTGAGCTCTTTCCACCTCTGACCAGACGTATCAGTTGGCTGCTTGGAGACAAGGGATATCCAATGAAGATATGGCTGATGACACCCTTGAGGAGGTCAAACAATGAGACCGAAGAGCGCTACAATCAAAGCCAGATGACGACAAGATATGTAATAGAGCAAGTAATCGGGATGCTGAAGTTGCACTTCAGATGCCTGGACAGATCTGGAGGAGCCCTTCAATACACACCACCCAGGATCTCCAGAATGATCATGGTATGCTGCGCTCTGCACATCATAGTGTAGAAGCGAGAATTGGAGCTTCTGGAGGAGCAAGGCACAGAGTGCATTGCCTCTTCAGAGGAGGAGGGGGAACAGGAGTAGGAGGAGGAGGAAGTTTGATGTGGACATGACACCAGCAACGGTGCACATTGCTGCCAGGGATGCCCGGGTTGGCCTCATAATGGCACGATTTAGTTAGGTTACACCAGTGCACCCATATTGCACCCAGGTGAACCAACTTCCCCACCCCCGCCCCCCCCCCCCCCACCAGCCCGCATAACTACAAAGCAGTCCTAAAATGACCAAACCATTCCTGTCACACCGCCCATTGCTTGCAGTTAAGTCATGTCTTACCATCCATTACAACTGACAAGGCCACTTGTCAGGCAGCAGGCAAAAATGGGCAAGACAGGAAAGTGGTGCAAAGAAATAATTTTATGTGCCTCCAAATAACATAAACTTAACAGTGAAACATTGCTTAACACACCCTTGTGCATACGATTGAGTATCTAGAATCGTTTCATCTTCCTCTTCCGACTACATCTACGTCATGCAACACCTGTGGCTTCAGCAGAGGAAGAGGCAGGCTGCTCACTTCCCTGCTCTGACTGCTGAGATGCTTTTGGCCGACATTCTCTGGATTTTGGAGCCCAGGAGGGCCTTGCCAAAGACTGCTCCACCTGAACCTGTGTAAGGACAGACTCAGCCATCGAGACACAAGGTAGCAGGTAGGGCTCTGACTGAGGCAGGGGCAAGGGGGCAAGGAAGCACTTTGAGCAGAGCACACACTTCCAGGTCCCCTTTCACCATCATCCCTCTCATGGTACACCCTTACTTCCCTGCTAGCAAGGAGTTGCAGAGCACTTTGCTGCACATGCGTGGAGCAATGGAGGAACTAGTAAAGGTGGCATTCAGAGTGTGCACAGTGTTGGTGAGAGCAAGCATGCATTCATTTGAACACCACATTTGATGCTCCATGCAGGTGTCCATTCTTTCCATGGACGAACACATCATTCCCATGGCCTGCGATATCATGCCAGTCATGCTGGAATTGGACTCCTCCATTGTCCCTGAAAGTATGCATGTTATTTATGTAACCCTTGGCAACATGTATCATACCACCACCAGAGGGCGTACCTGTTGGAGTCCCAAGGCATCCCAGCATCCCTTGGGAGCACTGTATATAAGAAGGCCTCGCATGCTGTACCCACACTCTGGAGTTTAATTAAAGAAGCTCAGGTCACACTCACTCATTGCATAAAGTACTCAGTTGTATCACTTTATTTTGAGCGTAACAATTGGCGACGAGAATGGGATCAAGCACTTCACATCTGCCCCGTTCAAGCCCGCATCCAACGGTAAGACAGAATGGGCAGTTCAGACCATCAAGCAAAGCTTGAAATATGTGTCGGAAGGCTCCCTGCAGACCCGCCTGCCCCGAGTCCTGCTCAGCTACCGCACCGGACCCCACTCGCTCACCGGGGTTCCCCCAGCCGAGCTGCTCATGAAAAGGGCACTCAAAACAAGGCTCTCTCTTGTCCACCCTGATCTCCATGATCATGTCGAGGGCAGGCGGCATCAACAAAGCATGAACCATGATCGCGCAAACTTGTCATGTCAATGACCCTGTTTTTATATTCAACTATGGACAGGGTCCCAAATGGCTTGCTGGCATGGTCACAGCCAAAGAAGGGAGTAGGGTGTTTCAGGTCAGACTGGCTAATGGACTAACCTGCAGAAAGCATTTGCACCAAACCAAATTGCGATCCACAAACAGCCACAAGCAACCCGAAGAGGACACCACCAACTTCGACCCTCCAACACACACACAAGTGGCAACCGACATCATGGTTGACCACGAAGCTGAACTCAGCAGCCCGGTAAGACCAGCTGCCCAGCAGCCCAGCAAAGAACCAACCAACTCACCCACACCTGCATTTGTACCGAGACAATCGACAAGGGAGCGAAAAGCCCCAGATCGTCTCACCCTGTGAATAAGTGCACTATTGACTTTGGGAGGGAGTGATGTTATTTATGTAACCCTTGGCAACCAGTATCATACCACCACCAGAGGGCGTACCTGTTGGAGTCCCAAGGCATCCCAGCATTCCTTGGGAGCACTGCATATAAGCAGGCCACCCACGAGGTACCTGCACTCTGGAGTTTAATTAAAGAAGCTAAGGTCACACTTACTCATTGCATACAGTACTCAGTTGTATCACTTTATTATGAGCGTAACAGTGCACATCGTGGCTGGAAGTCCTGCCAGAGCCTCATGCATTTTTTGCTGCTCCTCCAGAATCAGCCACTTTTTGGATGACCCCCCGAGGTTCAGCAGCTTTGTCCAGCTGGGCAGAGCTTGGAGCAGTCTGCGCCCTTCGACAAGGACTCTCCATTGCTGTCCCTGTCTCCACCATCTGCTCTTGCTCACATGTGATGTGTAAGACATCAGGTGACAACACTACTTTCTGACTTACTGGTCCCACCGATGTATGTGTATCTGCACTGGTGCTTGGTGTGCATGCGTCCTGTGACAGCGCACCTCACGGTCTGCAACCTCCTCTGAGGAATATTCTTGCTCCACTGCTTGGACTGTCTGGGTGACACTTGATGGGCATGTGGGAGAGTAAAGACATGAATTAGAACTGTTATGTTAAGAATGTTTTAAGTGACCGTTATGCACATGATCATATTTCACTGGCTGCTGACATCCAGTCAACATAAGTGACTGTTGTATGCCATGTGGCTGTGTGATATTTAATTCTGTCACTAGGTAGTTGGGAGTTCCCCATCTCTCCATCTTCCACCGCCATCAACTTCATTATTCCGCTGATCTTCAGCGCCTCCACCGCAGCAGTGCTGTTATGACTGGAGGGCCACCTTCAGTTCTGCCTCTCCCACCTATTCTGTGCTCTCTTCTCCTCCAAGGAGGGCAACAAAAGACCTTTGGGTGGGTGTCATGGAATGAGTGGAAGGGATGGATGGGCAACACCTGTAGAGGGTGACTATGAGGGAGAGGCGTGACATTGCATTAAGATGAGGGCGCGTGTCAGTGGTGGATGGTCAGATGGAGATGTGAGGAGGTGCATAGACAGAGAGGGGAAGGTGCATCTGCAAGATCGGTTGGTGTGAGGAGTGCTGTGCAGGAGTAGGCTTGGGAAGGCAGAGTAAGGAGGTTTGGATGACATACCCATCAGGATGTAATTGAATGTGGCACTGTACTCTCCCTTTCCTGCCCTCATGAGATCATTAAAGTGCTTCCTGCACTGTATCCAGGAACTCGCCACCACACTCCTACTGCTCACTTCTGCTGCTATCTCCAGCCATGCCTTGTTGGTCTCAGCTGCTGGCCTCTTCCTCCAGTCAGCAGGGAATAGGACTTTCCTGCAGGGCTCTAACTCCTTGGAGCAGGAGTTCCAGGGAGGCATTACTGACTGTAGGGGCAGCTTTTTGGCGCAGAGCCTCCATTTTTTATTCTCCAGCAAGATAAGTCTCTTTAGGAACAAGCAAATCACTCTCCACAGAAACTATTCTTTTCCCCACTAACTGCTCTTCAACCTCCACTTCAACTGTCATCTTTGCATTGTTCCTTTAAATACCTGAGCTAAATTGGACCCATGCATGATGTCATTACGCCTGATCCCGTTAATTGGTCGGGAAACCCGGAAGTCAGATTCAAATGCAGTGACTTCATGAAAAAGCCAATACAAAATACGCCGCAAAATGTGCCAGTGCATCGCAAAGGTAAAAATTCCGGCCGTTTACTCTGTTTCTCTCTCCACAGACGCTGTCTGACCTGCTGAGTGTTTCCAGCATTTTCTGTCCTTAACCTTTTCTACACGAAAGACAACAACCTTGATACAATGATACAAATGATACAATGAACTCTGTACTGTGAGCCAGTGATTAGGTGTAACCTGGTCAGTCTTTGACTGTTTAGTAACTTGTAAAGAAATGTAAATGTATTCTCATCCATTCCGTGTACTGCTTTCATATGCAGAATGCTACATGTAACGTGATTCGTGATCGGTATTGAAATGTATCCTGGAATGTAATGTAAACCTGTTCTTATCTGCTCCATGCAATATCCTTATTTGCACAGTACTACATGTAACGTGATTTACAGATTGTACTAAACTGTACCTTGAAATGAAATGCACGCCAATGCATTGTATGGAACTGCTATCAGCATCCAAACGAATTATACGGAATTGCTGACCGCAAGGTACTGAACTATTTTCCAATATATTGTGAAAATGTTATATGAATAAAGTATATTTTTGAAAAAAAAGTAACCTGGTCAGTCTTTAATGGCTTCCAGAAGTGAGGATACAAAGGTGAAGTTCAGGTTATATACCGGGCCCAGCATGAGTGTACCTATGACCCTAGGACCTCCAACGGTAGTGCCCCCTGCTGGCGGGCAGACCTTATGTACATACATTACATCATTCCCCCCCGCAGTTCTTGGCACAAGTCCATATTAAAAATTCAGACGGTCCGGAGCCCTTTGCTCCCTGGTTGACCGCCTCAGTACAATCCCAGTACAATCTCCGTTTAATTTTACCACCATCATTATCGGTTGGCTCTTTGTTAGGAACGCACGTACGCTTTACACTTCCTCCTCGGAGCTCTCAAATGCCTCGGGCTGCATCGCCAGATCCACGCTGAATTGATCATCATCCACTTGCTCTGCTGTGGACACATCCACTGAAGATGCCCCGTCTTTGCACACCCGCTGCATACATACTGCCTGAAGCGGCACTGATGGGGTCAGTGATTGCCCTCGCAACACCAACATGTTGAGCTCGGATTTGTGCCCGATGGTGGGTTTTGAGCGGCTCCTGTTCTTGCATAAGCAATCGAGTAGGCCCTTGATGGCGAACTTTGAGCGGCTCCCAGTCTTGCAGACGCAGTCGAGTAGGCTCTGCCATGTGCAGCTCTGGTGGCCGCCGATACAATTTTGTACACAATACTTGCCGTGGAGTTCCTGTTTTGTCGCGATATCTGCTTCGTACTTTTCTGCGTGGACATGCAAGCCTGGGCGATGGTGATGACCTTGCTGAGGTCCGGCCTCTCCGCAGCCAGCAGCTTACTTAAGATCGCCTCATGGTTGACCCCGATCAAGAAAAAGTCACGCAGCATGTCTTCCAATGCAGACCCAAATTTGAAAGGCCCTGCAAGACGTCTCAGGTCGGCAAAAAATGCCGCTACATCCTGGCCTTTTGGACGAATGTGCGTATAGAAGCGATATCTGGATATGAAGATTCCTTCCGTGGGTTTAAGGTGTTCCCGAACTAGAGCACACAGTTCTTTGTAATCCTTTTCTGTAGGAAGAGTGGGTGAGAGCAGATTCTTGATGAATGCATAGATCCTGGAGCCACAGACGGTGAGAAGAACTGCCCTGCGCTTCTCTGCATCCTTGTCTTTGTTTAGGTCATTTGCCACGAAATACTGGTCAAGACGATCCGTGAAATCTCCCCAATCTTCTCCCTCATTGAATCCAACAGTACTCAATCGTGCTGTGCTCGCCATACTTTTGCGTGGGTTCATATTTGCCTCGTCGCCAGTTGTAGTGTATGAAATGATACAATGAACACCGTACTGTGAGCCAGTGACTAGGTGTAACCTGGTCAGTCTTTAATGGCTTCCAGAATACAAAGGTGAAGTTCAGGTCATATACCGGGCCCAGTACGAGTGTACCTATGACCCTAAGACCTCCGACGGTAGTGCCCCCTGTTGGTGGGCAGACCTTATGTACATACATTACACTCTGCTGTTTCTCTTACACTGCCCTCTCTGGTGCTGGGTCTTTTTTTCTGATTGTTGTCTCTCTAAAACTGTTCCATCTATTGCTGTTGTCTCTCTCATGGCGATTTCTCGCACCTTGCACTTTCTTGCTGTTTATTCTCTTCCTCTCTCTCTCTCTCTTGTTGCAATTTCTCTCACTCTGGAGTTGAATCAGCAGGAGCTTGCCCACAACAGTTTACGATGTGAAGTTTTAAACTCTTTCACGGTGTTGGGGTGGGGGGGGGGTGGAGGTGCAGAAAAACCTCTGTGAATGCTGGGTAGTGTGGAGAGGGATCGCACCAGGCTGACTTTAAATTACATCCTTAAAATCACTGTTACAACCACAAGTGCTTGCTGGCACTAACTCAACTTAGGTTTCGATGTTTGCATCACCTTCAAACACGTTAAAGAAATAGATGGTATACTATAAATAGGCATGACTCATTAAATCAGAGGAAGAGTCACTGTCATGTTATAGGTGAGTCTGGGAAGAGGTGATGTTAGGAAAGAGTGAGCTGAATGGTTTCAGTGCGTGCAGGTTGGCAGCTAGGGAATATGAACTTTGTTACGGTAAGATCACCCACCCAGAGAAAATGGCAGGCTATTGAGATACTAAAATGGACGTGTTTATTTGTACTGCCAAAATGGCCACCATGCTCCACCCTTTGTTTCTGATTGGTCCCCTTGGAGGATAAGCCACACCCTGAAGTTTCACAGGAATGTATCACTGGAACCATCCATCCCAAGCTCTCACTGACTTTGCAAATTGTAACTTGATCCACTTTGGCTTCCTGAAGCGACAGAGGATAGATCTCCCTAGAAGACAGCAAGGGCCAACCAAAGTGCCTTACCCCAGTCCAAGTACATGCCTCCCCCACCCGCCCCACCCCCCATAGATGGGGCATTGTGTACGGATTGTTAACAGGTTTATTGGGTATGAAGTGAATAGTGACAGTGTCGTGACCTCTGGATATCATCTATTCCAACAATGTCCCTTGTAGAGGGTTGGAAGAACGTGATCTGTCTACCCTGAGTTCCCCCTCTCCCCTCCGACAACACCCCCACCCGTGTCTCTCTCTCTCCCCCCGCCCCCCGCAGTCCCTCTCTGCCCCCAGCCTCTCTCTCTCTTTCTCCCCCAGACGCTCTCTCTCTCGCTCTCCCCCCACCAGTCTCTCTCCCCTCCAGCCTCTCTCTCTCTCTCCCCCTCCAGTCTCTCTCTGCCCCCAACCTCTCTCTCGCTCCCCCAGTCTCTCTCTCCCCTCAAGTCTCTCTCTCCCCCCAGTCTCTCTCTCTCCCCCAGTCTCTCTCTCTCTCTCTCCCCAGCCCCTCGCTCTCTCCCTCAAGCCTCTCTCTCCCTCAGCCTCTTTCTCTCCCCAGTTTCTCTCTCTCTCCTCCAGTTTCTCTCACCCTCCCCTAGTCTCCCCTCCCCCCCAGCCTCTCTCTCGCCACCGCCCCCTGCCCCCCACCCCCCCATCTCCATCGGGTTCAGGACCGCTGGCATCGGGCTCAGGACCATCAATATTGGGCCCACGCCAGCCGGGGGGAGAGAGTCATAGCCTCAGCTCCTGATTCTTGGCATCATCATCATCATCATCATCATAGGCAGTCCCTCTGAATCGAGAAAGACTTGCTGCCACTCCTGAAGTGAGTTCTTTGGTGGCTGAACTATCTAATGCGAGAGCCATATACTCTGTCACAGGTGGGACAGATAGTCGTTGAGGGAAGGGGTGGGTGGGACTGGTTTGCCGCATGCGCTTTCCGCTGCCTGCGCTTGATTTCTGCATGCACTCGGCGATGAGATTCGAGGTGCTCAGCGTCCTCCCGGATGCACTTCCTCCACTTAGGACTGTCTTTGGCCAGGGACTCCCAGGTGTCAGTGGAAATGTTGCACTTTATCAGGGAGGCTTTGAGGGTGTCCTTATAATGTGCAGTGGATCGCACACTCCCCTCAGTTAGAAAGTTGTGGGTTTGAATCCTCATTCCAGAGACTTGAGTTCAAAATCTAGGCCGATACTCCAGTGCAGTGCTGAGAAAGTGCTGCACTGTTGGAGGTGTCGTCTTTCAGATGAGATGTTAAACCGAGGCCCCGGCTGCTCTCTCAGGTGGATGTAAAGGATTCCATGGCACTATTTCGAAGAAGAGCAGGGGAGTTATCCCCGGTGTCCTGGCCAATATTTAACCCTCAATCAACATAACAAAGACAAATTATCTGGTCATGTATCCCACTGCTGTTTGTGGGACCTTGCTGTGCACAAATTGGCCGCTGCGATTCCTACATTACAACAGTGACTACACTTCAAAAGTACTTCATTGGCTGTAAATCGCTTTAGGAAGACCTGAAGTCATGACAGCTGCTGTATAAATGGAAGTCTGTTCTTTAAAGAACAGGTCTTTTGGAGACAAGCAATGATTCAGTTCCATTAAAACCCCAATATGTACTGGTGGAGCTGGGGGTGAAAGGAAGATTGGCTTGTTTGGTTCTGCAGAGCATTCTCCCCACAGGACAATGGTCCAGGCTGTGCAACAGCAGGTGACCGGAAGAGTAAATGTGGTACCAACCTTTCAGAGTTTTCCAAAAGAAAGAGGTTTGGCTGGCAAGCTAAGACTACTTAGCGTTTCCCCATACCAAGCAGACAGGCAAAGTATGTTTGTCGCACAGTGTCTCTCCCAACATATTACACTTTGTTCTGTGGTCACATGCACAGCACTCAGATGATCCCACAGCTCTTTCATAGCTTCAATGTTTCCCTGTACTGCAGCATGGCACACTGTCTAACTGCCACTTAAAACTGGAACTATTGTCACTCTTACATTTTGTAAAGACGAGTACAACAAGTTTCAAAGAAAGCTGTATGTTGCTTGTCATTGACTCGCCCATGCTGGGATGCAAGGTTTGCATCCGGGCGTCACTCTGCAATTTCAGGGCCTATGCTTCCGTGGTGCCAGCAGCTGAAAAATCATTGTGACCAATGTTGCAATGACAGTTGCTCCGTATTAGCATGGAGGACTGAGGAACTATAATGTGCCTGATTGATGGTGCAGCCTCATGTGGCCAGTCAGCATGAAGGATGCTGGGAATCTGTGCATATCGGAAGTGCAAAAGATTACTTAATTGGGGATGGGGGCTTTCTATAATGCAAACGAACTGCCTAAGCAATGCTCCATTTGCTGAGTATCCAGTTCAAAAAGACACTGAAGAGAAAGCTGGCTGAAAAAATGTTTTGCCTTGGTGGCCCCTACCTTCCAATAGGACCACCCATGTTTCCTTCTATTCTGCCATGCCCAGAAGTTACCTCAGTGTCTTTTATTAAGTGTCTATTCACATTCCATCCCAAAATATATAACCTCAAAGCACTCCACATTAAATTGCATCTTCCACCTATCTGCCCATTCCATTAACATTTCTTTCTTCCTGAAGTCTTTTCCAGTCTTCCTCAGCATTTGCAAAACCTCTTGGTGCTAGTCTGGAAGGAGGGGTATGTAAAGGGAGCCTGCAACTGCAAGCACTATAATCATGATATGGATACTCACGCCTGGATGAAGAGAATAATTGCTGTTCTGGTTCATTCATCACTCTCATCTCTTGTGGCAGAGGAAAAGGTTACACACAACCAGCGACAAAGAAACACAACTGGAGGGGGAACAGCAGTCTCAGAAGCCGCGGGCACACAGTGAGGAATCATTGCAGCTGATGAAAGGCACATGGCAAAGGCTGTGGAAGATAGGGAAATAGGAAGTGAGGTTCCAAGAGGAGGCTGATAAAGGCAGGTCAAGGGAGAACATAGTTGGTTTCTGCCAAAGTTACGGTGGTGAAGCGGGAGAAGGCCCAAGAAAATTAACGGTGTTTGTATTTTTAGCATCCATATGGTGGCTTAATGGAAGAGTAAAAAAGAAAGATCTTGCATTTATATAGTGCCTTTCACGACCTCAGCATGTCCCAAAGCGCTTTATAGCCAATGAAGTACTTTTGAAGTGTAGTCACTGTTGTAATGTAGGAAATACAGCAGCCAATATGCACACAGCAAGATCCCTCAAACAACAATATGATAATGACCAGATAATCTGTTTAGGTGTTGGTTGTGGAATAAATGTTGCCCAGGACACTGGGGACAACTCCCCTGCTCTTCTTCAAAATTGCATCCACCTGAAAGAGCAGACTCGGCCTCAATTTAATGCTTCATCTGACAGACAGCACCTCCAACACTGGAGTCAGCCTAGATTTTGTGCTTCAGTCTCTGGAGTGGGACTTGGACTTATAACCTTCTGACTCAGAAGCAAAAGTGCTACCAACTGAACTACAGCTGCAGAGACAGTTGGTGAAGCAACTGGGCACATCAAGGTGCGCAACTCTGCCCCATCCTGACTAATTCTGTTGTGGCATCTGAGCTACCCCAGCATAAATCCAAACCCACTTGGTAGGAAGTGGTTGGGCAGTCAGAAGGGTTTTCACTTTGTGAAGCACCAAGCACTACTAAGCATGAGGAACTGGGAGTGAAAGAGGAGGAGAGTACCATTCCTCCCCGGAGGGTGGAGAAACAACTGCCAACATATACTGGGCATTTCAGCACTTGGAATCCATCTTAGAATTGGGTTACCACCATTTTGAAAAGACATAGATGCCTTGGAAAAGGTCCAGAGGAGAGCAATGAGAATGATTCCTACCTTAAAGAACCTCCGCTACCGAGATAGGCTTAAGGGTCTAATTTCTTTCGAGCAGCATAGATTTAGAGGCGACCTGACAGAGGGATATAAAATAATTAAAGGCTGGATAGTCTGCCTATTGAGAAATTATTTAAGTTTAACAGGTTGTGGAGGACCACGGGATACGAGTTTGAACGATGTAAGAGTAGGAATAGACTGGATGTTAGGTGTTTCTTCTCTTCCCAAAGTGTAGTGAACCTCTGGAATACTTTGTCAGCTGGTGTGCTGGGTGCTGACATGCCTTCAAGAGAGAACTGGACCAGTTCTTGACTGAGGCAGAGATTGTATCACATAGATGGGAAGTGTCTTTATAGATAGCACTTGGCCGTGTGTCAGCCATGGCTCACTGGGAGCACTCTTCTCTAAGTCAGATGGTTGTGGGTTCAAGTCCCACTCCAGAGACTTGAGTGCAAAAATCTAGGCTGATACTCCAGGGCAGTACTGAGGGATGAGATGTTAAATCGAGGTCCCATCTGCACTCTTGGGTGTCCTGGCTAATATTTATCCCTCAATCAACATCACTAAAAACAGATTATCAGGTCATTATCACATTGCTGTTTGTGGGAGCTTGCTGTGTGCAAATTGGTTGCTGCATTTCCTACATTACACTTCAAATACTTAATTGGCTGTAAAGCGCTTTGGGACGTACTGAGGTCGTGAAAGGCACAAAATAAATGCAAGACTTTCTTTATGTGATCTCCTGGACTAGTTTTGACTGACTGAGAGGGTCAGAGAGGAATTTTCCAGCGTATATTATTGGCCCTGAGTTTTTTTGGTTTTTTTGCCTCTCCCAGGAGATGTCATGACTGCGGGTGAGGGGAAGGGTCTCGTTATTGATGCCGGCCATCATGAGGTGTGGGCAGGCTTGATGGACCAGCTGGTCGTTTCCTGCCCGCCAATTTTGGATACTCTTATATGCCACCTTATAATTTTGCTCTGGTTCATGTATCAGGCAGGAACCATCATGCATTCACCACTTAATGCAAGTACAACTAAGACAGGAAATATACTTAGGAAAAGAACTCAAGGTATGAAGTATTTGACAAAGGCCTTTTTAAAGGGCAGGTAGCAATTCAGTCCCACTAAACAACTGGGAACATATTTTGCTCTCTGTGTAAAGTTAAAGAATATTTTCATTGTTTAAAATCCTCTTCAATTCAATACAAGAATTTTTTTTCAACATGACAGGCAGAAGAAAATATGCCCTCAGGTATTTAATGTATGAATATAAGGTACTCATGTAAGTGTTAGGTGAACATATAAAGAGAATCTTGTTGGTACCATTATTCTGCAGTATAGAAATGTATTGCATTTTTATGCAACATCCAGGCTCGAACTATTATTCATGAGCTCCTTTGAACAATAACGAATTGTATATATAGCATTTAAATCTGCTGAACTTCTGTTTCTGTTCTACATACTAATAAAAAATGAACGTGAAGCTATTTCAAATTCAATCAGGCTGTGCTTAGGAAATAAAGGGCAAAAAAAACCTCAAATATATCTGTATGCAGAAAGTGTTCAGAAACATATGACATTTTCCAAACCTGCATGAGAAATAATGCATACAAGTGCACATTGTGCAAGGTTCCTTGACTACTGCTTCCTATAGTACATGACTTGATAGAATCAACAGAAAGATCAGGCAACTAAAGACAGGAATACTTTTGTTTGCATTAAATACCAAAACATCTTAAACATTTCTTACATTCAGGATTTTGATTCTAATTCCCCGTTCAATATATGTGCTGGATCTAAAATCAGGCCCTTCTCCTTATCTCCCTTTATATTTTTGGCAATGAAGTGAAGCTCTGTCGTGTTCTTTCCTGGTCAAGGATGATCAAAGAGCTCAGAGTGACAGGCATTTGTTTTTGATTGTGCGATCAGAAGCATTTGCCCCAGAGCACGAAGAAATGTTATTCCCACAGAAAGGGCTCCTGTGTGATCCAGCAGGCATGTCCAGCAGATGGTGGAGTCTCTGCATCTACGGAGGTTTCGAGTCTGATCGGGCACCTTAGCCCAGAGGATGCTGAAAAAATAGCAGCAAGTTGATGGCACATGCTGTTATTAGTGCATAAAAAAACACCAAATTGCAGTGAGCAAGAAATATGCCGTGAGTTACAAATCGCCAGAAATTGCTGGATTTGTGCCACTCTGCTGTTGGCCTCGCAAAAAATGGAGCTCACAGTCAATCTCCCCGTGAGTGTCAAGAAATTGCTGCATTAAAGAACATAAGAAATAGGATCAGGAGTAGGCTATTTGACCCCTCGAGTCTGCTCCGCCATTCAATAAGATCATGGTTGATCTGATCATGGACTCAGCTCCACTTTCCTGCCCGCTCCCCATAACCCTTCACTCCTTTATTGCTCAAAAATCTGTCGATCCCCGCCTTAAAAATATTCAATGACCCAGTCTCCACAGCTCTCTGTGGCAGAGAATTCCATAGATTTACAACCATCAGAGAAGAAATTTCTCCTCATCTCAGTTGTAAATGGGCAGCCCCTTATTCTAAGACTATGTCCCCTAGTTTTAGTGGACATATGTGGAAGTATCCTCTCTGCATCCACCTTGTCAAGCCCCCTCATTATCTTATATGTTTCAATAAGATCACCTCTCATTCTTCCGAACTCCAATGTGTATAGGCTCAACCTATCCTCATAAGTCAACCCCCTCATCTCCGCAATTAACCTAGTGAACCGTCTCTGAACAGCCTCCAATGCAAGTATATCCTTCCTTAAATGCGGAGACCAAATTGCTGTGTGCAATACTCCAGGTGTGGCCTCACCAATACCCTGTACAGTTGTAGCAGGACTTCTTTGCATTTATACTCCATCCTCCTTAAAATAAAGGCCAACATTCCATTTGCCTTCCTGATTACTTGCTTTACCTGCATGCTCACTTTTTGTGTTTTATGCACAAGGACCCCCAGGTCTCTCTCTACTGCAGCACTTAGCAAATTTTCTCCATTTAAATTATAATTTGCTTTTCTATTATTTCTGCCGAAGTGGATAACCTCACATTTTCCAATATTATACACCATCTGCCAAATGTTTGCCCATTCACTTAGCCTGTCTATATCCCTTTGCAGATTATTTGTGTCCTCCTCACAATTTGCTTTCCCACCATCTTTGTATCATCAGCAAACTTGGCTACATTACACTCAGTCCCTTCATCCAAGTCATTAATATAGATTGTAAACAGTTGAGGACCCAGCACCAATCCCTGAGGCATCCCACTAGTCACTGTTTGCCAACTGGAAAATGACCCATTTATCCCGACTCTCTGTTTTCTGTTAGTTAGCCAATCCTCTATCCATGCTAATATATTACCCCCAACCCCATGAGCTTTTATCTTGTGCAGTAACCTCTTATGTGACACCTTATCGAATGCCTTTTGGAAATCCAAATACACCACATCCACTGGTTCCCCCCTTATCCACCCTGCTTGTTACATCCTCAAAGAACTCCAGCAAATTTGTCAAACATGATTTTCCTTTCATAAGACCATTGCACCATAAATATGAATTAAACTCACCGTAGAAAGTTAGGTCTGGTATTTCATAGTGTAAGGACCCTGTTAATGCGGTGATTTATGGTCCTGATGTGATACTCAACCTCGGAAAACCAGAAAGGGAATAATTGAAACTGTGTTGTCTCAATCCCGCAGGTAGTACATTGTTCCTAGAGGCTTTTTAAATTTAAATTAAAATATTTTTTTTTTACCTTTTGGGGTTAAAATTCGGTACTGCCATTTTTGAGGTGTTGTCACCACATGAGAGAAATGTTTAACGTCTCGCTTCAGGCGCGGTCCCCAGATGTGAAATTCAGTGTTGACGCCTAAAGAATTGATAGCAGTGTAAATACGTGGCATTGCACTCTTACCTGGATGCGCTATACTGCGCTAAATGGGCCGTCAAGCATGGGCGCAACATCCGGGACTTAGGCAGTATATGGGGCTGCACCACAGACACAGTGGCACCACCTGGATTGAATTGAGATGTTGATTGAGACCTTATGGCTATATTCGCTTCCTATGCACTCACTCAGACAGTGAGCATGGCAGATGTTGCAGCAGCTCATCAACGTGCCCATCGGTTCACGGACGTCTCACTGGATGCACTCCTTGATGCCCTGGAGAGGCATCGGCAGGTGCTGAGGGCAGAGGCTGGGAGGAGATCCCAACCCCAAACATAATGAAGGCTATGGATGGAAATAGCAGAGCAAGTGTCTGCGAGTGACACTGCCCCAAGGACAGCAATGCCATGTAGAAAAAAGTGGAACGACCTGACGTGGCTAGCGAGGGTGAGTATCTTTAATTTCAAACTTCAACATGCTATGCTCTGACCTCAATGTGCACTCTCTGCTCAATGTCATGTTTCTGAATCCATGCTCTAAGTGAGTGTGGCCTGCATGCACTGTTAACCTTGTTACTCGGTTCTGCAGACCCAACCCTCATGTTGTTGACTCCTCAGTCTTCATATGCATCTCAAAGACAGTAGCCTCCCCATTACAGTTAGGTCCTGGCACCTAATTCAAGCATTGCCACAGCAAGTCCACACTGCAAATGGAAGTTACATTGAGCTGTGAAGACTGTCAGGGAGTAAAATGTAGTAAAGTGGGACACATTGATGGAAGGCTTCTAACTCCGACTTTCTGTTCAATGTTACAGGCAAAGCTCGCACACAACCGATGGGAGCAAATGCGGACTGTTGGAGGGGAGCCCAACCTCCAAGTGCTCAGTCCGTTGGCGGAATGGATAGCTGCCCTGATTACAAGTTGATGCGATGGCGGTGAGTGTGGTGACCCCTCTCGGGACAGTGACGGTATGTTGAGTTCCTTTGCAGCGACTTGCAGGGCACTTGGCCCTCACACCATCATCGTGCAGCTCCTTCCATCAGACTGGCATTCATGAATGCCTTTCCTGTTCCTGGCTCCCTCCCCTGCAGGTAACCGCTGTTCTATCTTTGTGCTTTCAGATGACCAGCCAGATCCACCGGGGCCTCCTCGGGCACCTTCCACGGGTGCAGATGGTGGCAATGACCAACAAGATGAGGAGGCTTAGCAGGATGTTGTAGTAGTGATGTTGGGGAGGGCATCAAACAGGAAATTAGGGGTGCATGCAATAAGGGTGCAGCAGTTATAATGGGTGACTTTAATATGCACATAGATTGGGCTAACCAAACTGGAAGCAATACGGTGGAGGAGGATTTCCTGGAGTGCATAGGGATGGTTTTCTAGACCAATATGTCGAGGAACCAACTAGGGGGGAGGTCATCTTAGACTGGGTGTTGTGTAATGAGAGAGGATTAATTAGCAATCTTGTTGTGCGAGGCCCCTTGGGGAAGAGTGACCATAATATGGTGGAATTCTGCATTAGGATGGAGAATGAAACAGTTAATTCAGAGACCATGGTCCAGAACTTAAAGAAGGGTAACTTTGAAGGTATGAGGCATGAATTGGCTCAGATAGATTGGTGAATGATACATGACTGTGGATGGGCAATGGCAGACATTTAGAGACCGCATGGATGAACTACAACAATTGTACATTCCTGTCTGGCGTAAAAATAAAAAAGGGAAGGTGGCTCAACCGTGGCTATCAAGGGAAATCAGGGATAGTATTAAAGCCAAGGAAGTGGCATACAAATTGGCCAGAAATAGCAGCAGAGACTGGGAGAAATTTAGAACTCAGCAGAGGAGGACAGAGGGTTTGATTAGGGCAGGGAAAATGGAGTACGAGAAGAAGCTTGCAGAGAACATTAAGACGGATTGCAAAAGTTTCTATAGATAAGTAAAGAGAAAAAGGTTAGTAAAGACAAACGTAGGTCCCCTGCAGTCAGAATCAGGGGAAGTCATAATGGGGAACAAAGAAATGGCGGACCAATTGAACAAGTACTTTGGTTCGGTATTCACTAAGGAGGACACTAACAACCTTCCGGATATAAAAGGGGTCAGAGGGTCTAGTAAGGAGGAGGAACTGAGGGAAATCCTTATTAGTCGGGAAATTGTGTTGGGGAAATTGATGGGATTGAAGGCCGATAAATCCCCAGGGCCTGATGGACTGCATCCCAGAGTACTTAAGGAGATGGCCTTGGAAATAGCGGATGCATTGACAATCATTTTCCAACATTCCATTGACTCTGGATCAGTTCCTATCGAGTGGAGGATAGCCAATGTAACCCCACTTTTTAAAAAAGGAGGGAGAGAGAAAACAGGGAATTATAGACCGGTCAGCCTGACATCGGTAGTGGGTAAAATGATGGAATCAATTATTAAGGATGTCATAGCAGCGCATTTGGAAAGAGGTGACATGATAGGTCCAAGTCAGCATGGATTTGTGAAAGGGAAATCATGCTTGACAAATCTTCTGGAATTTTTTGAGGATGTTTCCAGTAGAGTGGACAAGGGAGAACCAATTGATGTGGTATATTTGGACTTTCAGAAGGCTTTCGACAAGGTCCCACACAAGAGATTAATGTGCAAAGTTAAAGCACATGGGATTGGGGGTAGTGTGCTGACATGGATTGAGAACTGGTTGTCAGACAGGAAGCAAAGAGTAGGAGTAAATGGGGACTTTTCAGAATGGCAGGCGGTGACTAGTGGGGTACCGCAAGGTTCTGTGCTGGGGCCCCAGCTGTTTACATTGTACATTAATGATTTGGACGAGGGGATTAAATGTAGTATCTCCAAATTTGCAGATGACACTAAGTTGAGTGGCAGTGTGAGCTGTGAGGAGGATGCTATGAGGCTGCAGAGTGACTTGGATAGGTTAGGTGAGTGGGCAAATGCATGGCAGATGAAGTATAATGTGGATAAATGTGAGGTTATCCACTTTGGTGGTAAAAACAGAGACAGACTATTATCTGAATGGTGACAGATTAGGAAAAGGGGAGGTGCAACGAGACCTGGGTGTCATGGTACATCAGTCATTGAAGGTTGGCATGCAGGTACAGCAGGCGGTTAAGAAAGCAAATGGCATGTTGGCCTTCATAGCAAGGGGATTTGAGTACAGGGGCAGGAAGGTGTTGCTACAGTTGTACAGGGCCTTGGTGAGGCCACACCTGGAGTATTGTGTACAGTTTTGGTCTCCTAACCTGAGGAAGGACATTCTTGCTATTGAGGGAGTGCAGCGAAGGTTCATCAGACTGATTCCTGGGATGGCGGGACTGACCTATCAAGAAAGACTGGATCAACTGGGCTTGTATTCACTGGAGTTCAGAAGAATGAGAGGGGACCTCATAGAAACGTTTAAAATTCTGATGGGTTTAGACAGGTTAGATGCAGGAAGAATGTTCCCAATATTGGGGAAGTCCAGAACCAGGGGTCACAGTGTAAGGATAAGGGGTAAGCCATTTAGGACCGAGATGAGGAGAAACTTCTTCACCCAGAGAGTGGTGAACCTGTGGAATTCTCTACCACAGAAAGTTGTTGAGGCCAATTCACTAAATATATTCAAAAAGGAGTTAGATGAAGTCCTTACTACTAGGGGGATCAAGGGGTATGGCGAGAAAGCAGGAATGGGGTACTGAAGTTGCATGTTCAGCCATGAACTCATTGAATGGCGGTGCAGGCTAGAAGGGCCGAATGGCCTACTCCTGCACCTATTTTCTATGTTTCTATGTTTAGGATGACAGCTCTTTCGACATCACGCAGGAGGCTGCGCTGTCTGAGAGCAGGGTCAGCAGCACTGCTGACCCAGGGGTGGTGGGGGCGGTAGAGATGTGATGCTCCGGGATCCAGTGTCCTCCAGCAACGCCACAGAGGGGCGGAAGCCCGGGAGCCAGCTCCCCGGAGGATGGGTGTGCGCCTGAGTGATGCTCAGCAGCATTCTGACAATCTGCTGGGTGCATGAGCAAGGATGCCACAGAGTCTTGATGCATTAGCTGTGAGGATGGAGGAGTCCGCCTTAACTATTGCTCATGGCTCAGCAGCCCACCGAGCCCATCCTTGGTAGATACCAACAGATGCTGGATGCAAGCAGTGACCATGGGGTCCCAGACACGGTGGCACGGGCTATAGCTGACATTGCAGTGGCTATTGAGCACCAGGCCAATGCTATTGGAGGCCTCCATACTCAAATGTCATCAGTGCAGTCACAGACACTCTTGATGCAGAGGCAAATAGATTCAACGGATGCACTGACCGCTGCCATCCAGCCTGGGGCCCCATTAGTTGAACAGGGATGTAACCTCGCTGAAGCAGGGCAGGACTCTGACCTCATCCAGCTTGCTGCAGATGATGATGCTCTGCCCCGGGGTAGTATCAGCCTGTTGGGCCATTTGGACCATGATGTCGTTTCTCAGCAAGACATCATTCCACCTTCACAGCTGCCGCTCTCTGCACCCCATCCATAACAGAGTGCTTCCACTGATGCTGAGGTTATGAGGTCCGCAGCTGGGTCTTCCAGGGTCCGAGTTGGTCAGGGACGTCCTACCAGGCCATCATATGTGGCTGCGGATCTAAGTCAGCAACCGACCACCAGCCTTGCTGAAGGCCCTGAGACCCCATTGAGGAGGAGTAGGCATGGGAGTGGGGAAAAGGGAAAGGTAAACCCTCTTTAAGACAAAGTAAAGACCTGTGGGAAGGTGGCCACATATGCTGACCTTGTGAAGAAATGGGGCTCGAACCTCTACTTTTTTTGCCTGATTAACACCCACTTAACGCCCATTTTACCGCTGAAATGACCCATATATCGCCCATTCTGGCATAAAATAGAAACTGACGGGCTTTTTTAGGAGACTTATCGCCGAGCGTTATTTTCCCAATGGACTTAATGCCGAGAAAAAATATCACAACCCGCCCACTTTATTGGGGCGGAATCAGCAGAATAAATGAATTCAATGCCCACAATATTGGCCAGCGTTACTTTCCGAACGGAATTAACGCTGAGATTCAATATTAACGCTCACCGACTGTTTTTTGTCGTAAAGAGCATATTTACCCAAACTAGCGGCCATGGAGATCGCCCATCTTCAATTTCACCACCTCGTACACATATCAGCCACAATATCGCTCGCTCAAAAAAACGCCTACAATAAGCGGTGTGGCTGGCATTTGTTAGCTCCTCACGTAAGAGTGGGATTTGATATCGGAAAAATTTGACTGAAAGAGCGCTGATGTGAGTGACAACACTGACACACTGCTGTGTGTGTGCAGCTCAGACATCAATGGTGCCCATCACCTTGGTGCCAGTTAGTTTCCGTTGATTGATGTTACGTTGTATTTCATCATCATAGGCAGTTCATCGGAGTCGAGGAAGACTTGCTTCCACTCCTAAAATGAATTCTTTGGTGGCTGAACAGTCCAACACGAGAGTCACAGACCCTGTCACAGGTGGGACAGATATTCGGAGGAGGGACGGGGGGGGTTGGCACTGATTTACCACATGCTCCTTCCGCTGCCTGCGAATGGCCTCTTCATGCTTACAGCGTTGAGATTCAAAGAGCTCAACGCCCTCCCGGATGCACTTTCTCCATCTAGGGTGGTCTTCGGCCAGGGACTCCCAGGTGTCAGTGGTGATGTCGCAATTCACCAGGGAGGCTTTGAGGGTATCCTTGTAATGTTTCCACTGCACACCTTTGGCTTGTTTGTCATGAAGGAGCTCCGCGTAGAGCAATTGCTTTGGGAGTCTCTTGTCTGGCATGCGAACTTAGTGGCCTGCCCAGCGAAGCTGATCGACTGTGGTCAGTGCTTCAATACTGGGGATGTTAGCCTGGGCGAGGACACTGATGTTGGTGCATCTGTTCTCCCAGGAGATTTGCAGAGATATTGTTGGTGATATACCTCCAGCGACTTGATGTGTCTTCTGTACATCGTCCATGCCTCTGATCCATACAGGAGGGCGGGTATTACTACAGCCCTGTAGACCATGAGCTTGGTGGTGGGTTTGAAGGCCTGGTCCTCGAACACTCTTTCCCTCAGGTGGCAGAAGGCTGCCCTGGCGCACTGGAGGCGATATTGAATCTCCGCATCAATGTCTGTCTTTGTTGACAAGAGGCTCCCGAGGTATGGGAAGTGGTCCACGTTGTCGAGGGCCGCGTCGTGAATCTTGATGGCTGGGGGGCAGTGCTGTGTGGCGAGGACAGGCTGGTGGAGGACCTTTGTCTTACAGATGTTAAGCGTAAGGCCCATGCTTTCATATACCTCGGTGAATACATTGACTATATCCTGGAGTTCAGCCTCAGAATGTGCGCAGACGCAGGCGTTGTCCACGTACTGCAGTTCAACGACAGAGGTTTGGGTGATCTTGGACCTGGCCTGGAGATGGCGGAGGTTAAACAGCTTCCCACTGGTTCTGTAATTTAGTTCCACTCCAGCAGGGAGCTTGTTGACATTGAGGTGGAGCATGGCAGCGGGGAAGATTGAGAAGAGGGTTGGGTTGGAGGGTTGGAGCAATTCCATCCGCACCTGTTTGACCCCGCTCCGGACGTGGAATGGGTCTGTAGTGGATCTGCTGGTAAGAATCACGGCCTGCATGTCATCGTGGAGCAAGCGAAGGATGTTGACAAACTTTTGGGGGCATCCAAAACAGAGGAGGACGCTCCATAAGCCCTCACGGTTGACAGTGTCAAAGGCCTTTGTAAGATCGAAAAAGGCCATGTATAAGGGCTGGCGCTGCTCACTGCATTTTTCCTCAGTTGTTGGTGCTGCAAAGATCATGTCCATTGTTCCCCACAGGGAGAAGACAGTTGCGGAGAACGCTAGCGACAACCTTCCCAGTGATTGATAGCAGGGAGATTCCCTTGTAGTTGCCGCAGTCGGATTTGTTCCCCTGTTTAAAAATGGACACGATCACTGCATATCTGAGATCTCCCGGCATGCTCTCCTCCCTCCCGGCATGCTCTGCCATATTTTAGCGCCTCAGCAGGAATTCCATCCGCACCCGTAGCCTTGTTATTCTTGAGCTGTTTTATGGCTTTGCCTACCTCGTGCAGTGTTGGAGTTTCACTGAGATGCTGGCGGGTCGCATGCTGTGGGATGGAGTTGAGAACACTTGAGTCAAAGGCAGAGTCCCGATTGAGGAGATCGTCAAGGTGCTCCTTCCAGCGGGCCCTGATAGCTCGGTGTCCTTGATGAGTGTTTCCCCATTCTTGGCCAGGAGTGAGGTGGGTCGTGGGAGTTTGGACCATAGGTGGCCTTGACTGCAATGAAGAATCCTCGCACATCATGGCTGTCGGCCAGCTGCTGTATCTCCTGTGCTTTCTCCATCCACCACCTGTTTTTTAGGGCCCGGGTTTTTTGTTGGACCTCAGCCTTGAGCCATCTGTAATGTTGCTTTGTAGCTCCCAAGTTGGGTTGTTGCTTGAAGCTCAGAAATGCTCTGCGCTTACGATCTATTAGTTCTTGGATCTCCTGACCGTTTTCATCAAACCAGTTTTCTGGTTGAGTAACCACAGGCTATGCAGGCCTGGAGGGCAGACCAAGCGCTGTGGGCATTGAGCATCTCAGGGTCATCAAGGCACGCTAGATTGGCTGTGAGGCGCTGGCTGTATAAGGCTCTCTTAGCTTGGTCTTTAAGTGCCCCGGTACTAACTTTTTTGCAGCACTGCTTCTGCTGTCCCCTCTGTTAATATTGATGATGGATCGGATTAGGCAATGGTCCATCCAGCAGTCGTCAGCTCCTGTCATGGCATGGGTGATGCGCACATCCTTGCGATCCCTGGCTCAGATGATGACATAGTCCAGCAAGTGCCAATGTTTGGAGCGAGGGTGTTGCCATGATGCCTTGTATTTGTCCCTCTGGCGGAACAGGGTGTTTGTGATGAGGAGTTCGAGTTCTAGACATTTTGTCAGGAGTAGGGTGCCGTTGGAGTTGGATTTCCCTACCCCCTCTCTGCCTCCCCAGAGGGCTGTGTCTTTGCCGACCCTGGCATTAAAGTCACCTAGGAGGATCAATTTGTCACCCGTGGGGACGCAGGACAGGGATGTCTCGAGATTGGAATAGAAACCCTCTCTAGCCTCATCCGTTGCATCGAGTGTTGGGGCGTACGCACTGATGACTGTGGCACATTGGTTCCAGGATAGGGTAAGGCGAAGGGTCATGAAGCGTTCGTTAACCCCGCAGGGGGAGCCTTTGAGGCGGTTGACCAGTTCATTTTTGACGGCGAATCCGACTCCATGAAGGCGGCATTCTTCCTCTAGTTTTCCTTTCCAGAAAAAGGTATAACCTCCACCATGTTCCTTGAGCTGGCCTTTCCCTGCCTGCTGGGTCTCGCTTAGGGCGGCGATGTCGATGTCAAAAGCATCTAAGTTCCCGGGCAATGATGGCGCTGCGGCGTTCCGGTCTGTCGCTGTTGGAGTTGTCCATTAGGGTCCTGACGTTCCAGGTCCCGAATTGGATTTACACCAAGGTGACCGCCGGGGTGGCAGCTCCCAGGGGAGCTCCCGACAAAACAGATCTAACCTTGCAATCTTGCGCCATCCGACAACTTTTTACTCTGAACTTCCCCCCCTCCCGCTGTCTAAACTCTCCCTAGCCTTAATAGACCCTAATAGGGGATGCATTTTCTTAAACTTTATCTCAAACCCTAATCCTACAATCCTCATAAATTTGGGCTTACCTCGGGCACGAACCTTCCCTCCTAAACTCCACACCACTCATCAACGACGACGATGACGACAGGACTACCAACGACAACCGAGCCTCCTGCAGCAGCGACCTTCTCTGGCGACCTCCTCCTTCGACGTCGACTCAGCTGCCCCACCGAATCCACGATCCTCAATGACGCCCGGTGAACCAGGTGAGCCTCTGACCAGTCAATCGGCCCCCTCCAGTGGCGTTCGGACCCCTTCCAGCGTCAATCGGACCCCTCTAATGGCGATCGGGCCTCCTCCAACGGCGATCGGACCCCCTTAACGGCAATCGGGCCCCCTTCCACGGTGATCGGACCCCTTTAATGGCGATTGGGCCCCTCCAACAGCAATCGAGCCCCTCCAGCGGCGATCGGGCCCCTCCAGCGGCGATCGGGCCCCTCCAACAGCAATTGGGCCTCCACCCCTTCCACGGTGATCGGACCCCTTCCAACGGCGATCGGGCCCCTCCAACGGTGATCGGGTCCCTCCAACGGTAATTGGGCCTCCTCCAATGCTGATCGGGCCCCTCCAACAGCAATTGGGCCTCCACCCCTTCCAACGGCGATCGGGCCCCTCCAACGGTGATCGGGTCCCTCCAACGGTAATTGGGCCTCCTCCAATGCTGATCGGGCCCCTCCAACGGCAATTAGGCCTCCTCCGATGCCGATTGGACCCTCTCCAACGACGATCGGACCCCCTCCAACAGTGATCGGGCCTCCTACAATGGCGATCAGGCCCCTCCAACGGTGATCGGGCCCCTCCAATGGCAATCGGGCCTCCACCCCTCCAATGACGATCGGGCCATTCCCAACGACAACCGGACCCCCTCCAGCAGCAATCAGGCCTCCTCCAGCGATGGCGGCTGGGCCTCTCCTCCAGCGACAGCGTCTGGGCCTCTCCTCCCCTTCAGCCACGACTGGACCTCTCGTTCCCCATTGGTGACCTGACCTCTTCTTCCCCCAACACATAGTGAGTACCATGGCTGTGACCACCCTGACCTTCAACACTGAACTTCAGAGGACTGCTGACCCTCTCAATGCCTGCCCCCAACCAAGCAGCAGGTCACCTACTCAGCGCCGAGCTTGCAGCCCACATCTCGCCCTAGGCAACTAGACTCATACAGCAGTGCCTGGTCTCCAGTCATCTTGGATCCCCTTGCCACTGGAGCAAGACCTTACTCAGCTAAGCCTGTGCAGCTGGTCTTGCTGGGCTGCCTGGTGTGTTGGGCCCTGCTGAGCTGCTGCGGGTGATGGATTCTGCTTCGTGGTCAACCGCGGTGTCGGTTGCCACTGGTGTGTATGTTGGGGGGTCAAAGAAAGTAGGGTCCAATGTGGGTTGCTCAGGATAGTCCGTGAATCTGAGTTTGATTTGGTCCAAGTGTTTCCGGTGGATGAGTCCATTTGAAAGTTTGACCCGAAACACCCTGCTCTCCTCTTTGGCCACGACAGTGCCGGGAAGCCACTTGGGACCCTGTCCATAATTCAACACAAATACAGGATCATTGATTTCAATTTCGCAAGACACATTTGCGCTATCATGATATGTACTTTGTTGAAGCCGCCTGCTCTCAACCTGTTCATGTAGATCAGGGTGGACTAACAAGAGCCTTGTCTTAAGTGCCCTTTTCATGAGCAGTTCAGCGGGTGGAATCCCAGTGAGCGAGTGGGGACTTGTGCGGTAGCTAAGCAGGACTCGGAATAGGCGAGTCAGCAGTGAGCCTTCAGTTACCCTCTTCAAGCTCTGCTTGATGGTTTGCACTGCTCTCTCTGCCTGACCATTGGATGCTGGTTTCAACGGGGCAGATGTAACATGTTTGATCCCATTACGAGTCATGAACTCTTTGAACTTGGCACTGGTGAAACATGGTCCGTTGTTGCTCAAAGGACATCAGGCAGGTCGTGCGTGGCAAACATGGCCCGCAGGCTTTCAGTGGTGGCAGCGGACGTGCTTGTCAACATTATCTCATGTTCAATCCATTTGGAATACACATCTACAACCACTAGGAACATTTTACCCAAAAACAGGCCTGCATAGTCGACATGGACCCTGGACCACGGTTTGGAGGGCCAAGACCATAAACTTAGTGGCGCCTCCCTGGGTGCACTGCATGAGTTACATTTATGCACGCAGGAATCTAAGTCCGCATCAATACCGGGCCACCACACGTGGGATCTGGCTATCGCTTTCATCATTACAATGCTTGGGTGGATACTGTGGAGGTCACTGATGAAAGTGTCCCTGCCCTTCTTGGGGACCATTACCCGATTACCCCACAGAAGGCAGTCTGCCTGTATAGACATTTCATCTTTGCGCCGCTGGTACGGCTTTATCTTTTCCTGCATTTCCACTGGGACACTAGACCAGCTCCCATGAAGCACACAATTTTTTACAGTCAGGAACAGTAAGGGGTCCTGGCTCGCCCAGGTTCTAATCTGTCGGGCGGTAACGGGTGATTGTTCACTCTCGAATGCTTCCATTACCATGACTAAATCTGTGGCTGTGCCATTTCCACCCCCGTGGTGGGCAATGGCAGTCTACTGAGCATCGGCCTGTGGCGGATGGTATAGTTGATGCGGACGTGAACGCCCATCTCTGGATGCGGGCCGATGCATTCGTTTTTATCCCCTTACTTCGGAAAAAAGGGATATCAGTGGCTTATGGTCAGTTTCCAATTCAAACTTGAGCCCAAACGGATATTGATGCATTTTCTTTATCTCATAAACACACGCTAACGCTTCTTTTTCAATCATGCTGTAGGCTATCTCAGCCTTAGACTGACTTCTGGATGCATAAGCAACCAGTTGCAATTTCCCAGATTCACTAGCTTGTTGCAATACACACCCAACTCCGTACGACAACGCAACACATGCTAGTACCAAACGCTTACATGGATCATACAACACAAGCAATTTGTTTGAGCATAACAATTTTCTAGCTTTCACCCCATATCCATTAGTCTCTTTTATGCAGTAAGGCATGCAGTGGTTCTAACAGTGTGCTGAGACCCGGTAAGAAGTTACCAAAGTAGTTCAGGAGTCCGAGAAACGACCGGAGCTCCGGCACGTTCTGTGGTCTCGATGGGTTCTCGATTGTCTCCGTCTTCGAATTGGTGGGCCTGATGCCGTCCACCGCGATTCTTCTCCCCAGGAACTCCACTTCAGATGCCAGGAAAACGCACTTCGAGCATTTTAACCTGAGCTCCACACGGTTGAGTCGACTAAGAACCTCCTCCAGGTTCTGCAGATGCTCGACTGTGTCCCGACCTGTAACCAAGATGTCGTCCTGGAAGACCACCATGCGCGGGACCAACTTCAGTAAGCTTTCCATGTTTCTCTAGAATATCGCCACGGCTGATCGAATTCCAAACGGGCATCTGTTGTAAATGAAGAGACCTTTGTGTGTGTTGATGTAGGTAAGGCCCTTCGACGATTCCTCCAGCTCCTGCGTCATGTAGGCTGAGGTCAAGTCCAGCTTCATGAGCATGTTTCCTCTCGCCAGCGTCACAAAAAGGTCGTCTGCCTTTGGTAGTGAGTATTGATCCTGCAGGGAGAAATGATTGATAGTTACTTTGTAATCGCCACAGATTCTGACGGTGCCGTCTCCCTTGAGGACTGGAACAATCGGACTGGCCCACTCGTTGAATTCGATCGGCGAAATGATGCCCTCTTGTTGCAGCCGGTCCAGTTCAATCTCCACCCTCTCTCTCATCATGTACAGTACTGCTCTTGCCTTGTGATGGATGGGTCGCACCTCCGGAATTAGGTGGATCTGCACTTTTGCTCCTTGGAACTTCCAGATACCTGGTTTGAACAGCAAGGGGAACTTGTTTAAGACCTGGGCACATGAAGTGTAGTCAACGGACGAGAGCGCTCGGACATCGTCCCATTTCCAGCGTATCTTTCCCAGCCAGCTCCTGCCGAGCAGCGTGGGACCATCACCCGGTATCACCCAGAGTGGTAACTTGTGCACCGCTCCATCGCAGAAGACCTTTACAGCAGCACTGCCGATTAAGGGAATCAGTTCCTTTGTGTAAGTTCTCAGTTTAGTGCGGATGGGAGTCAGGACTGGCCTTGAAGCCTTGAAGTCTTTTTTCTCATAATGAACTGGCTCGCGCCTGTGTCCAGCTCCATTGACACCAGGAGTCCATTTAATTCAACCTTCAGCATTATCGGGGGACACTTTGTGGTAAATGTGAGCACCCCATATACTTCTACCTCCTCGGTCTGAGGCTCTGGTTCATCGTGATCCACCGTGGATCTGTCTTCCTCTGCAACATGGTGGTTTGCAGGATTAGCAGGGTTTGCAGCTTGCCTGCACATGTTGCAGGTGCCCCATTGTTCCACAGCCCTTGCAAATGTACGCTTTGAAGAGGCATGAATGGAAACGATGATCACCCCGCAGCGCCACAAGGTGTTAATGGCCTTGCATTCATCACCCTTGATGGTGGACTCTGAGACATCTGCAGACGTGCAGCTGCAGGCATGTGGGGCCTGCCCTGTATGTTGCAATTTGAAAACAGCATCACTTTGTTCACAGTACTTGTAGCAGCATTCGTGTGCTGAGAGATTTGCTTAGTATTGTCACTGGTGGCAATGAACGCCTGGGCTATCACTATGGCTTTTTAGGTTGGGGTCTCTACAGTCAAATGTTTGCGAAGTATCACTTCATGGCCAATGCCAAGTACGAAAAAGTCCCTTAGCATGTGCTCCAAATGTCCTTCAAATTTGCAATGTCCTGCAAGGCGTCTCAGCTCCGGAACATAGCTTGCCACTTCCTGGCCTTCATACCTTTTGTAGGTGTAGAACCGGTATCTTGCCATTAGACCACTTTCCTTCGGGTTCAGATGCTCCCGGACCAGTGCGCACAAATCATTGTATGATTTCTCTGTGGGTTTCGCTGGAGCAAGCAGATTTTTAATGAGGCCATATGTTGGTGCCCCGCAGACAGTGAGGAGGATCGGCCTTCGTTTGGCAGCGTTTGCTTCTCCTTCCAGCTCATTGACAAGGAAGTATTGGTCGAGTCACTCCACGAAGGTTTCCCAATCATCTCCCTCCGAAAATTTCTCCAGGATGCCCACTGTTCTCTGCATCGTTGGGTTCGTCATCTGTATCTCGTCGGCAGTTGTTATATATGAATAAAGAGTCTGACTGGATACTGTGGGTTCAAAGTAAAGTGTGACCTTGGTCTTTTATTGCAGGTCTCCAGAGCGCCTCTCCAGCCTGTGAGGCCTCCTTAAGTACCTATGCTCCCAAGGGATTGTGGGATCCGTTGGGACTACAGGGGATGAGCCCTCTGGTGGCTACACAAGGTATATACAGTTTTCCATAAATAACTCCCCAAAGCTTCGATGAGCTGGTCACCAATGTCTACAGCCCTCCTGGACAACTGTACCATCCCTCCCGTCATGTCGCGCTCATGGAACAGACCTGTCATGTCCACGAGACCTCCGCGGGGTCGGCGCCATCCTGGGGACAAATGGGATGCCCTGTTGTATGGTGCTTGGTGCCGGCACCTCCAGAGTGGAGGCGGGAATGACCAGAGGACCAATAGATGACCTTGAGGTGGAATGGGTCCTGGAGCGTGGCGATGCAGGTTCTTCAAAGTCCGTGCTCTCATCCATGGAGAACCGACCCAGCGAATTGACGGGCGAGAATCGGAGCTCCTCAGCAGATGTAGGATCGTCCGGAGAGTCTGGCCCCGCGCCCCCACCTTCTGGCCTCTGGTCTTGCCTGGGACTGAGCTGCAAAACACAAATGAGGTTGTTAGAGGAGAAGGGGCTGCTAGGGTGACAAGGTGAGTCCAGCGCTACACACAGCATATGCACGACAAAAGCACCACCACTCTCAAAATCATCGCAGACATCACATTTCATGACCATCAACACATTGTGCATTGCAATGATTTTCATTAGGCCAGCATTATTTGTATGACACTTTTAGAAATCATCTATCATATATGATTGGTCAGATATGAGTTGGTGTGTCATCTATTGAAGTTACATCATGCAATGGTGCAAGCTTTACTCATGTGGCATCACTTCAGGGTCTGCAGATGCGTCCGTGGCTGTCCGGAGGTGCTTCCCCATGAGTGCTAACACTCGCTCCTCCATCTCGGTGATGTCGCTGGGGACAGGTGGCCCCCACTCATTCGCCTCTGCACGGACCTCAACGTCGATAGCTTCTTCTGTAAAAGGTGACAGGATGACATGGCATGAGATCATTGCATGATATCATTGCTAGGTACTGTCACAGACACTGATACAACACATAACCGACAGATGTAATTATGATTATTATGATAATTGTCATTCTTTACCTAAAGACATGCATCGTGATTGCAGGCTTTGAGTAAAACATTCCTGGTAAAAGTGCAAGACCTCACATCTGCTGATGGTCACTCCTGACTGTTACAAATTATATAAATACATAAGTACATGTAAATCAATGTAATACTTACTCTTGCGGATCCCACAAGGTCGTTCAATCGTTTGCGGCATTGGTTGCCCTCATGCACCTCGTTGGTCGTCAACGAGACCATCTCTGCTATCTCGGTCCATATCCTCTGGTAGGCCTTTGGGGTGGGCTTCCCACGCCCTCCCTGTGTCAAATCACCACAGCGTGACTCGACCTTCTGCAGGAGGGAGGCATTTGCCTCGTCCGAGAACCTCCTGACTCTTTTGCGCCCTCCAATGAGCTCCTCTCCCACCTCATTGCTCTCTCCAGCATCAGTCTCCAGTGTGCTGTGATGTCTCCTCCTTTCTCTCCATTATAGGGCAAATTCGGTCAAATCTGTGGCTGGTAACAGCTACTTTTTGTTTGCCTATTGCTGTGAAGGTCTAAAGTCTCCCTCCCTCCTCCCAAAGCAGCCACACCACACCCAGCCACGCCTTCAGTCCCTCTGAGCTCCCTCTCTCTCTGTCTCCTCTTCTGCGCATGTCATGGTGACCCTTGACCTCCAGAATCACGGGAATCGAGCGTTGCCATGCCGTTGCTAAGGACTGCCACACTTTACGGCAGAAGGTCAAAAAAATGTAACGCTTCCACCCATTTGATATTGCGCACGGTAACGCCCATTTTCAAAAATGTAAACTAAGTGTTTTGAGAATGGGCGAGAAGCCGGCGATCTGAAAACCTTTTTTGAGCACCCACGCCGGAAATAACGGCCATTTTTGGGCGATAAGCTCAAAAGTGGAGGTTCTAGCCCATGAGCTTTTGAAACTAGTTGCACTTGTATGATGCAGCAAACACTTGCTTGATAGTCAACAGAGATGGCTAGGTTGTTGCAATATGAGCTTGTGTAAATTGTTGCACTTGGATGAACGATGCAGCAATTGTTTGGTAGATGTTAGAGATGCCTACTTCGTTACAAAATGAACTGATGTCAATAGTTGTCTATAAGAATGTTTGAAGGGGTTTTGTGGGTATGTTAATGTTTTGGGGATGAAGTTGTTGTCTTGTGCTTGTTTTCAGCACACATGATTTATGTTTGCAATAAACCAAGTTTGGATTGTTCACATGATGATGCAGTGATTATTTAAGATGGGGTGCTGCAGGATGTGTAGCGATGTGTTGAGTTGATGCCCACATGTATACACTGACGATTTGGCACGTCAAGAGTCAACCAAAGGCAAACAGAGGCATACAAAGTGGCCAAGATTAGTGGGAGGACAGAGGATTGGGAATCTTTTAAAAAAACAGCAAAGGACAACTAAAAAAAAATAAAGAAAGGGCGATAGATTGAGAGTAAACTAGCAAAGAATATAAAAACAGATAGTAAGAGTTTCTACAGGTATATAAAAAGGAAGAGAGTGGCTAAAGTAAATGTTGGTCCCTTAGAGGATGAGACTGTGGAATTAATAATGGGGAATGGCAGAGACTTTGAACAAATATTTTGTATCGGTCTTCACGGTAGAAGGCACTAAAAAATCCAATAATGTATAATCAAGGGGCTATAGGGAGGGAGGAACTTAAAACAATCACTAAAGAAAATATACTTGGTAAAATAATGGGACTAAAGGTGGACAAGTCCCCTGGACCTAATGGCTTGCATTCTAGGGTCTTAAAAGAAGTGGCTGCAGTGATAGCGGATGCATTGGTTGTAATTTACCAAAATTCCCTGGATTCTGGGGAGGCCCCAGCAGATTGGAAAACCGTAAATGTAACACCCCTGTTTAAAAAAGGAGGCAGACAAAAAGCAGGAAATTATAGACCAGTTAGCCTAACATCTGTGGTTAGCAAAATGGTGGAGTCCATTATTAAAGAAACAATAGCAGGACATTTGGAAAACATAATACAGTCAAGCAGAGTTAGTATGGTTTTATGAAAGGGAAATCAAGTTTGACAAATTTGCTGGAATTCTTTCAGAATGTAACTGTTGTGTATCTGTAGCGCATGCAATCCCATGTTCCGCCACCAGGGAGCACATCCCCTGAAGTCCCAAGGGATCCCAGCATCCCTTGGGAGCACTGTATATAAGCCGACCCCTAAGGCCTGTTCCTCACTCTGGGGTGTCTTAATAAAGACTGAGGTCACTGTTACTTTAACCTCCCTGTGTGAAGTCTCATCTGTGTTAGGAACACAATAAATGGTGGCAAATATATGAATCCAACGCAAAGATGCAGCAAACTATGGGCATCCTGGAGAAGTTCTCGGAGGGTGAGGACTGGGAAGCCTATGTCGAACGGCTAGACCAATACTTTGTAGCCACGGTCTGCGGGGCACCGACCTACAGCCTCATGAAGAATCTTCTGGCTCCGGTGAAACCCACATATAAGTCGTATGAGGAGCTGTGTACACTGGTTCGGGAGTATCTTAACCCAAGGGAGAGCATGCTGATGGCGAGGCATTGGTTCTACACGTGCCAGTGATCTGAAGGTCAGGAAGTGGCGAGCTACGTCGCTGAGCTAAAGCGACTTGCAGGACAAAGTGAGTTTGATGGCTACCTGGAGCAGATGCTCAGAGACTTTTTTGTACTGGGCATTGACCACGAGACCATCCTACGAAAACTTTTGACCCTCAGTAAGGCCATTGCGATAGCACAGGTGTTTATGTCCACCAGTGATATCACCAAAAAAATGTTCATAAATTAACTGGAATTGTGCTTGCGAGCAGAAATGTACAGGGCAGAAGCCACGAGTCTGCAACTGCCAGCGGGCCTCAGGTAACCCAGATGACTCAGAGTCCACAACAAAGGATGACTGCGAGGCAATTCACACCTTGGTGGCGTTGTGGAGGCTTCCATTCAGCCTATTCATGCCGCTTCAAAGGCTATGTTTGCAAGAGCTGTGGAACAAAGGGGCACCTCCAACGAGCTTGCAGATGAAATGCAAGCTCTGCAAAACCTGCTAACCACCACGTGGCAGAGGAAGATCGGTCCATGGTGGATCAAAGCAATTTCGAGCCTCAGAGAGGAGGCAGATGCTGAAGCATACGGAGTGCACACATTTTCGACAAAATGTCCATCTATAATGATAAATGTAAATTGAATGGCTTACCCATAGCCATGGAACTGGACACTGGTGCTAGCCAATCCATCATGAGTAAAAAGATGTTTGAGAGACTATGGTGCAACAAGGCACTCAGACCAGCCCTGAACCCCATCCACACGAAACTGAGAACGTACACCAAAGAGCTCATCACTGTCCTTGGCAACGCCATGGTCAAGGTCACCTACGAGGGCACGGTGCATGAACTGCCACTCTGAATTGTCCCGGGTGATGGCCCCACACTGCTTGGAAGGAGCTGGCTGGGCAAAATCCGCTGGAACTGGGATGACATCCGAGCGCCATCACATGTCGATAAGGCCTCATGTACCCAGGTTCTCAACAAATTTCCTTCCCTTTTTGAGCCAGGCATTGGAAACTTTTCGGGGCGAAGGTGCAGATCCACTTGGTCCCAGAGGCATGACTCATTCACCACAAGGTGCGAGCGGTACCTCACATTATGTGGGAGAAAGTGGAAATTGAACTGGACAGACTGCAATGCGAGGGCATCATCTCCCCAGTGGAATTCAGCGAGTGAGCCAGCCCGATTCTTCCAGTACTCAAAAGTGATGGCACGGTCAGGATTTGCGGCGATTATAAAGTAACTATTAATCGTTTCTCGCTACAGGACCAATGCCCACTACCTAAGGCAGACGACCTATTTGCGACACTGGCAGGAGGCAAGACGTTCACCAAGCCTTCGGCCTACATGACGCAGGAGCTGGAGGAGTCTTCGAAGGGCCTCACCTGCATCAACATGCACAAGGGACTATTCATCTACAACAGATGCCCGTTTGGAATTCAGTCGGCTGCAGCGATCTTCCAGAGAAACATGGAGAGCCTACTCAAGTCGGTACCACACACGGTGGTTTTTCAGGACGACATATTGGTCACGGGTCGGGATACCGTTGAGCACCTACAAAACCTGGAGGAGGTGCTCCAGCGACTGGATCGCGTAGGACTGCGGCTGAAGAGGTCGAAATGCGTCATCATGGCAACAGAAGTGGAGTTTTTGGGGAGAAAGATCGCGGCGGACGGCATTCGGCTCACAGACGCCAAGACAGAGGCTATCAGGAATGCGCCCAGGCCACAGAACGTCACGGAGCTGCGGTCGTTCCTGGGACTCCTCAACTATTTTGGTAACTTCCTACCGGGGTTAAGCACCCTCTTAGAGCCCCTACATATGTTATTGCGTAAAGCTGAGAACTGAGTATGGGGAAAAAAACAAGTAATTGCTTTTGAGAAAGCCAGAAACATTTTATGCTCCAACAAGCTGCTTGTATTGTATAACCCGTGTAAAAGACTTGTGCTAGCATGTGATGCGTCGTCGTAAAGAGTCGGGTGTGTATTACAACAAGCTAACGTTGCGGGGAAGTTGCAACCTGTCGCCTATGCCTCCAGGAGCTTGTCCAAAGCCGAGAGGGCCTACAGCATAATTGAGAAAGAGGCATTAGCGTGTGTGTTTGGGGTAAAGAAAATGCATCAGTACCTGTTTGGCCTCAAATTTGAGCTGGAAACCGATCACAAGCCCCTCACATCCCTGTTCGCTGAAAACAAGGGGATAAATACTAATGCCTCAGCCCACGTACAAAGGTGGGCACTCGCGCTATCAGCGTATAACTATACCATCCGCCACAGGCCAGGCACTGAGAACTGTGCGGATGCTCTCAGTCGGCTACCATTGCCCACCAGGGGGGCGGAAATAGTGCAGCCTGCAAACTTGTTGATCGTGGCGCAGCCCGCAGACTTGTTGATGGTCATGGAAGCGTTTGAAAATTATAAATCACCTGTCACGGCCCGCCAGATTAGGACTTGGACCAGCCAAGATTCTCTGCTGTCCCTAGTAAAAAAAACTGTGTACTCCATGGGAGCTGGGCCAGCATCCTTGTTGAAATGCAAGAGCTAATCAAGTCATTCCAGCGGCGAAAGGACGAGCTGTCCATTCAGGTAGACTGCCTGTTGTGGGGTAACCGTGCAGTGCTACCCAAAAAGGACAGGGAGACGTTCATCTCGGATCTCCACAGCACAAACCCGGGTATAGTAATGATGAAAGCGACAGCCAGATCCCACGTGTGGTGGCCCGGTATCGACTCTGACTTACCGAGCCCTGTGTACAGCAATGCAGCGTGTGTGCTCAGTTGAGCAATGCACCCAGAGAGGCATCACTAAGTTTGTGGTCCTGGCCCTCCAGACCATGGTCGAGGATCCATGTTGACTATGCGAGCCCGTTTCTCGGTAAAATGTTACTGGTGGTGGTGGATGATTGAATGTGAAATAATGTTGGGAAGCACCGCCACCGCAACCATTGAAAGCCTGAGGGCCATGTTTGCCACCTACGGCCTGCCTGACATACTGGTCAGTGACAACGGCTATGTTTCACCAGTGCCGAATTTAAAGAATTCATGACCCGCAATGGGATCAAACATATCACCTCGGCCCCGTTTAAACCAGCCTCCAATGGGCAGGCAGAGCAATCAGTACAAACAATCAAACAGAGCCTTAAACGAGTCACAGAAGGCTCACTCCAAACCCGCCTGTCCTGAGTACTGCTCAGCTACCACACGAGACTCCACTCACTCACAGGGGTGCCCCCGGCTGAGCTACTCATGAAAAGGACACTTAAAACCAGACTCTTGCTGGTTCACCCCAACTTGCATGATCAGGTTGAGAGCAGGCGGCAGCAACAAAATGTAAACGATGGTCGTGCCACTGTGTCACGGGAAATTCATCTGAATGACCCTGTGTATGTGCTAAACTGTGTACATGGTCCCAAGTGGATCGCGGGCACGGTGATAGCTAAAGAAGGGAGTCGGGTGTTTGTAGTCAAACCAGACAATGGACAAATTTGCAGAAAGCACCTGGACCAAACGAGGCTGCAGTTCACAGACTGCCCAGAACAACCCACAGCAGACACCACCTTTTTCGAGCCCACAACACACACCCAAAGGATCAATTACACCACGCCGGACCAGGAAATCAAACCCATCACGCCCAACAGCCCAGCAATGCCAGGCTTACCTAGCAGCCCTGCAGAGCCAACAACACGTCAGCCCAGCGAGGGCACAGCCAACACACCAGAATAGACATTTGTACTGAGGCAGTCCACCAGGGAAAGAAAGGCTCCTGACTGCCTCACCTTGTAAATAGTTTTCACTTTGACTTTGTGGGGAAGTGATGTTGTGTATCTGTAGAGCATGCACTCCCATGTTCCGCTACCAGGGAGCACATCCCCTGAAGTTCCAAGGGATCCCAGCAACCCTTGGGATCACTGTATATAAGCCGGCCCCTAAGGCCTGTTCCTCACTCTGGAGTGTCTTAATAAAGACTGAGGTCACTGTTATTTTAACCTCCCTGTGTGCAGTCTCATCTGTGTTAGGAACACAATAGTAATGAGCAGGGTGGATAAGGGGAATTAGTGGATGTGATGTATTTGGATTTCCAGAATGCATTCGATAAGGTGCCATATAAAAGGTTACTGCACAAGATAAGAGATCATGGGGTTGGGGGTAATATACTGGCATGGATAGAGGATTAGTTAACTAACAGAAAACAGAGAGTCGACATAAATGGGTCATTTTCCAGTTGGCAAATGGGGTGCCGCAGTGATCGGTGCTGGGGCCTCAACTATTCACAATTTGGATGAAGGGACCGAGTGTAATGTAGCCAAGTTTGCTGATGATACAAAGATGGGTGGGAAAGCAAGCTGTGGGGACATAAAAAATCTTCAAAGGAAAAGAGACAGGCTAAATGAGTGGGCAAAAGTTTGGCAGGTGGAGTATAATGTGGGAAAGTGTGAGGTTATCCACTTTGGCAGGAAAAATAAAAAATCAAATCATTATTTAAGTGGAGAGAAATTACTAAATGCTCCAGTACAGAGGGACCTGGGAGTCCTTGTGCATGAAACACAAAAAGGTAGTATACAGGCACAGCAAGTAATCAGGAAGGCAAATAGAATGTTGGCCATTATTGTAAAGGGGATGGAGTATCAAAGCAGGGAAGTCCTACTACAACTGTACAGGGTATTGGTGAGGCCACACCTGGAGTACTGTGTACAGTTTTGGTCTCTTTATTTGGAGGTAGTTCAGAGTAGGTTCACTAGCTTGTTTCCTGAGATGAAGGGGTTGACTTATGAGGAAAGGTTGAGTAGTTTGGGCCTATACTCATTGGAGTTTAGAAGAATGAGAGGTGGTCTTATTGAAACATATAAGATACTGAGGGGGCTCGACAAGGTAGATGCAGAGAGGATGTTTCCCCGTGAACTAGGGGGCATAGTTTCAGAATAAGAGGATGCCCATTTAAAACTGAGATGAGGAGGAATTTCTTCTCTCAGAGGGCTGTAAATCTATGGAATTCTCTGCCCCAGAGAGCTGCGGAGGCTGGGTCATTGAATATATTTAAGGTGGAGATAGACAGATTTTTGAGCGACAAGGGAGTGAAGAGTTATGGGGAGACAGCAGGGAAGTGGAGCTGAGCCTAAGAGCAGATCTGCCATGATCTTATTGAATGGCAGAGGAGGCTCGAGGGACCAAATGGCCTACTCTTGCTCCTATTTCTTATGTTCTTATTCATTGGAATCGATGAGCGATGAGTCTGTGATGAGCAGTCTTTACAGCCGCAGCAGTGTCATGCTGGCTCCTCCTTCGGTGGGTCTCCTTGTCTTCCTTGTCACCATTGTCCACCTCCTGAGGTGGCTCATCCATCCCTGATCATGGAGACTCTATACAGCGAGGACCTCGTGCCGATATCAGCTGCCAGGTATGCCTGTAGAAGGTGGCAAAACTCCGTGACCACTTCCTTGCGGAACCTCAGCCTTCTTAAGCACTGCTCCTCAGATATCTCAAGATAAGAGTAATGCGCACGGTAAACCCTGTGTATGTACGGCCTCCTATCCCATTGTCTGGGGCCTCTCCTCAGGGAAGGAAACACATTTGCCCTAAGCTGTCTCTGCAGCCGGCGCCTTTCAAGTTGGCACCACAGGACGACGTGGTGTGCCATCACTGCCCCCATCATTTGGCACAGATCACAGCGAAATGGAGATTTCAAATTTATCCGATATGGAAGCCAATGTGTCCCAGATACTAGTGGTCAATCTGATGAGTCAACAGCAGTACGATGCCAACACCCTACTGTCTGTGCGAGCATCAAACACAGCATTGACCGAGACCTCTGAGCCCCAGCAGTAACTTCCTTTAAATAACGGCCTGGATTAGTTTCTCTGCCTTGTGCAGTCCAACTTTTTCAGGCATCATGGACTCCAGCTGTTAAGTGAGGCAAAATTGAATGTGGCAAGAAGGCATTGCACGCGTACTGACATCATGATTTCCATGGGGTTAACGCCCTGAAAAAATTACATGTCAGGCGTGAACAGCACCGAACTCCCAGTTAATACCTAGTTATCAGCAGCTGTTAGCAACCGAATTTCAACCCCGTACTTTTCCTTTGTTTTTTTTCTTTCTCTCTTAATCCAATCTTTCTTTCCCTCTCTTTATTTCTCTTAATGTATCTAATTCACCCTATTTCTTCTCTGACATTCGCTCTGTGTTTTTCTCTATCCTTCATTTTAATTGATTAAGGAGATAGACTGTTGGTCCCATCGTTCACCGAGGTCCCAAAATGCCCCGTTGCCCTCGCCGCATTGTTATCAGCGCACACTTTCAGCGATTTGCGGTGCAAAAATTGGCATTAAAGGGTGAAGAAAAAAATCCAACTGATGGAGTACGTCATGAGATGTCCCACTCCAGCAAATTCTGGGCCAGTATTTTACTGTAAGCAGAAAGCTCAGCCACACGGCTGTGATACAGTCCCACATCCCACCTGATCAGAAGAGGCACAAACTTGGAGTGGGGCAATAAACTGGTTGCACCTCCTTTGAAATGCTTAATAATGATTTGTTGATCAGATAGGACATATAAATGCTGGTGTTGGAAGTAAAAAGGCAGGTGGGGAGGTTTGGCCCAGCAAGTTGGTACAAAGTGACAGTGCTCCAGAGAGGCCTGTGGGACCATTCATGTAGAGGCTCAGTTGCTGCTTTTAACTGAGAGTCCCATCAATCCATCCGTGAGATGCCAGTATATCAGCTTCAAACAACTCACCTTCATTCTCCTCCACATTCACATTCTTGCGGCTACTGGCCCACCTTCCTGCCCCTTTGGCTGCATGGGTTCCTCTCTATGAATGGAGCAATTATGAAGCATGCAACGAATGCAGCTGATCTGAGGTCTTTAGAGTAGGACCCCACCTTATAGAAACATAGAAAAAGACAGGCAGGAAAAGACCACCTGTCCGACACAGTTGTGATGGATGCAGTGTTATGATTGGACACCTCCCTAGTCAACAGCAGTCATGTCATCTGGGAGAGGGGAAACATATCGGATAGAAAGTCAAGGCCAATTAGGGGGAAAAAATCTGGAAAATTCCTCTCCAAATCAGACAGCAGAAGCATTGCTTCAACAAGCCAATTGTGTAATCCACTTGAATTCGGATGGCGATATGAGCCACATTGTACTTTCTCTCTATGGTTGTGCCAATAACCAGGGCAGCAAGGAGTAGCCATGATTTCCCAGAAACCACCCATCCAATCTGATAGCTCCTTAAATTAATGGAGGTGCATTGTTGCTGGGACCTTGCAGTCAGCTGTATATCCTGTCCAGATGGCCCAAGATCACCTGGACATTAATCCAGTGGAATCCTTTGCAATAGTGGGTACAGTAGCATAGAGGTTATGTCACTGGACTAATAATCCAGAGGCCTGGACTAATGATGCGGGGACATGAGTTCAAATCCCACCATGGCAGCTGGGGGATTTAATAAATCTGGAATAAAAAGTTAGTATCAGTAATGGTGACCATAAAACTACTGGATTGTTGTTAAAAACCCATGTGGTTCTCTAATGTCCATTAGGAAAGGAAATCTGCCATCCTTACCTGGTCTGGCCTACATGTGACTCCAGACTCACAGCAATGATTCTTAACTGCCCTCTGATATAGTGGCTCAGCACCACTTTCTCCAGGGCAATTAGGGATGGGCAATAAAGACTGGCCTTGCTGGTGATGCCCACAAAACCCATGAACCAATACATTTTTTTTTAATTCATATGTCTCATGAGAATGTTACTAGATGCCCTGATGGCTTACGTGGCTGCTGTCAATGAAGCACTTTTGGGAAAACAAAGAAACATAGAAAATAGGTGCAGGAGCAGGCCATTCAGCCCTTTGAGCTTTCACCACCATTCAATAGGATCATGGCTGATCATGCAACTTCAATACCCCACTCCTGCCTTCTCTCCATACCCCCTGATCCCTTTAGCCGTAAGGACCACATCTAACTCCCTTTTGAATATATCCAACGAACTGGACTCAACAACTTTCTGTGGTAGAGAATTCCACAGGTTCACAATTCTCTGGGTGAAGAAGTTTCTCCTCATCTCGGTCCTATATGGCTTACCCCTTATCCTTAGACTGTGGCTCCTGGTTCTGGACTTCCCCAACATCGGGAACATTCTTCCTGCATCTAACCTGTCCAATCCCGTCAGAATTTTATATGCTTCTATGAGATCCCCTCTCATTCTTCTAAATTCCAGTAAATATAAGCCTAGTTGATCCAGTCTTTCTTCATATGTCAGTCCTGCCATCCCGGGAATCAGTCTGGTGAACCTTTGTTGCACTCCCTCAATAGCAAGAATGTCCTTCCTCAGATTAGGAGACTAATCCAGTCACCTAGTGCAAGTACTCTGCACTCCTCATGTTGTTGGACTGGATTTCCCTTATTCTGCCCTAAGATTATTGGGGTGGTATATTGGCCGGCCGCCCCACTCCCCACCACGAACCAGCCCAGTTTCCTGGGTCAGGGGGCCATTATGTATTTATGGCAGGCTCATGGCAGGATCCCTGGCACAAGCGGGAGCCTGCCAATGGTGTCTCAGGTAGGTGGAGGCAGCGCTGTGTTGGGACCACCACTGCAGCATTAGAAGGTGCAGGAGGAGACATCAAAGAGATGACAGGGCCAAGATGAAGGTCTACAGCAGCTAAGAGACTGGAGGCAGAGGAGGCCACTATAGGCCCTTGCACTCCATTTACAACATTTGGGGCAATTTTCTCCGCTACCCTGGGCCTATTACCATCTGTCATCGGGCATTCCCGGGTAGCAGCGGGATGAGAGGTGGACGGAGAGCCTCGTCCACTCACTGGCATTTGCACGTGGCAGGTGGGAAAAGAGTAGCCAGCGATGGTCCAGGCTTGGAAGTGGGGGGCGGGGGGTGGGGGAAGAAAAATCAAGGTCGGTGCAGGGAGGTCAGTGACTGGCCTCACTGCCAGATATTCCCATCAATTTCCACTGCTCGATTTGGGGCAATATAGCGGAGGAAAATCGAAGTCGTTACCTCCTGCCCATGAGAAAAAAGGCACACATGTTGCCCTGCCAAATAATGCTTGAGTTGCCTGGTTGGAAATTAGCGCACGGGCAGCTGATGATCTGGCAAATGTCACCACTGGTGCCTTGAAATGAGTCGAAAGCTCGATGCAGTGGTGATTTTGACTGCAATGGGCAATAGCTGCTCCTGTATTAGATGTCATCTGTATCTACAGGCTCCAGTAGATGGCACAACACCCTGTGGCAAAGTGCAACATTGGGGGATTGGCCATTTGACGTTTATTAAAATGGGTCAAAATCCTGGAACACCCTACCTAACAGCACTGTGGGAGCACCTTCACAACACGGACTGCAGCGGTTCAAGAAGAAGGCACAACCCCAACTTCTTCAGGGCAAATAGGGGATGGGCAATAAATGGCAGTGACACCCATAGCCTGGGAATGAATTTCAAAAATTTAATACTAAATTTCTCCTAATACACCATCAGAAAACAAGACTGATCAAATTTCCCAGACCTCAACACTTTCTAAGTTGATAGTAAAATGTATTTTACACAAAAGGGTTAATTTTCTGATTTTGCCTGATGATTGGGAGCTAAATGCTTCTCTCCCTACTTGCCACTTTACTAGAAAAAAAAATCATTTATTATAACGAATGTTGACAATGGCACAAAATATTTCACTAATGCCTTTCCTGCAGATATACCCAGCTGTACTTTCTTTCTTAATGTCAGGTTATATTTCATTTCAATTTAATTTTCTCTCTTTCTTTTCATCTCCTTCCAGAGCTCTTTCCTTGTCCTTTTATTAATAACTTTCTTGCATTGATGCTTTTCATGTACGTATTCTCCTTAATTCTTGAATTGATGTTTCTGTACCTTACCTGCCTTTCGCGTAGTGTCATTGTCTACCTTTTGCGATTGAAGCTGTTTCACACGCGTCGCAGGTATTACCAACTTCAAGGTACTTGGTATGAGAAACAAATCCATTAATCCCTGTTTTTAAACTCATATTGCTAACTCTTTATTTTAATAATGCCACCTTTGTTACATATGTAAACTACTAACACGTCACACATGCGATATGTGAGTCTTGAGATATGGTCAACTCTCCACTTAGCTACCTATAACAGCAACAAAAATATTAATTCCCTAACCAACAACTTCAGTGAACATAAAAGGGGCTAGACTTTCCACTCAGATTGCTAGGGCCCACAAAATAGGCAATGTTCCAGCCTTGGCAATGTGTCAGCCTTCATGGCGATGTGTCAGCCTTCATGGCGATGTGTCAGCCTTCATGGTCACTGGAACATCGCCGATTTTTGGAATCGTGACTTTCGGCTCAGCGAAAGCCCAGCAATGCGAAATGGGCCCAGCGATAGTCCAGTGATGCGAAATGGGCCCAGCGATAGCCCAGTGATGTGAGATGGGCCCAGCGATAGTCCAGTGATGTGAAACGGGCCCAGTGATAGCCAGTGATGTGAAATGGGCCCAGCGATAGTCCAGTGATGTGAAATGGGCCCAGCGATAGCCCAGTGATGTGAGATGGGCCCAGCGATAGTCCAGTGATGTGAAACGGGCCCAGCGATAGCCCAGTGATGTGAAATGGGCCCAGCGATAGCCCAGTGATGTGAAATGGGCCCAGCGATAGTCCAGTGATGTGAAATGGGCCCAGCGATAGCCCAGTGATGTGAAATGGGCCCAGCGATAGCCCAGTGATGTGAGATGGGCCCAGCGATAGTCCAGTGATGTGAAACGGGCCCAGTGATAGCCAGTGATGTGAAATGGGCCCAGCGATAGTCCAGTGATGTGAAATGGGCCCAGCGATAGCCCAGTGATGTGAGATGGGCCCAGCGATAGTCCAGTGATGTGAAACGGGCCCAGCGATAGCCCAGTGATGTGAAATGGGCCCAGCGATAGCCCAGTGATGTGAAATGGGCCCAGCGATAGTCCAGTGATGTGAAATGGGCCCAGCGATAGTCCAGTGATGTGAAATGGGCCCAGCGATAGTCCAGTGATGTAAAATGGGCCCAGTGACAGCCCAGTGATGTGAAATGGGCCCAGTGATAGTCCAGTGATGTGAAACGGGCCCAGCGATAGTCCAGTGATGTGAAATGGGCCCAGCGATAGTCCAGTGATGTGAAATGGGCCCAGCGACAGCCCAGTGATGTGAAATGGGCCCAGCGATAGTCCAGTGATGTGAAACGGGCCCAGCGATAGCCCAGTGATGAGGAAGGCATAGCTTCTCTAGCAATAGCCTTCTGCGCATGCATTTTGTTTTCGGTAAACAGATTTTCCCGCGTTTCTGGAGGTCAGGGGTCATCCACACATGCGCAGAAAGCAAAGGGAGGGGGAGGGAGAGAGTGAGAGAGAGAGAGAGAGAGGAAGGAGAGGACTTGACCAGAATGTGCATGGAGAGTGTTGCAATAAGTCGTGAACTACTCCAGGCATTTGTGGTGTTCACGAGAGCATCAATACGTCCCAACATGCTGCACAGCCAATGAAGCACATTTATAAGAACATAAGAACATAAGAAATAGGAGCAGGAGTAGGCCATATGGCCCCTCGAGCCTGCTCCACCATTTAATACGATCATGGCTGATCCGATCATGGACTCGGGTCCACTTCCCTACCCGCTCCCCATAACCCCTTATTCCCTTATCGGTTAAGAAACTGTCTATCTCTGTCTCAAATTTATTCAATGACCCAGCTTCCACAGCTCTCTGAGACAGTGAATTCCACAGATTTACAACCCTCTGAGAGAAGAAATTTCTCCTCGTCTCAGTTTTAAATGGAGGGCCCCTTATTCTAAGATCATGCCCTCTAGTTCTAGTCTCCCCTATCAGTGGAACCATCCTCTCTGCATCCACCTTGTCAAGCCCCCTCATAATCTTATACGTTTTGATAAGATCACCTCTCATTCTTCTAAATTCCAATGAGTAGAGGCCCATCCTGCTCAACCTTTCCTCATAAGTCAACCCCCTCATCTCCGGAACCAACCTAGTGAACCTTCCCTGAACTGCTTCCAAAGCAAGTATATCCTTTCTTAAATATGGAAACCAAAACTGTGTGCAGTATTTCAAGTGTGATGATTGGGAGTTAAATGCTTCTCTCTCTACTTGCCACATTACTGGAAAAAAAATCATTCATTATAACTGTAGCAAGACTTCCCTGCTTTTATACTCCATCCCCTTTGCAATTCCATTTGGCCTTCCTGATTACTTGCTGTACCTGCATACTATCCTTTTGTGTTTCATGCATAAGTACCCCCAGGTCCTGCTGTACTGCAGCACTTTGCAATTTTTGTCCATTTAAATAATAACTTGCCCTTTGATTTTTTTTTCTGCCAAAGTGCATGACCTCACACTTTCCAACATTGTACTCCATCTGCCAAATTTTTTGCTCACTCACTTAGCCTGTCTTTGTCCTTTTGCAGATTTTTTGTGTCTTCCTCACACATTGCTTTTCCTCCCATCTTTGTATCGTCAGCAAACTTGGCTACGTTACACTCAGTTCCTTCTTCCTAGTCGTTAATATAGATGGTAAATATATGGGGTCCCAGCACCGATCCCTGCAGCACCCCACTAGTTACTGATTGCCAACCAGAGAATGAACCATTTATCCCGACTCTCTGTTTTCTGTTCGTTAATCAATCCTCTATCCATGCTAATATATTACCCCCAACCCCGTGAACGTTTATCTTGTGCAGTAACCTTTTATGTGGCACCTTGTCAATGCCTTCTGGAAGTACAAATACACCACATCCACTGGTTCCCCTTTATCCACCCTGTTCGTTACATCCTCAAAGATTTCCAGCAAATTTGTCAAACATGACTTCCCCTTCATAAATCCATGCTGACTCTGCCTGACCGAATTTTGCTTTGCCAAATGTCCTGCTACTGCTTCTTTAATAAAGGACTCCAACATTTTCCCAACCACAGATGTTAGGCAAATTGGTCTATAGTTTCCTGCTTTTGTCTGCCTCCTTTTTTAAATAGGGACGTTACATTTGCAGTTTTCCAATCTGCTGGGACCTCCCCAGTATGAAACACAGCAGCCAATATGTGCATAGTAAGCTGCCACAAACAGCAATGAGATAGTTGACCAGATCCTCTGTTCTTAGTGATGTTGATTGAGGGATAAATATTGGCCAGGATAGGGGGGATAAGTCCCCTGATCTTATTCGAAATAGTGTCATGGGATCTTTTACATCCATCTGATCGAGCAGTCATGTCGAACGAAGCCACTTTATCTGAACAACAATTTGGCAGCAAGTATTAAATAGACGGCGTGGCAGCCACTGAATGCTACTGTGCACCCCTAAAATTAAAACCTTTCATTCGTATCTCCAGTGTTAGCCACTTAACTCCCGATGTTTCTCGCTGTGCTTCATTGAACTGGCCCTTGCTGGTTGAAAACATCTTTAGGGTCATATTTGCAAACTAGAAACCATTGAATGTGTGAGTACCATTTGCTCACAATGCGCTGTAAGGAGAGTTAATTGTCATTCCATTGCTGGAACATCTGGTTGATCAACTATGAAGGTGGCTGGTACTAACCTTGGTCTTGACTCGTAAAAAGAAAACACTTGAACAGCTGTGCACCTTTATGTACAACATCTTTCGCCACTCTCCTGAAAATTTTGGAACTTTGGGTTGTGGAGACTGTAGTAAGAAATTCTGAACAGTTTCAGCACTAGGAACCGTATATTTTGATAACTTAGCACAGAAACATAGAAACATAGAAATTTACAGCACAGAAGGAGGCCATTTCAGCCCATTGTGTCCCCGCCGGCCGACAAAGAGCCGCATGGCCCTCGGTCAGCAGTCCTGAAGGTTACATATAAATCTACGAACAATGAACAATGGCGGATAGGCAAAGAGCACCCAGCCCAACCAGTCCGCTTCACATAACTGCAACACCCCTTATACTGAAACATTCTACACTCCACCCCAACCGGAGCCATGTGATCTCCTGGGAGAGGCAAAAACCAGATAAAACCCCAGGCAAATTTAGGGAGAAAAAAATCTGGGAAAATTCCTCTCCGACCCATCCAGGTAATTGAAACTAGTCCAGGAGATCGCCCTGGCCGTATTCTATTCCATGCAGTACTTACCATTGTATCTGCACCGGCCAACAAAAGGTTATCCAGTCTAATCCCAATTACCAGCTCGAGGACTGTAACCCTGCAGGTTACGGCACTTTAAAAGCCCATCCAACCATCGTTTAAATGTGGTGAGGGTTTCTGCATCCACCACTCTTCCAGGCAGTGAATTCCAGATCCCCACAACCCTCTGCATAAAGAAGCCCCACCTCAAATCCCCTCTAAACCTTCCACCAACCACCTTAAAACTATTCCCCCTCGTAATAGACACCCCCACCAATGGAAATAGATCCTTACTATCCACTATGTCCAGGCCCCTCAATATTCTGTACACCTCAATGAGGTCTCCTCTCAACCTCCTCTGTTCCAATGAGAACAAACTCAGCCTATCCAATCTGTCCTCATAACTAAGATTCTCAATTCCAGGCAGTATTCTAGTATTTTTCCCTGCACCCTCTCGAGTGCAATCACGTCCTTCCTATATACGGCGACCAGAACTGCACGCAGTACTCCAGCTGTGGCCTAACCAAAGTATTATACAATTTAAGCATAACCTCCCTGCTCTTATATTCTATGCCTCGGCCAATAAAGTCAAGCATTCAGTATGCCTTCTTAACCACCTTATCCACCTGGCCTGCTAATTTCAGGGAATCTGTGGACCAATGGTGGAGCTTTGGAGGCGTGGCCTATTCAGTTGGAGCCTGAAGCTGTGAGAGAAGGAGCTCCCTGCTGTTGCTCCTGCCTGGAAAGCCTTTGTGAGACCTGTGAAACAGCCCAGGAAGAGAAGGAAGGGGCTTTCTACAATTCCAATTCATCCAAGGGGAGAGGAGGAGAGCTGAAAATTCAACAACCTTTAATACTGCTGCAGAGAGTTGGAGAGAGGGGGAAAAAGAACAACTATCCAGTGTGGAAGGAGGGAGAAACGTCATCAACCAAAGGTGGGTGTGTTTTGGTGCATTCCCCTAAAGACTTTGTTGTATCGGTGGGGGGAGGAAAGAAGACCATTTCGAGGGCCGGAACATCGCGGGGGGTGTGTGTGTGGGGGTCTTGCTTACAGCTAGGCCCCACACACCACTGAAGCACCCCTCCCCCATTGCCTAGCCTGGGATAGCTGGAGCTACCTGGCTGAAGACTGATTAATTACCCTATTTAACATCGTTGGGAGTGTGTGCCTGGGTGGCTCCAGCTACCCCAGGTGACGACATCTTCTCCCCCCACCCGAAGACCATCTACAAAGACTGTGTTTTTTGCCATCTGGGGGGTGCACCCCAAGAAACACCCACCCATCGCTGTGAGGGAAGACCTGCCCTCGCAGCTTCCCTCTTCCTCACCCCCCTCTCTCTTTCTCTCTCTCTCTGTCTCTCCCCTCTCTCTCTGAGAGCCCTTTCCGCCTAATTGAAAAAAAACAATTAAGACAACTGAGCAGAGGGAGCAAGGCCCCTCCCCAATCATCAACTAGGGGAGAGGTGTGCCTCTTTCAGAGCTCCCTCTGTTCAAACACCAACGAGGGCATTTAAGACCATTAAGGCCTGTGACTTTGGGGTGGGTGTAGCCCTTAAAAGGACCCCGTGATGGCAACCCCATCCACACCGGTGGCAGGGCCAGCTAAGACGTACGCGCAGGCGGCGTCCACATCCACGGCGCCTCCTGCGCCTCCTGCTGCCCTGCCACTGTTCAGACTTATAACAAAAAAAAACGGGGTCAAGAGCTACACTCACCCCACAATGAGCATCGAGGAGTGCGTGCGGGCGATGGCTGGGGTAGTCGGCCCCTCGGCCATTGTCGCAGCCTCCAAGATGTCTGGGAAGGCTGTATTCTTCCTGGGGTCAGTGCGGGTGGTGTCCCTGGCCCTTGAAAAGGGGCTCACGGTGGGCGGGACGTTCCTGCCGGTGGACCCTCTCGAGGCCACCGCGCAGAGGGTCATCCTTTCTAACGTCCCGCCCTTTGTTCCCGCTGGGCTCCTCCTCCCTCACCTACACCAACTGGGGGAGGTAAGGTCAGGGATAAACCCCATACCGCTCGGCCTCAGGTAGAACAGCCTGCGCCATGTGTTCTCCTTCCGCCACCAGCTTTTTGTCCGGCTGGCGCAGGAGGAGACGACAGAGGGGACTGCCTACCACGTCTTCTGGACGTCGGATGGCGTGCGGTGCCATGCCTGTAGGGAGCTGGGGCACGTTCGCAAGAACTGCCCCGCCTCCAAGGCCGCCAAACCACCGAAGGCGGCCAAGGCTGGCGCTGCCGCCACCCCTCCCCCTAGTTGCGTCCGTGTGCCGGGAGCCGTAGATGCGCGGGCATCGTCGGGGGCCTTTGTTTTCACGGCCTCCGGCCGGGGGGAGGGAGAGTGTCCGATCGGAAAGAAGACGTGGAAGAAGGCGAAACATCTCGAGGTGGGTCCCTTCAGTGCGCCAGACAATCTGATCACCGCACTCAGCCCAACCCTGTCACCGGCAAGCACGGGGTGCCCTGAGCCCGTGCGCGAGCCCTTAACCAATATCACAGAGGGGCTCGGGCGCGGGCAAGATAAGAAAAAGGAGGTAGTGGAGCAGGAGCCCTCGGCAGACATGGGGGTCTCCCTGCCTCCGCGCCCCTCCAGGAACAAAAGGAGGCGCCGCTCCAATGAGGCAGAGGGGGAACAACATCCCTCCGCGGAGGAGTCAGTGCCCGCCGCGTGTCCCGCGTCCCCCACCAGCGCCCCCAAACTGCGCCGTAGGCGAGAGGAGTCTGTCCCCGGGGAGGGTGAGACAGTCGAGGCTGCCCAGCCTCCACCTCCCGGGGATGGCGTGGAAGATTTGCCTGTCGTGGGGGGCGTGGGGCCAGCGGAGGAATGCGTAGCCACCGGGTTGAGCGTCCCGGGGACTGAGGTGGGCGGGGCCGAAAAGGCCAAACCTGAGCCCGCCCAGCCTTTATCCAACTTCCCCTGGGAGTCGCTCGACCCGGAAGAAACAAAAAATGTTAACAATTTTAATGATTCTGTACACACTGGGCCGGGGGGTGGCGGCGGGGAGGGGGAAGAACAACAACCCTCGCCCCCTACTTTGGAGCTGGGGTACTTGGAGGACCTGGAGAATTTCTTTAGCCAGGTCTCTCCGTGTTCCCCGGCTCCTGGGGCGGAGGAGGAACCCCTTCCGCTGTCGCTTCCTGACCCAGCACCGCTTTTAAAAGAGCCCAGTGGGGACTCCTCTGCCGACGATCATGGGGGTGGGATCGGGGCAGAGCCAGGGCCGGATGGAGCGGCCGGGCCGTTTGCCGTACCTCGTGCGGTCAACGGGCCTGCTGCTGGCAGCGACCTCCTGGAGGGGGACGGGGACTCGGGGGACGAGGAGAAGATTTCGAGTCCATCGCCAGTGAGGTGGTGGATCTCCTCGTGCCCGCCGCTGAGTCCCCCCTCATTCCTGCAAAGGAACTCCGGGACTTTTTGGTCCAGAGCCAGGGTCGCCGCAACCAAGCCCATCTGGCCCAGGAAAGATGGTCCGCGCCGCCGCTAAAACCACGGCCGTGGGCGGGCCCTTATCAAAGGCGCAAGGTCTTGAGCTGCGCCGGCTCAAAAGGTTCCTCGCTGGGCTGCTGAAGGAGTGGAGGTCAACAAACGACTCCACTCCCCCCCCCACAATAGGTTAGTAGAGTTGCACTATGCTTTTGTCATGAAGATAACCATAGCCAGCCTCAACATCAACGGCGGCAGAGGGGCACGCCGTAGATTTAACAATTTTTCGCTCCTGCGGGAGGGGAAATATGCGGTGTGCTTCCTGCAAGAAACCCACACCGTTCCGGGAGACGAAGCCACGTCTCCCGGAACGTGGAATGGCAAGGAGAAGTCCGCATGAGCCACCTCACTACCACTTCTTGTGGGGTGGCCATCTTGTTGGCCCCGCATTTTCAGCCGGAGATCTTGGGGGTCGAGGAGCCCGTGCCATGTGGCTTGCTGCACGTCACGGTTCACCTGGGGGATGTGCCGCTCCATAGAAACATAGAAACATAGAAAATAGGTGCAGGAGTAGGCCATTCGGCCCTTCTAGCCTGCACCGCCATTCAATGAGTTCATGGCTGAACATTCAACTTCAGTACCCCATTCCTGCTTTCTCGCCATACCCCTTGATCCCCCTAGTAGTAAGGACCTCATCTAACTCCTTTTTGAATATATTTAGTGAATTGGCCTCAACAACTTTCTGTGGTAGAGAATTCCACAGGTTCACCACTCTCTGGGTGAAGAAGTTCCTCCGCATCTCGGTCCTAAATGGCTTACCCCTTATCCTTAGACTGTGACCTCTGGTTCTGGACTTCCCCAACATTGGGAACATTCTTCCTGCATCTAACCTGTCTAACCCCGTCAGAATTTTAAATGTTTCTATGAGGTCCCCTCTCATTCTTCTGAACTCCAGTGAACTCCATCTCGTGAAAGTGTATGCCCCTCAGCCCGGCCCGCAGCAAACGCTCCATCTCGAAGAAGTGTCCGCTCTTCTTGGCTCCATCGACGTCGGCGACTGCATTGTCCTCGGGGGGGATTTTAACTGCACCCTCGAGGCAAGGGACCGCTCCGGTGCCCCGCAGAGCATGACTGCAATGGAGAAGTTGAGGGACCTGGTCGGGTCCTTCAACTTGGTGGACGTCTGGCGAAATCTACATCCCGACTCCAGCGCCTTTACTTGGGTGAGGCCTGGAGTAGGATGGTCCACAGTCGACCGCCTTTAAGTGTCTCGGACGTACGTTTCCTGCCTCCCGGCGGCCTCCATGCAGCCGGTGCCGTGTTCGGACCACCACCTGGTGTGGGCGGAGCTCGCTTCACTTCGCGCAAGGACGGGGTCCGCGTACTGGCATTTTAACAACCAGCTGCTGGAGGACGTGCGGTTCCAGGACTCCTTCCACCGTTTCTGGGCCGACTGGAGAAGGAAGGAGGGGGGCTTCCCCTCCTTGAGGCTATGGTGGGACGTGGGCAAGGTTCACGTCCGCGTCTTCTGTCAAGAGTACGCGAGGGGGTCGACCAAGAGGCGGGCGGCCAGGGTCGGGCGCTTCGAAAAAGAGGTGCTCGACCTGGAGTCCCGTCTCGGTCAAGTCGTTGAGGACCCGGCCCTGCGGATGGTTTACGAAGCGAAGAAGGCCGCACTGAAGGACCTGCAGCTCGTCGGGTCCCGAGGCGCGTTCGTGAGGTCGCGGATCTGGTTCCTGCGGGATCTGGACCGCGGCTCCCCCTTCTTCTACTCGCTGGAAAAAAGACAGTGTCCGTAAGCAGCTCTTGACGCTGCTGGCCGACGACGGCTCTCTCATCTCGGATCCGGAGGGCGTCAACAACAGGGCCCGTGAATATTACGGGGCTCTGTTCTCTCCGGAGCCGTCCAGCGAGGAAGCGCGTAGAGTTTTGTGGGAGGACCTGCCGAAGGTTGGCCCAGAGGATGCCGAAAATCTGGAAGCTCCGCTAAGCCTGGCGGAGCTGACCGGCGCCCTCGACCGGCTCTCGAGGGGAAAAGCCCCGGGGCTGGACGGGCTGACCGTGGAGTTCCACAGGGCGTTCTGGGACGTCCTGGGGGGCGACGACGCGCGGGTCCTGGGGGAAAGTCTGGCGACCGGGGAGATGCCCCTCTCTTGGCGCAGGGCAGTCATCGTCCTGCTGCCTGAGAAGGGCGATCTCCGCCTCCTTAAGAACTGGCGCCCGGTCTCCCTCCTCAGCACGGACTACAAAATCTTCGCCAGGGCAATGTCTGCTCGCCTTGGCGCCGTGCTGGACCACATGATCCACCCCGACCAGTCCTACATGGTCCCGGGCCGGACAATCCACGATAACATCCATCTGGTCCGGGACCTCATCCATCATTCCCAGAAGGCTGGTCAGTCGGTCGCTTTCCTATCTCTCGACCAAGAGAAGGCGTTCGACAGTGTGGATCACGACTATCTGTTCGGAACTCTGCGCGCTTTCGGTTTCGGGACGCATTTTGTCGCCCGGATCCGACTTTTGTACGCCGCCGCGGAGTGTCTGATAAAGGTTAACGGGTCCTTGATGGCGCCCCTTCACTTTGGGAGAGGGGTGCGCCAGGGATGCCTCATGTCCGGCCAGTTATATGCCATCTGCGTGGAGCCTTTCCTGTGCCTCCTGCGGACGAGGTTGACGGGACTGGCTCTGCAAGGGCCGGGCGTGGAGGCCGTCCTCTCGGCTTACGCCGATGACGTGCTCCTCGCGGTAGAGGATCCCGCTGACCTGCGGAGGATGCGTGAGTGCCAGGAGATTTACTCAGCCGCATCCTCCGCCAGGATCAACTGGGAGAAATGTTCCGGACTCCTGGTGGGTCAGTGGCGGGTGGACTCCCTGCTGGAGGAGCTCAGGCCTTTTGCCTGGAGCACGACCCATCTCCTCTATCTGGGAGTCTACCTTAGCCCGACGAGGAAGCCTGGCCGGCGAACTGGCAAGAGCTGGAGGCCAAGGTCGCCGTTCGCCTAGGGCGCTGGACAGGACTGCTCAGAGTGCTGTCCTACAGGGGTCGAGCGCTAGTCATAAACCAGCTGGTGGCCACCATGTTGTGGTACCGGCTGGTCACTTTGACCCCTCCCCCTGCATTTGTCACCAAGATACAGAAGAAGCTGGTGGACTTCTTCTGGAACAACAGGAAGCACTGGGTCTCTGCCGCGGTCTTGAGGCTCCCGCTTGGGGAGGGCGGTCAGTTGTTGGTGTGCATCAGCACCCAGCTCGCGACTTTCTGTCTTCAGACCCTGCAGAGATACCTTTACATCGAGCCCCCTCCCAGGTGGCGTGCTCTGGCGACGTATTTCTTCCGCCAGCAGCATGGCCTCAACTACGACACGCAGCTCCTGTTTGTGAGCTTGGGGGGCGTCAGGACCGCCTTCCAGGAGCTGCCTATCTTTTACAAGGAACTCACCAGGGTCTGGAACAAAGTCTCCACCAAGCGCAGGTCTCCACCGGCTGGAGTGGCGGCTGTCCTGCAGGAGCCGCTGCTCGGGAATCCGTACCTCCACGACCGAGGTTTTAGGTGGCAGTCGGACGAGAGGGCTGTGGCTGGTGAGGTGACCAGGGTCAGGGACCTGCTCAATGGTGGAGGAGCGGGCTGGATGGCGCCAGACACGCTGGCGCGGCGCCTAAATTCTGCCAACGTCCGCCGCGCGGCCGATGACATCGAGTCGCTAAAAAGTTCTGGGCCCCGACTCCGTTAGGTGTGTCGAGGAGGCTCAAGCACATGGGGAAATCCCGTCCGAACTGACCCCCGTCCGGACGGAATTCCTCATCGGCGCCAAACCCCGGACCCTCCCTCGGGAGCCGGCGCCTCACAACTTGAGCCGCCTCGAGGAAATCCCCTCCGTGCCTTTCAGTTCCGCGCGGAGGGGTTTCCTGTACGGGCTGCTCCTGCACACTCTCAACTTTGCCATCCTCGCCTGCCGTCCGGACATGCTATGGCGTACCATCTTACCGTCCGGAAGAGGCGGGGGTCCCCGATGGAGGGCACTTTCCGCGGGAGTCCTCCCACTATTTATCGGGGACTTGGCCTGGAGGGTGGTGCATGGAGCCGTACCGTGCAATAAATTTTTACACCGGTTCACAGGCTCCCAGGCCGTCTGCAATTTCTGCGGTCTGGAAGAGTCCGTGTTCCATGTTTTTATTGAATGCACGAGGTTGCAGCCCCTGTTTTATTATTAAAAGGGGCTGCTCCTGAAATTCTGGCTGCACTTCAGTCCCACACTCCTGATCTTTGGGCACCCTGTGCGGAGGGGAGCGGGTCGGTCTGAGGGCCTCCTCGTAGGACTGCTCCTGGACACGGCCAAGGGTGCCATCAGCCAGTCCAGGCAGCGGGTGATCGAGGGGGTCGTTCAACCTGACTGCCTGCCTCTCTTCCGCGCGTACATCCGCGCCAGGGTGTCCTTGGAGATGGAGCACGCGGTGTCCACTGGTATGCTCGCGGCCTTCCGTGAGAGGTGGGCACCGGAGGGACTGGAGTGCATCATCACGCCCGGCAACCAAATTTTGATTTGATTTTATGTTTTAAAGTTTAATTTGTTTTAATTGCCGGTGTTTTTAGTGTCCCCCTCCCCTTTTATAGGGGCACTTGGAGAAAAAAAAATATGATTTTAGTGCCCAAAAAAAAACTTTAAAAAAAACAAAAACACAAAAAAAGGGCCTTGAAAATGTTTGGTGTGCCCCCCAGATCGGGGGGACACGATTTAATGATTTAATGTTTTAGTTTCCTCCCAAAAGAGTGCTGTGGACAAGCACTCCTTGGTCCCTTTGTTCATCTACACTATTAAGCGGCCTACTGCTTAATGTGTATACCCTTTCCTTATTAGCCCTCCCAAGGTGCATCACCTCACACTTCTTTGAATTAAATTCCATTTGCCATTGCTCAGCTCACCTGACCAGTAGATTGATTTCCTCCTCCAGCCCATGACTTTCCTCTTCATTATCAACCACACAGCCAATTTTAGTGTTGTTTGCAAACTTCTTAATCATACTCCCTATATTCAAATCTAAATCGTTGATATATACACAGTGTTGATTTGAATTTCTGGTTTTGTGACTTCCAGCACACTTAAGTAAATGTTATCAGTTCCAGGATATGACATTATCACTAATCACTAGTAAAGACACGCCCAAACTCTTCTTTAAACACACTGGGCTAGATTTTACACTTTTGTGCAGATCGCCCGAAAATGGGCATTATTTCCGGTGTGGGCAGTAAAAATAAGTTTTCTGATTGCCGGCTTCTCACCCATTCTCAAATTTGAAATTGGGCGATACCGCGAGCAATATGAAATGGGCAGTAGCGTTAAATCTCTCTGACCTTCTGTCGTAAAATGTCACCGTCCTTAGCAACAGCATGGCAATGCTCGATTCCCATGATTCAGGAAGTCAAGGATCATCTGACATGGGCAGAAGAGGAGACAGAGAGAGAGGGAGCTGAGAGGGAGTGAAGGTGTGTGTGGGTGTGGTGTGGCTGCTTTGGGAGGAAGGAGGGAGATTTTAGAGCTTTAGAACAAATTGGGGGGAAAAAATTAGCTATTACCAGCCAGATATTTGCCCGTATTTAGTGCCTATAATGGAGGAAGAGGAGGAAGCGACACAGCATGCTGTGGAGACTGACGCTGGCAAGAGCAGTGAGCTGGGAGAGAAACACATTGGAGGACGCAAAAGAGCGAGGAGGTTCTCGGACAAGGCAAATGCCTCCCTCCTGCAGGAGGTTGAGTCAAACTGAGGTGAGTTGACACAGGGAGGGCGTGGGAAGCCCACCCCAAAAGCCTATCAGAAGATATCGGCCAAGATAGCCGAGGCGGTCTCGTCGGCGACCAATGAGGAACGTGAGGGCAACCAATGCCGCAAACGATGAAACGACCTTATCAGATCTGCAAGCATATTTATTTACATATACTTACGTATTTATCTAATTTGATTTGTAAGAGTCATGAGTGACTATCATCAGATGTGAGGTCTTTCACTTTTACCGGGATGTTGTACTCAAAGCCTGCGGTCATGGTGTACATCTTTAGGTAAAGAATAATTATCATAATAATCATGATTACATCTGTCAGTTATGTGTTGTATCAGTCTCTGTGAAAGTACCTAGCAATGATATCACGCAATGATCTCATGCCATGTCGTCCTGTTACCTTTTACAGAAGAAGCTATCGATGAATAGGTTCATGCAGAGGCGAATGAGTGGGGGCCCACCAGTCAAAAGCAACATCACTGAGATGGAGGAGCGAGTGCTCGCACTCGTGGGGGAGCACCCCCGGATGGCCACGCAAGGAGCTGCAGACCCTGAAGTGATGCCACGTGAGTAAAGTATACACCACTGCGTGATGTAAAGTCAATAGATGCCACGCCCACTCATATTCAAACAATATATGATAGATGATTTCTAAAATTGTCCTATAAATAACGTTGACCTAATAAAAATCATTGCAATGCAAATGTGTTGATGGTTATGAAATGTGATGTCTGTGATGATTTTGATAGCGGTGGTGCTTTTGTTGTGCATATGCTGTGTGAAGCGCTGGACTCACCTTGTCACCCTAGCACCCCCTTCTCCTCTAATAACCTCATTTGTATTTTGCAGCTCTGCCAGCAGCGTGGCCCCAGGCAAGACCACAGAGACCAGAAGGTGGGGGTGCGGGGCCGGACTTATCGGACGATCCTACATCCAGTGCTGAGGAGGTCCAATTCTTGCCCATCAATCCGCTAGGTCTGTTCTCTATGGATGAGAGCGCGGACTTAGAGGAACCTGCATCGCCATGCTCCAGAAACCATTCCACCACAAGGCCATCTAGTGCTCCTCCGGCCATTCCTGCCTCCACTCTGGAGGTACCGGGCCTATGCACCTCGTCACAGGGCACCCCATTTGTCCACAGGACAGCGCCGACCCCGCGGAGGTATCGTGGACGCGGCAGGTCTGTTCCACAAGCGCCACATGAGAGCGGAGAAATGGTACAGTTGTCCAGGAGGACTGTAGACATAGGTGACCAGATTCTAAATGCATTGGGGGGCATATCCCGACAGATGGCCACCATGACTGAGTACGTTCCGCGGATATCGGTGGCCCTAGAGACGATAGCCAGGAACACTGCTGGCACAGGGTTAGGGTTAGGGTCCCGGAGCGCGGCACTCCACCCCTAGGTTCCACACCACCAGTGCCAGCGACACATGAGAGGCAGGACCAAGATTCTGCTTCTGGATCAGAGAATGTTCCCACGTCAGCACGTCAGCACCCCAGCTCCCGTACCCGTGCAATCACCGCCTCTACCTTCATCCCCCCCAATGAGGCACTGCCTGAGGAGCTCCTCAGCCAGGCGGTATGCAGCGAGGAGGGGAAGGGGTAGAGGTGGGGAGAAGGGAAGGGGGGGAAGGAAAGTGAGGTGCATGTCTACAGGTGATGGCTGTGTTATGTCTCTATCTGGGTGTATGCAATTTGTTGTAATGTATGGTGGGAGGGGGCCACTCTCCTGCTTTGCATTCGTATTCTGTGTTGCTGGACATGTTGAACATTTGATTGATGTCAATGGTCGAAAAAGTGGGGTGGGGGTGAGGTATTTTTGCCCGTGATACTTATGATTTCAGACCAATAGTCGTATTAAATGTTTTTTATTCAACATAACCTTGTTGCACATTGTCTCAGATAGCTGGACCGTTACACACTGGTGATTCCTTAACATGAAAGGGTATAATAAAACTTAACTCGAATCAAATTAAACTTTAACTGGCACCAAGGTGATGTGCACCATTGATGTCTGAGTTGCACACACAGCAGTGTCAGCTTTGTCAATGATAGCAACGTTCTTTCAGGCAACGCGCTCATTTATGAGCTCCTGACGTAAGAGTCGTGCGGCTATGTAGCCACCACGGGCCCTTTCCTGTGGTCTCGAGGTGGGAGTGGCATGGTTTCAGCGTTAGCCTGATTGTCTGGCCTGAGGTCAGCGTCCAGCCCCTTGTCCTCCTCTTCCTCTCTCTCCTGAAGTGGATCATCAGTCCCTTCTGGCAATTCTTATCCTCTCCTGATAGCGAGATTGTGCAGCATCGAGCACACAACCACGAATTTAGCTACTTGCTTAGGGTTGTATTGTAGCTCCCCTCGTGAGTGCTCCAGGCATCTGAAGCACTGCTTAAGCAGTTATTGTTTTCTGGACGTCATTGCGTGTCTTTCTGTGGCTCTGGTTGTATCGCTTCTCGGCCTTGGTGTGGATGTCACGTGGGGGGGCATCAGCCAGGTGGCGAGGCCATGTCGGTTGTCACCAAGCATCCAGCATTGTGCTTGTGGCTGACTCTTAAACATGTCAGAGACAGCGCTCTCACGCAGGATGTGAGCCTCATCGAAGCAGCCCGGACATCTGGCATTCACTGCCATTATTATCTGGTTATGGCCGACAACTAATTGAACCTTTAGGAAGTGAAATCCTTTTCTGTGACGAAAAAGCTCTGGGTCCTAAGAAGGTGCCCGCATAGCGATCTGAGTGCTCCCTGCACCCATCAGTCTGAGCCTCCGTGGTCATGGGGCAGCTGATAAAGTCCATCCTACGCGCGTACAGGGCCTCCGTGACCTGTCTAATGCAGCGATGTGTGGCATGGTGAGACAGAGGGGAAATCTCGACCGCGGAGGCCCGAAAGGCACCGGACGCGTAGAAAGACAGTACCGCGGTGACCTTGGCCTCGACCGACAGTGATGTCCTGATGGCAGGCTGCATATCTGGCCTGATGAGCTCGCATATTTCAGTGATCACCACCTTGTGGAAGCGCAGTCTCCGAAGGCAGGTGTACTCGGACACGTCGAGGTAAGACCTCTTCTCCCTGTAAGTCCGGAGTGTGTACCGTCTGGACCTCCTCCTCACTCTGGCAGGTCTTAGATTGGGCACATAATGATGTGCATTAGACGTTGTGCCTTTTGCACTCTGCAGTATCTGTGTATTAATCGATGCAGGCTGAGAAATGGCTGGCCCCATTCCAATGAAAGTATAATAGTGATTGATCAGAAGCAATAATTTCCACAGTAAAAGACACCTACAGTAAACTCCAATTGTCCAGAGTCTGAAAAGATGTCTGTTGAGATGGCCACTTCACCTGAGAAGAACTCTAGAGTCAATCCAAACTCCGCCGAAGTTGAAGCAGCCTTTTGAATGAAGCGACCTGTGATTTGAAAAATGGTGCCCACACCGCTGTGATTCAATGAGAATAGTTCCACTTTTTCAGCATGGTGTTTTGGGCAAACGATATTGTGGGCGAGATGTATGCAAGGTGGTGAAAGTGACGCTGGGCGATCTCCTGGGCATTAGTTTTGGCAAATTTGATCTTTACGACAAAATAAAATGGGCAGTCGGTATTATTGAATCTCGGCATTAATTAGGTGCGGAAAGTAATGCCGGGCGATATTATGGCCGTTGGTTTCGCCCGTTCTGATGATTCCGCCCAAAAAAGTGGGTGGGCAGTATTATTTTTTCCCGGCGTTACGTACATGGGGAAAGTAACGCTCGCCGATAAGTGTCCGAAAAATGGGCGTCGGTTTCCATTTTGTGGCTAAATGGGCGATATTTGGGCATTACACCTCATTTCAGCGGGAAAATGGACATTAAGTGGGCGTTATGTGTGCAAAAATAAAAAATCTAGCCCTCTGTCCTTGCAAAGTTGCATTCCCAAGGGCTAACAAATACCTAACAGCAGTCATCTGCATACTGGATTTAATGTAGTCTCACTATGCACTATAAGATCCTCTAATATGCCATATATTTCCACACAGACCAGATGTATACAGATTAAGGCAACTAATACTTTTATTTTCAAAAAAATAGCAATATCAGGCAACGATCTACATTATAAATACAATGAGAAAGTCCCTAATTGATCAGTTAGCCTTCGTAATGATTTAATTCATGAGTCACTGGCCATGGACAAACAATTATTTTTATTACATGTTGAATTTAGTTTTTCTCACCCTCAAGTAAGGCCAAATGATGAGAACTTTTCATCTGTCTGAGGTTGAACCACACTGTTCGCAATCTTCGTGTCATATTTGGCCCTGAAATGAGCTTCCAACCATATATCTGCGGCATAACTAAGTCCACCTATTTCCAACTCCATATTAGAGCCCCTCTCTGCCCATGCCTCAGCTCATCTGCTGCTGAAACCCTCATCCATGCCTTTGTTACCTCTAGACTGGACTATTCCAAAGCACGCCTGGCTGGCCTCCCACGTTCAACCCTACAAGGTCATCCAAAACTGAATTGCACGTGTCCTAACAGGCATAAAGTTCCGTTCACCCATCACCCCTGTGCTCGCTGACCTACACTGACTCCCGGTTAAGCAACACCTCAATTTCAAAATGATCATCCTCGTTTTCAAATCCCTCCATGGCTTCGCCCCTCCCTATCTCTGAAATCTCCTCCAGCCCCACAACCCTACCGAGATATCTGCGCTCCTTGAAATCTGCCCTTTTTGAGTATCCCTGATTATAATCGTTCAATCATTGGCGGCCGTGCCTTCTGTTGCCTAGGCCCCAAGCTCTGGAATTCGCTGCCTAAACCTCTCCGCCTCTCTACCTGTCTTTCCTCCTTTAAGATGCTCCTTAAAACCTACTTTTTTAACCAAGCTTTTGGTTATCTGCTCTAATTTCCCCTTATGTGGCTCATATCAATTTTTTTGTGTCTTATAATACTCCTATGAAGTGCCTTGGGACGTTTTCCTACATTAAGGGCGCCATATAAATGCAAGTTGTTGTTGTTGTGTTCAAACAGCAGGGTCAAAAGAGTCATCTGGTCACCTCAAAAAAACCTGTGTGTGTGAAATACATTGCATGTTAACTTGTAGATGTATCCCCTTCCAAGGCTAATATATCAGCCCCAGAAAGGATATATGGACCTTATAGGGGTATAGTGCAGATTAGCCAGAATGATACCGGGGCTTAAAGGGTTAAATTATGCATAAATGTGGGTTGTGTTCCCTTGAGTTTAGATGGTTGAGGGGTGATCTAATCGAGGTATTAAAAATGATAAAGGGATTCAATAGGGTAGATACATAAAAACAATTTTGTCTGGTGGAGGGGAATCCAGAACAAGTGGACATAATCTTAACATTAGAAATAGGTCGTTTGAGTGAAATCAGGAAACACCTCTTCACACAAAGGGTAGTAGAAATCTGGAACTCTCGCCCCCAAAAGGTTGTGAATGCTGGGCTAATTGAGATCGCTAGTTTTTTGTTGTGTAAGGATATCAAGGGATATGGAGCAAAGGCAGACAAATGGAGTTGAGGTGCAGATCAGCATAATCTAATAGAATGGCAGAACAGGCTCAAGGGGCCGAATTGCCTACTCCTGTTCCTAAGTTTTATATGTATATATAACAAATCAAAAACGAACAGTGAACAATAGCTACCAGGAAAAGAATAGAAAAACTGATCCAATCAGATTGATCCAAAATTCTGGTGAAGTTGATTACTTCAATCACCATCTTGAAGTTGCTCCGAGCTGAAAGTGTACAGGTAAAGGGTAACATTTGAAAATGAAGAAACCTATAAAAAATTGCATGAAATTCTTATTCTTTCTCATAGAGTGGTCTTTATGGTGTTGTAAATCACTGGAAAATGTTTCTTTGGAGAGGACTACTCCTGTTTAGGGAGCCTGAGGCCCAATTTGGAACATCTGGCTGGAGCTTCAATATGTGGCTGGGTTAGGCTTTATCAGCTGTTTTTAAAATCACCAGCATGAAAAGGAAATAAAACATAGAGGCTGTTCCTATTACTGCCAAAGCTGCACGCCAGCATCAACTAGATTTATTTACAATCCTTATAATACATAAGAGTGCTAAAAGGTCAATGAACTAGATCGAGCTCCGTTTCAGATTACTATGACGCATAGTCGCCGTGCCTTTTTCTAGCCATGACTCCCAATCAGATTTTCAAGAGGATGAACAAAACCTTCTGTAGAAAGCCCAAAGCCATTTTAAAAACATAGGAATTTTGAGACAAAAACTGACCGCAGTCCATCCAGTTAGCCTTCACCATCCTGATAGTCACATGCCTTGGGAGCTTTTTATCAACAAAAGCAGACAGCGACGACGAGATCCAACATCGCCTCCAGTGCACCAGTGCAACCTTCGGCCACCTGAGGAAAAAAGTGTTTGAAGACCAGGCCTTCAAATCTGCCACCAAGCCCATGGTCTACAGGGCTGTAGTAATACCCGCCCTCCTGTATGGCTCAGAGTCATGGACCATGTACAGTAGATATACCACCAACGATGTCTCCGCAAGATCCTACAAATCCCCTAGGAGGACAGGTGTACCAACATTAGCGTCCTCGTCCAGGCCAACATCCCCAGCATTGAAGCACTGACCACACTTGATCAACTCCGTTGGGCAGGCCACATTGTCCGCATGCCAGACACAAGACTCCCAAAGCAAGCGCTTCTACTCGGAACTCCTTCAAGGAAAATGAGGCAAAGGTAGACAGAGGAAATGTTACAAGGACACCCTCAAAGCCTCCCTGATAAAGTGCAACATCCCCACCAACACCTGGGGGTCCCTGGCCAAAGACCGCCCTAAGTGGAGGAAGTGCATCCGGGAGGGCGCTGAGCGCCTCGAGTCTCATCGCCGAGAGCATGCAGAAATCAAGCGCAGGCAGCGGAAAGAGTGTGTGGCAAACCTGTCCCACCCACCCCTTCCCTCAACGACTATCTGTCGCACCTGTGGCAGGGACTGTGCCTCTCGTATTGGACTGTTCAACCACCTAGGGACTCATTCTAAGAGTGGAAGCAAGTCCTCCTCGATTCCGAGGGACTGCCTATGATGATGAGTCACATGCAACAATAATGAAGTTGTTGACTAATCATAGCACTCAATCTCGAGCAGTTAGTCTACAACTGACCCAGACATGACAAGAGGAAAACTGGTGGAGAGCTTTGGAAACCATCGGTCCAAAATCACCGGTTTCTCCCAAGCATGCCATACGGCCTCTCGAACCTGCTCCACCATTTAATATCATGGCTGATCTGATCATAGACTCAGCTCCACTTCCCTGCCCGCTCCCCATAACCCCTTATCGTTTAAGAAACTGTCTATTTCTGTCTTAAATTTATTCAATGTCCCAGCTTCCACAGCTCTCTGAGGCAGCGAATTCCACAGATTAACAACCCTCTCAGAGAAGAAATTTCTCCTCATCTGTTTTAAATAGGCAGCCCCTTATTCTAAGATCATGCCCTCTAGTTCTAGTCTCCCCTATCAGTGGAACCATCCTCTCTGCATCCACCTTGTCAAGTACTCTCATAATCTTATACGTTTCGATAAGATCACCTCTCATTCTTCTGAATTCCAATGAGTAGAGGCCCAACCTACCCAACCTTTCCTCATAAGTCAACCCCCTCATCCCCGGAATCAACCGAGTGAACCTTCTCTGAACTGCCTCCAAAGTATATCCTTTCGTAAATATGGAAACCAAAACTGCACGCAGTATTCCAGGTGTGGCCTCACCAATACCTTATATAGCTGTAGTAAGACTTCCCTGCTTTTATACTCCATCCCCTTTGCAATAAAGGCCAAGATACCATTGGCCTTCCTGATCACTTGCTGTACCTGCATACTATTCTTTTGTATTTCATGCATAAGTACCCCCAGGTCCTGCTGTACTGTGGCACTTTGCAATCTTTCTCCATTTAAATAATAACTTGCTCTTTGATTTTTTTTCTGCCAAAGTGCCTGACCTCACACTTTCCAACGTTATACTCCATCTGCCAAATGTTTGCCCACTCACTTAGCCTGTCTATGTCCTTTTGCAGATTTTTTGTGTCCTCATCACACATTGCTATTCCTCCCATCTTTGTATCGTCAGCAAACTTGGCTACGTTACACTCAGTTCCTTCTTCCAAGTCGTTTATATAGATAGTAAATAGTTGGGGTCCCAGCACTGATCCCTGCGGCACCCCACTAGTTACTGGTTGCCAACCAGAGAATGAACCATTTATCCCGACTCTCTGTTTTCTGTTAGCCAATCTTCTATCCATGCTAATATATTACCCCCAACCCCGTGAACTTTTATCTTGTACAGTAACCTTTTATGTGGCACCTTGTCAAATGTCTTCTGGAAGTACAAATACTCCACATCCACTGGTTCCCCTTTATCCACCCTGTTCGTTACATCCTCAAAGAACTCCAGCAAATTTGTTAAACATGACTTCCCCTTCATAAATCCATGCTGACTCCTCTGCCTGATCGAATTTTGCTTTGCCAAATGTCCTGCTACTGCTTCTTTAATAACAGACTCCAACATTTTCCCAACCACATATGTTAGGCTAACTGGTCTATAGTTTCCTGCTTTTTGTCTGCCTCCTTTTTTAAATAGGGACGTTACATTTACAGTTTTCCAATCTGCTAGGACCTCCCCAGAATCCAGGGGATTTTGGTAAGTTACAACCAATGCATCCACAATCCCTGCCGTTACTTCTCTTAAGACCCTAGGATGCAAGCCATCAGGTCCAGGGGATTTATCTGCCTTTAGTCCTATTATCTTACTGAGTACCACCTCCTTAGTGATTGTGATTGTGTTAAGTTCCTCCCCCTCTATAGCCCCTAGACTATCCACTGTCGGAATATTGTTGGCGTCTTCTACCGTAAAGAATGATAGAAACTCTGAACAAATATTTTGTGTCATCTCCATGTTCCCCATTACTAATTCCCCGGTCTTGTCCTCTAAGAGACCAACATTTACTTTAGCCACCCTTTTCCTTTTTATATACCTATAGAAACTCTTGCTATCTGTTTTTAGATTTTGTGCTAGTTTACTTTCATAGTCTATCTTCCCTGTCTTAATCATTTTTTGTCGTTCTTTGCTGGCTTTTAAAAGCTTCCCAGTCTTCTGTCCTCCCACTAGTTTTGGCCACTTTGTATGCCCTTGTTTTTAATTGGATACCGTCCTTTATTTCTTTAGTTAGCCACGGGTGGCTATCTTTTCTCTTACACCCTTTCCTCCTCACTGGAATATATTTTTCTTGAGAGTTGTGAAATATCTCCTTAAATGTACACCACTGTTCATCAACCGTCCTACACTTTAATCTATTTTCCCAGTCCACTTTACCCAACTCTGCCCTCATACCTTCAGTCTCCTTTATTTAAGCTTAGCACGCTGGTTAGAGATCCAACTTTCTCACCCTCCATCTGAATTTGAAATTCAATCATGCCATGATCACTCATTCCGAGGTGATCCTTTACTAGGAGATTGTTTTTTAATCCTGTCTCATTACACAGGACCAAATCTAAGATAGCCTTCCCCCTGGTTGGTTCCATTACATACTGCTCAAGGAACCCGTTCCTTACGCATTCTATGAACTCCTCCTCAAAGCTACCCAGACCAATTTGATTTGTCCAATCAATATGGAGGTTAAAATCACCCATGATTATTGCTGTTCCCTTTTTACAAGCCCCCACTATTTCCTGGTTTATGCTCCGACCAACAGAGTTGCTACTGTTAGGGGGCCTATAGATTATACCCACCTAATGCTATTCTTTATTTAGCACTGCTAATTACTCCTTAGCCCCACCACTAGTTTTCTTTTTAATTGAGAGTGTGTATTTTTTTCAGCTGTGATACAGAACAGAAAGATGCAAGTGTTTTATCCAATTCTGTAACAAATTCAATCTGAAAACTGATGCACCATATAGTGTAAAAGTTTTCAGACTGAATTTATATGTCGTCATAGGCAGTCGCTCGGAATCGAGGAAGACTTGCTTCCACTCCTGAAGTGAATTCTTTGGTGGCTGAACAGTCCAATACGAGAGCCACAGACTCTGTCACATAGAAACATAGAAACATAGAAAATAGGTGCAGGAGTAGGCCATTCGGCCCTTCTAGCCTGCACCGCCATTCAATGAGTTCATGGCTGAACATTCAACTTCAGTACCCCATTCCTGCTTTCTCGCCATACCCCTTGATCCCCCTAGCAGTAAGGACCTCATCTAACTCCTTTTTGAATATATTTAGTGAATTGGCCTCAACAACTTTCTGTGGTAGAGAATTCCACAGGTTCACCACTCTCTGGGTGAAGAAGTTCCTCCGCATCTCAGACCTAAATGGCTTACCCCTTATCCTAAGACTGTGACCCCTGGTTCTGGACTTCCCCAACATTGGGAACATTCTTCCTGCATCTAACCTGTCTAACCCCGTCAGAATTTTATATGTTTCTATGAGGTCCCCTCTCATTCTTCTGAACTCCAGTGAATACAAGCCCAGTTGATCCAGTCTTTCTTGATAGGTCAGTCCCGCCATCCCGGGAATCAGTCTGGTGAACCTTCGCTGCACTCCCTCAATAGCAAGAATGTCCTTCCTCAGGTTAGGAGACCAAAACTGTACACAATACTCCAGGTGTGGCCTCACCAATGCCCTGTACAACTGTAGCAACACCTCCCTGCCCCTGTACTCAAATCCCCTTGCTATGAAGGCCAACATGCCATTTGCTTTCTTAACCGCCTGCTGCACCTGCATGCCAACCTTCAATGACTGATGTACCATGACACCCACAGGTGGGACAGATAGTTGTTAAGGGAAGGGATGGGTGGGACTGGTATGCAGCACGCTCTTTCCGCTGCCTGCGCTTGATTTCTGCATGCTCGCAGCGTTGAGACTCGAGGTGCTCGGCGCCCTCTCGGATGCACTTCCTTCACTTAAGATATACAAAATGTTATTATAGTTGCATGCTTTAGATAGACAGTAGCTACTACAACATAAAAACATAAGAAATAGGAGCAGCAGTAGGCCATAGGGACCCTCGAGACTGCTCCGCCATTCAATACGATCATGGCTGATCCGATCATGGGCTCAGGTCCACCTCCCTGCCCGCTCCCCCTTATCCCCTTAGTGTTTAAGAAACTGTCTATTTCTGTCTTAAATTTATTCAATGTCCCAGCTTCCACAGCCCTCTGAGGCAGCAAATTCCACAGATTTACAACCCTGAGAGAAGAAATTTCTCCTCATCTCAGTTTTAAATGGGCAGCCCCTTTATTCTAAGATTATGCCCTCTAGTTCTAGTCTCCCCTATCAGTGGAAACATCCTCTCTGCATGCACTTTGTGAAGCTCCCTCATAATCTTATACGTTTTGATAAGATCGCCTCTCATTCTTCTGACTTCCAATGCGTAGAGGCCCAACCTACTCAACCTTTCCTCATAAGTCAACCCTCTCATCCCCGGAATCAACCGAGTGAACCTTCTCTGCCTCCACAGCAAGTATATCCTTTCGTAAATATGGAAACCAAACCTGCACGCAGTACTCCAGGTGTGGCCTCACCAATACCCATGTGCTGCATCAGGCTTGTGTGAGCCAACCCCGACAGCAGGCTGGCCAGATTCTTTCTGAATGGTCTGTGGGCTCAGCAGGGCAATCAGGCTGGGACCTGCAGTCTCTCGCCAACTTGGGGCCGAGGGCGTCATCCAAGTCAGAAGAGGGCTGCTTTAAAGAGTTAAATGAAACAAATCCACAAGCTGAGGGCGGTGGTAAAGCCCCGTCAACAACGCTACCCGCTTTCCCAGCAGCGAGACGGGGAGGAGGAGGTGGGGGAACTACAGATCCCAGGGGGCGGCGCGTGGCCGACGTGACGCACGGTGGGGGGGGCGGTGCGAGGGAGTGCGGACGTGCAGCGAAGAACGTAAGGGGGCGGGGGGCAGAAAGGGCGCGGCGGGTCTGCAGGTCCCAGGGGGCTGTGCGCGGCGGACTGGCGAGCGTGCGACCAATCGGGAAAGGACGGGGAGGGAGGGGGAACTACAAGTCCCAGGAGGCCGTGGACAGCGCTAAACGTGCAACCAATCGGGAATGGACGGGGAGGAACTACAAGTCCCAGGGGACGGTGCGCGGCCGCCATGACGCACGGGGAAAGGGGACGGGTGGGAGCGTGTACAAGTCGGCGGGCGTTGGGACTAAGGGAGAAGGCAGCAAGCGGGGCCTAAAGCGCAGCCTGGTCAGGAAGGGTGAGGGAAAGGGAAAGGCGGCGGGCTCCGGGGGGGAAGCCGGACGATGCCGCGGGACAACATGGCCTCCTTGATCCAGAAGGTCGCCCGCCAAGCCCGCGCCACCTTCGCCGAGCTGCCGCTGGCGGACGCCGGGGCCTTCCACCACAACCTGGGCCAGCTGCGCAAGCTGATGGAGACCATCCGGCCCGAGGACCTCAACCTGCGGCCGCGCAGGAGCGACGGGCCGCCGCTCCACCCGCACCAAGGCCCGCCGGTCACCTACATGCACATCTGCGAGACCGAGTGCTTCTCCATGGGCGTCTTCCTGCTGCAGCGCGGCGCCTGCATCCCGCTGCACGACCACCCGGGGATGCACGGCCTGCTCAAGGTGCTGTACGGCAACGTAGCCATCAAGTGTTTCGACAAGGAGGAGGAGGATAAAGGGGCGGCGGCCGGAGCCGCGGCGCTCGGCGTGCAGTTCAACCCGCCCTTGGTGCAGTGCCAGCGGGCGGCGCTGCGGCGTTCGCTGTTGCACTGCAGCGAGGTGCTGACCGAGACGAGCGGCCCGTGCCTGCTGACCCCGCTGCACGGCAACATGCACCAGATCGACGCGCTGGACGGGCCCGCCGCCTTCTTGGACATTTTGGCGCCGCCCTATGACCCGGACGTGGGCCGGGACTGTCACTACTTCAAGGTGCTGCAGGTGTCGGAGAGCGCGGCCAAGGCCAACCCGGTGCCGCCCGAGCCCCAGCAGCCGGAGGCCGTGTGGCTGCTGGAGGTGCCTCAGCCCGCAGACTTCTGGTGCGGCGGAGAGCCTTACCCCGGCCCCAAGGTGTCCCATTGATGGAGAAGCCGGCACCACACAATAGTAACAATCTCTCCCTTTCAGTCGTCAACCCTTCACGGTCTTTCTGTCCTCTTTGGCGAATTGTTAACGTCCCGTTTTTGTTCTTCCAGATTCGGTTCTGTTTTAGTATCTTTGTCCAAACCTCCAACTACGAGAAAGAGAGAGAAAAAAACTTTCTTGAGCCTGCACCTTCCTGGTTAAAGTGGGGCAAGTGTGTGTTCGTACACACGCTTTATCTTGGGATTTTCACAAGATGTTATATAACAGATCTGTCCAGCAGCTTTCTCGGTTTTAAGTCTGGTCTAAGCACTTATTGACAAACATCCCAGTGGCTTTACGGGATACCTATCATTTATCAAACACTTAATTGTTTAGCTGAAATGCAAACTGTATAAACTCCCAGGTCCCCTCTTCCTCCAGTCATGATTAATTTATTCAAATGTTTGTATGTGTTTAGTTTGTTTTCCAAATACGTATAGTTTGAGAACATGTATTCGCTAGCCCAGTAAGAACAAAACACTACTGGCAACATATACTGTTCAGTCAGTTTTTTTTGTATACATGTGTGACCAAATGTTTTTTTCCATGCAGAACTCTGTTTAGCTGTTTTTTCAAGTAGTTGCCAACCTGAAAATTTGACACACCAGAAGGTACAGTTCGACAAACGTCTTGAAGTCTTTTTGTCATTTCAGTTATAACTATGGCCTCCAGAATCCACCCACGCACTGGCCCATCTTTTGCTTTGTTTTCATTAAATGTACTACATACTACAAATTTGGCTCAAGTCTTTTAAGAAAAGGAGTCATTGGAGTTCAATATACCAGGGTCTGTGTTTGTATATTTACTGTGATGCTACGCCAGATGCATTAACGGAGAGAGTCTGTTTGCACTCTGGATTCTAAAATGCTGACCCGACAACGTTAGCAAGCGACCTGGTCGATAAAGTCCCAAGTATTCAGGCAGGATCTGGAAATATAAATTGTTGTGGGGGGGTGGAGAGGAAATTCTCACCTACGCACCCATGAAACTGCTGTAACATTTTAAAGTGTTGCTTATAGTAAGGGGCATCTGTAGGAGCTGCTTCCATTTGGCTATGTATTACATTTCTTGCTTAGTATTAGCAAATTGATATGGTGGCTTGATTTTCAAAAGCAACATCTCAACAGATATTTGGTATATTCAATATGGAGACTATTATAACTGCACTGTGAAGCTCTACTTTAGCACTACTTATCATGTACATAGGATGGAAGATCTTTCTTTACATGAAAACCTAAACCAAACTGGGAGCTAATGGTAATCCACAATGCAGCATTTGCATGAATTCTACTTGTAGTGACTGTCCCGGTCCCTATTGTAAAAACTAAACATAGCCATAAGAGGGAAACAAAGCAAATACTAACTATAACCAGAAGCACCCGAACAAGCAACGACTAAGGTCTTCAGGTTCAGGGTGGCCTTAATTCTCAAACAAAAAGCTTCCAATATGGTATCCTCTTCCCCCCCCCCCCCCCCCCCCCCACCAAAGCAAACTTAAAAATCCCCACCATTGCTTCTTTGAATATCTGTCATAATCAGTCATGCACCGTGTCACGAAATGTTCCCTCTCAGATCCCACGTGCAGGAGACGAGTCAGGTTCGCCTTCTGCAACCACTTTACAGCTCTGTTATCCATTCTCATGCCTCTGGCTAACAAAAAAAAAATCCCTTTTGATTTACTGATGAAGCAAACTGAGCTCTGCATTATTGGAAGAATGTTTTTAATCAAAATAGTGTCCTGGCCTTGGAAGCATGGGAACATTTTTATTACAGAATCTGTGAAGCTGAAGAAAGGTGGAAGTGGGACTTACTTTAAGTCGAGAAATTGTCATGCCTAAATGGTTCAGTTTTGCTGTAAGCGTGGCATGTATAAGTTGCCCTTGTAGTCTTGCAATGGTTCCATAAGCCTCATTATCCAGTGTTATCGGTACTGAGTCTGCATTGACCTTAGTTGCTTCATCAGAAAACACAAGTGTAAACAAATTATGTTTGGCCATTTAAGTTCATTCACTGTTGTGTAAATAAAATGATGTGTGTAGAATATGATTTCTAATCCACTTGGATGGCTGACTTAATTGTGCAGTCTGCATTGGTGAAATAAAAATCATATTTAATGCATTATGTATTATCCTTCAGTTGTATCATTTCAAAAGTATTTAGGAGAGGCCATTCAATTTATTAGAAAATATTCTTATGAGCAATAAAATGTATCGTATGATTTTACCATTGCTGTATTCTTCACAATGTGAATACTAGAATTTTAAGCATGCAAAGCATTATGCTAAATTTAGCATGGTCACCCACTTCATAATCCCGTACAAATTCCCAGAGATTCTCCTCCTGAAACAAAGCAGTAGCAATATTGACTTTTGCTGGATAGTAACTGAAGTGCTATTGGCACAAAGCCATCTAAACACAGGAGGTTTTGACCAAAACCACTCGAGCTGTGCACACAAACCAGAAGCGTTGTTGGGTAAACCAGTAGTGGAACGATGTATGAAACAGTTCAATGTAAACCCATTTTACAGGCAAAATGTGCTATGCAAAAAGCAAGTGATTCATTTACCTTATTGGCTGTTCTGCCTCATTAGACTTTAAAGTGATGAATGTAAGGTTCAGGATTTAGGAAATAGATATTTCTGCTTGAGTAAACTTATGTTATCAGCAAATACTTGGATGAATCTTAGCCAGCAACTTCACGGCAACCATAATTTTTGCATAGATGAAAGACTTTTAGCTTTTTTTTATGACTACATTAATACCTGTATAGTGGACAGGTTTTAGAAGAAAAAAATTGGGAGTTGGTATGTAATTTAAAGGTATAATTTGGTATCTGGGAATTCTGCAAAGTTTCTAGGTACTCCCAAGCTAAATTTGGTCAAGTTGTAATAGCAGGTTCATTGATTATCTTGAATTAATATAAAAGGACTATTAAGAGTAAGCTTTCCACTCGGTCTATAATCACAACATTGCACACCCTGGCCTGAGTGTCAACTAAGCTCAGTGGTAGTTCTTTTGGTATGAATATGAAGGTCATGAGTTTGAGCACATAATCCAGGGAGTGCATGACTCAAGGGGGGCGGGGAACTGTAACTGTCGAAGGTGCTGTATTTCAGGCTAAAATATTAAACCGATGCCCCCATCTGCCCCCTCGTGTGGATGTAAAATGATTCCCTAGTACTATGCGAAGAAGAACAGGGAAGTTCTCCAAAACAACACTTATCCCTCAACCATCCAATTAATTGGTCATTCATCTAGTTATTGGGGCCTTGCTATATGCAGATCAACTATCAGGATTGCCTACATAAGTGAGTGCATTTGCAAAGTAAATCATTAATTGTGAAGTGCTGTGGGATGTCTTGACATGAAAGTTCTTCCATTAATTTTATGGAAGCAGTATGGCAAGTAAAAGGAGCCTTACAGTTTATAGTGTTTGTATCCCAACCAGATGAATTGGACTCCAACCAATGACAGTCACTCAGATTTGCCTGCTGCACTTGACCTCCCATGATTCTATTCCTATTTGACCCACCTAATTCATCAGATCTGTAATGGTTTCTGCTGCATGTGCATGATCCGTTCTTCATATAACTCAAGGATTCATGATTGATCCCTTCCTATTCCGATCCTACACTATCCATAACTTGGGGTCAGCTCCCATATGTATGTTGAGCTCTTAACGCCACCGTCCGTGACTATTGCCATGGGATCTAACTACCTGACCAAAGTCCAGTCATGGGTGTAGTGGCAATACCGAAGCTATCCTATTCCAGCTTGTGCCAGAAACTGCAAACCCGATTCCGTCCCCATCTCTGCTCAGACTGAATAATATGCAGCCTTGGTGTTGTATGATCGTATTCAACAGCAAAAGCAACCATTTCCACCTCTAACGTTGCTGCCTCTGTCCCAACATTATTTCCTTGTTGCCTGTGTTGCTGTTAAATCACTTGTCTTCAGGCTCAAATTGTGCAGCCGTTCCTTCTTAAGTCTTGAATGCCCCTTCCCAGCACAAATACTTAGAAATCTAGATCTCCTGCATCCTATCTTGTACAAAGTCATCCTTGCTACCCCAGTCCTTGGCGGCCTCCATTTGTTCATCATTTCCCAGTATAGTGGTTTCAAAAACTTTGTTCTCGTATATAAATCTCTTCATGCTTCACCCCACATTGCCTCTGCAAACTGAACCAGGCCGGTGTTCCCTCATCTGATTCTGACTTTAGCCTGCGGGATGCTCTCTTCCTTCACACCACCAAAGCCTTTAGCCCTCAGCCCCACATTCTGGAATTCTCTTCCTAAGCCCTTCCATCTCTCATGCCCCTCCCCATCTTTCTCACGTTATGACAGTAACTACACTTCAAAAGTACTTGATAATTGGCTGTAAAGGACTTTGAGCTATCCTGAGATCATAAAAGATGCTATATAAATGCAAGTCTTTTGAATGCATTTACATAACATTGCAACTCAAATGTCTAAGTGCTTTACAGACAATTAGTTATTTTGAAGTGCAATGACTACAAAGTGGACTGAAAAATCACACAAACAATATGAATGAGCAGTTAACCTGCTACAGCCCTTTAGTTACCTTTGTGTGTCCTTCCCTGCCTTGCTTTCAGTGCTTTGGGGTGTTTTGTTATGTTAGTGATGTATACAAGTGAAAGCTATTGCTTCCTCAGTTCTTCATGATAGCCAGATAGATATTTTTATGGTTCTGGAATGTTCCACTTTGGGAACTGATTGTGGAGCTTAAACTCTGGTGGAGGAAGTTTGTAAGGGGATACCGGAGTAAACCATCTTCTGAAAGCCCAGCACCTCTGTCTTATATGCTTTCCTCCCTGCCTTCAGAAGCCTCCTTAAGACCTCTTTGATCATGCTTTTGCCCTGCTGATGAACCAATTATTTTGCTTGACCCTGCTGGGCATCTACTCTCCACCATCTCTGTAAACATCTCTCGGTAATGAGCACTAAAGAAAAACTAGTTGTTTTCCAAAATGTAGTAATAGCTGACGGCTTCAGCTAGTGAAAAAATGTTGTTTGTGACATAGACTTGTGTATACTAATAAAATGGTTTTAATCTTTTCAAGGGTGGGTTTTATTGAAACGTTAACTTTGATTTAAAAGTTTTTAAACAGTTGTGAACAATTTTTGCTCTGTTTTAATGCATGCTGAATTCACCAGTATGTTTGCTATTGGGAAATGTTAACGAAAATCAATTGGCTAGCAATGGAATGATGAGGAATTTGTTTGGTCAGCTGCACAGTCTTTTGCTTGGAGTAGTTTATTTGGTTTTCATTTAGCCATGTGGTAAATTGGAGTCTTGATTTAATATATTTCAAACAATAGCTGATTGTTAACTTGAGGAATTGCCACCAGTCAGTATTCTGGGCTGTTATCTTGCCTGGGTGACTAAAAGTAGTCTCCCTTTCCTGTGGTCCAGAACCTGTAAAATTCAGTAACCATGTGCAATAAGGCTGATATACAAGATACCAATATTGTCAAATGTATAACAGAATTACACTGTATATATCCAAGTTTTATGTTAAATAAATAATACAAACCACAATGCAATTTTACTACTTTTAATTAACATTGAATGTTGTAGCATTTTTAATATAGTCATGTTGAAGTGACTGCAGTATTCCCCCATCTCCAGCATCATTGTTTACATGTGCCTAATATAGTCATCCATTTATATATAATGACCTCTTCCAGAGTATTACTAATTGAGCCAAGTCACGCCAACCATGTCCATGAACAAAATGGCTAGAGCTAAAACACTTGCTCTTACTATATAAAAACCTTGTTGATGACATAGCTTTTTTTGGGGGGGTGGGGAGGGAAAAGAGAAAGTGGCCTGCGAATAATGTTTAGTAAACAGTTGTGCAAAGGTTGTGTAAGATCTAGACAATGTATTGATTTGAATTCTTCCTCTGCAAACCATAATCACTAATGACCTAAGCAGTTAGTTTACCTCCACTGATGGGTTGCTTAAAACTCCCAGAGCAGTTAATAATGGTCTAATGATTGGTTGACACACATCTGACATGAATAATAAATAACTTCCTAAGTGTTGGTTAGTGAGACTTCTCTCTGGGTGTGGCCTTAATATTTTCTTGTGGAAGAGAATTGCATGGTGCTATTATCATGGGGGTCTTCAAAGTTACAAAAAGTATTTCCTCAACATCAAGAATAATTATTTTTTAATGTTTATTCTGATTTCATCATTTAGATATATTGAGAGCCAGCTGTTGCCAAATAATAGAACAAGCTGCAGATTTAATTAAAGCTGAATGTATTGCCTGTTAAAATTCTTGAGCTTTGCACAGATCGCCATAATTTGAAACCTACAATTTGGTCCCTTTTTTGATTAGCAATACCTATTGACTTGTAAAAGCCTTTAGGAAGGAGATGGGATAAATCTTGCAACTTGCATTTGTAACAAATATATACAGTTCACATTGAAATTGGTAAACTTACCCAGTTAGTTTTAGTTGTGGAGTAACCTTGGAGAATGGAGAGAGAAAAATATCCGATAATATAAAAGGCTTGCATTTATATAGTGCTTTTCACTGACCTCAGGATGTCCCAAAGTGCTTTACAGACAATTAAGTACTTTTTGAAGCGTAGTCACTTGTAATGTAGGGAAACATAGCAGCCAAGTTATGCAGAGCAAGGCCCACAAACAAGTGAGATAACGACCAGATAATCTGTTTTATTAATGTTGGTTGAGGGATAAATATTAGCCAAGACATCAGGAGAAATGCCCTGCTTTTCTTTGAGTAGTGCCATGGGATCTTTTATGCCCACTTGAGAGGACAGACAAACTCTGTTAAAGTTGGCGATGCCAAATTTATCACTCACTCCATTAGTAGTGCACTGAAGTGTCAGCCTGGATTGCTCAAGTCTCTGGAATAGGGCTTAAATCCATGACTTTCTGACTCAGATGTGAGTGTGTTACCACTGAGCCACTCATAAGTATTTAATTGACTCTTTGAAAAATGAGGATATGCACATCTCAACTTGTGCCTCTCAAAGGATAAGGTTTTGTGGATGTAACTGTGCAATAGCAGAGATTAATCTTTTATCATCCTTTCTTGGTCAAGAAATTGGGGATTGCAGGCTAGAAGTTCGATGTACAAACCTTTCCAAAGCTTTCATTTAGAAGTGGATTGCTTTTTGAGAATAGAGTACATTGAGTGACTTTCAGAGTGCTCCAAATGTGGCAAAATTTCAATTTCTTTATTTGAAATAATACATCTAAAAACATAAAAAGAGTTTGTCACACAAGATATATAGGCTTACTTCCCTCCATTTGGAAATGTTTGTGGAACAATCAGCATGAGCTTAAAGCGGATTTCCCTGTTCTACAAACTCACTGACCTAGCAATCTGATGATTTGTGGAACTGCAGGTCACAGATTCTGATGTTTGAGATGGTAATGAGAGGACATTGAGGATCTTAAAGCAAATTAAAAGCACGGTATGAGATACTAATAAACTTGCAGGGATAGAAGATCAAAGGGATCTTGGGAGTACAAATACACATCATTAAAACTAGCGACACAGGTTAATAAGGCCATTAAAAAAGCAAACCAGGCATTAGGGTTCATTTCTAGAGGGATCAAATTGAAAAGTAGAGAAGTTATGCTAAACTTGTATCACACTTAAGAGTATTGTGTTTTTTTTTCTGTATTCTGTAGTCAATGTATTCACCGAATATGAAAGCCTAGGCCTTACGCTTAACATCCGTAAGACAAAGGTCCTCCACCAGCCTGTCACCGCCGCTCAGCACTGCCCTCCAATCATCGCGATCCACGGTACGGCCCTGGACAACGTGGACCATTTCCCATATCTCAGGGAGCTTCTTATCAACAAAGGCAGAGGTTGATGCGGAGTTCGCCGCCAGTGCAGCCTGCAGCCTTCGGCCGTCTGAGGAAAGCGTGTTTGAAGACCAGGCCCTCAAATCTACCACCAAGCTCATGGTCTACAGGGCTGTAGTAATACCCACCCTCCTGTGGGTGTGAGGCATGGACAATGTATAGAAGGTACCTCAAGTCGCTAAAGATATATCACCAACGATGTCTCCGCAAGATCCTGCAAATCCCCTGGGAGGACAGGCACACCAACATCAGTGTCCTTGACCAGGCTAATATCCCCAGTATTGAAGCACTGACCACACTTGATCAGCTTCGCTGGGCAGGCCATAAAGTTCGCATGCCAGATACGAGACTCCCTAAGCAAATGCTTTATGCGGTGCTCCTTCATGGTAAACGAGCCAAAGGAGGACAGCGGAAACGTTATAAGGACACCCTCAAAGCCTCACTGGTAAAGTGCGACATCACCACTGACACCTGGGAGACCCTGGCCGAAGACCGCCCGAGGTGGAGAAAGTGCATCCGGGAGGGTGTCGAGCTCTTCGAGTCCCAACGCAAAGAGCACGAGGCCAAGCTCGGGCAGCGGAAGGAGCGCGCGGCAAACCAGCCCCACCGACCCCTTCCCTCGACGAATGTCTGTCCCACCTGTAACACGGTCTGTGGCTCTCGAGTCAGACTGTTCAGCCATCAAAGAACTCACTTTGGGAGTGGAAGCAAGTCTTCCTCGATTCCGAGGGACTGCCTATGAAGATGTGTACAATTCTGGTCTCCATATTATAAAAAGGATATAGAGACACGAGAGGGTGCAATAAAATGTGAAGTTATATCAGGAAAGGATGAACATGCTGGGTTAGTGGTGACCAAATAGAGGTCCTTAAGATTATGAGAGGTTTTGATAGAATAGACATAGAGTATGTTTCCACTTATAGGGAAGAGCAAAACTTGAGGCCATCAATATAAGATGGTCACCAAGAACTCAAATAGGGAATTCAGAGGAGACTTTACCCAAAGAGTGGTGAGAATGTGAAGATGCATTTAGCGAAGGGAATAGAGGGTTATGCTTATAGATTCAGATGAGGAAAAACTGGAGGAGGCTCGAGTGGAGCATAAACGCCAGCATCGACTGGTTGGATCAAATGGTCTGTTTCTGTGCCGTATATCCTGTGTTTTTAAAAAAAAAAATGTCCTCACACAGAGGAGTGTTAGAATGTGGAATTCTTTGTCACAAAACTCTTGCAGCAGAGTTCATAAATTGCCTTTTAAAAGAATTTGACATAGTTGCTTGAAAAATAGCAATACTAAAAGTTACAGGGAACAAGGCGGTTGAGGTGTGACTAGGTGGCTCAAATGGAGAAAAATACTGGTGACGATTTGATGGGATGAATGGCCTGTTTCTGTTCCGTAATCAACGATTCTATTTCTACATTTATCCTACAGACTGACTTGCCAATGAAGTGATGTATCCATTTAAAAGAGGCACATAACTGCTGAATGTCTATTTTGTAATGCACACTACATAGGAAATAGTGCATTATCCATTTAGCATTATATACTTTAATTCCCTAATAATGGAGAACAGGGAAATGGAAGAGATGTTGAACAAATATTTTGCGGTAGAGGAACTAAAAACATCCCAATAGTGGATAATCAAGGGGCTATTGGTAGGGAGAAACTTAAAACAATCACTATCACTAATGAAGTAGTACAAGGTAAAATAATGGGACCAAAGGTGGACAAGTTCCCTGGACCTGCTGTCTTACATCCTAGGATCTTAAGAGAAGTGGCTGCAGAGATAGTGGATGCATTGGTTGTAATCTACCAAAATTCCCTGGATTCTAGGGCGGTCCTAGCAGATTGGAAAACCGCAAATGTAATGCCCCTATTTTTAAAAAAGCAGTAAACTATAGAACAGTTAGCCTAACATCTGTCATTGGGAAAATGCTGGAGTCCATTATTAAAAAAGCAGTAGCAGGACATTTGGTAAAGCATGATTCAATCAAGCAGAGTCAGCATGGTTTTATGAAAGGGAAATCATTTTTGACAAATTTGCGGGAGTTCTTTGAGGATGTAACGAGCAGGGTGGATAAGGGGGAACCAGTGGATGAGGTGTATTTGGATTTCCAGAAGGCATTTGATAAGGTACCACACAATAGGTTACTGCACAAGATAAAAGCTCACGGGGTTGGTGGTAATTTATTAGCATGGATAGAGGATTGGCTAACTAACAGAAAACAGAGAGTCAGGATAAATGGGTCATTTGTTGGCAAACAGTGACTATTGGGGTGCCGCAGGGATCGGTGTTTAGTCCTCAACTATTTACAATCTATATTATTAGAAACATAGAAATTTACAGCGCAGAAGGAAGCCATTTCGGCCCATCATGTCTGTGCCGGCTGCCAAAGAGCCACACGGCCCTCGGTCAGCTGCCCTAAAGGTTACAGACAAACCCATGAACAATGACGGAAAGGCAAAGAGCACCCAGCCCAATCAGTCCGTCCCACGCTACTGCAACACCCCTTATAATTAAAAAAATCTACACTCCACCCCAACCGGAGCCATGTGATGTCCTGGGAGAGGCAAAAAACAAATTAAAAACCCAGGCCAATTTAGGGAGAAAAAATCTGGGAAATCTCCAACCCATCCAGGTGATCAAAACTAGTCCAGGAGATCACCCTGGCCGTATTCTATTCCCTGCACTACTTACCATTATATCTGCGCCGACGAACAAAAGGTCTTCTAGTCTAATCCCAATTACCAACTCTAGGTCCGTAACCCTGCAGGTTACTGCACTTTAAGTGCCCATCCAACCAGCTCTTAAATGTGGTGAGGATTTCTGCATCCACCACTCTTCCAGGCAGCAAGTTCCAGAACCCCACAACTCTCTGCATAAAGAAGCTCCCCCTCCCCGCCTCAAATCCCCTCTAAACCTTCCACCAACCACCTTAAAACTATGCCCCCTCCACTAATGGAAATAGACCCTTGCTATCCACTATGTCCAGGCCCCTCAATATTTTGCACACCTCGATGAGGTCTCCTCTCAACTTCCTCTGTTCCAATGAGAACAAACCCAGCTTATCCAATCTGTCCTCATAACTAAGATTCTCCATTCCAGGCAGCATCCTAGTAAGTCTCCTCTGCATCCTCTCTACTGCAATCATGTTCGTCCTCTATACGGTCACCAGAACTGCATGCAGTACTCCAGCTATGGCCTAACCAAAGTATTATACAATTTAAGCATAACCTCCCTGCTCTTATATTCTACGCCTTGGCCAATAAAGGCAAGTATTCCGTACACCTTCTTAACCACCTTATCCACCTGGCCTGCTAGTTTCAGGGAACCTGTGGACCCATGGTGGAGCTTTGGAGGCGTGGCCTATTCAGTTGGAGCTCTGTTGCTGTGAGAGAAGGAGCTTGCTGTTGTTGCTCCTGTCTGGGAGGCCTGGAGTGAGCCCTGTGAAACAGCCCAGGAAGAGGAGGAAGGGACTTTCTACATTCCAATTCATCCAGAGGGAGAGGAGGAGAGCAGAAAATTCAACAACCTTTAATACTGCTGCAGAGAGTTGGAGAGAGGGGGAAAAAAAGAACAACTATCCAGTGTGGAGGGAGGGAAATTCATTAACCAAAGGAGGGTGTGTTTTGGTGCATTCCCCTAAAGACTTTGTTGTATCGGTTGGGGGAGGAAAGAAGACTTGCTAGAGGGCTGGAACATCACGGGGGGGTGTGTGTGTGTGGAAGTGTGTGTGTGGGTCTTGCTTACAGCTAGGCCCCACACACCACTGAGGCACCCCTCCCCCATTGCCTACCCTGGGATAGCTGGAGCTACCTGGCTGAAGAACTATTAATCACCTATTTAACATCGTTGGGAGTGTGTGCCTGGGTGGCTCCAGCTGTCCCAGGTGAAGACATCTTCTTCCCCCCACCCGAAGACCACCTACAAAGACTGTGTTTGTTTTGCCATCATCTGGGGAGTGCACTCCAAGAAAGACACCCACCCATTGCTGTGAGGGGAGACCTGCCCTCACAGTTCCCTATTTCCCACCCCCGTCTCTCTTTCTCTCTCTCTCTCTGTCTCTCCCCTCTCTCCCTGAGAGCCCCTTTCCTCCTAATTGAAAAACCAATTAAGACAACTGAGCAGAGGGAGCAAGGCCCCTCCCCAATTGTCAACTAGGGGAGAGGTGTGCCTCTTTTAGAGCTCCCTCTGTTCAAACACCAACGAGGCCATTTAAGACCATTGAGGCCTGTGACTTTGGGGTGGGTGTAGCCCTTAAAGGGACCCCATGATGGCGACCCCATCCACGCCGGTGGCGGGGCCAGCAAAGACATATGCGCAGGCGGCGTCCACATCCATGGCGCCTCCTGCACCTTCTGCTGCCCTGCCACCATTCAGACTTATAACAAAAAAACACTGGGTCAGGAGCGACACTCACCCCACAATGAGCATCGAGGAGTGCGTGCGGGCAATGGCTGGGGTAGTCGGCCCCTCGGCCATTGTCGCAGCCTCCAAGATGTCTGGGAAGGCTGTATTCTTCCTGGGGTCGGAGCGGGCGGTGTCCCTGGCCCTCGAAAAGGGGCTCACGGTCGGCGGGGCATTCCTGCCGGTGGACCCTCTCGAGGCCACCGCGCAGAGGGTCATCATTTCAAACGTCCCGCCCTTTGTTCCCGCTGAGCTCCTCCTCCCTAACTTACACCAACTGGGGGAGATAAGGTCAGGGATCAACCCCATACCGCTCGGACTCACGGAGAGCAGCCTGCGCCACGTCTTCTCCTTTCGCCGCCAGCTCTTTGTCCGGCTGGCGCGGGAGGAGACGACGGCGGGATCATTTAATGTGGTGCACGAGGGGACTGCCTACCGCGTCTTCTGGATGTCGGACGGCGTGCGGTGCCATGCCTGTAGGGAGGTGTTGCATGTTCGTAAAAACTGCCCCGCCTCCAAGGCCGCCAAACCGCCGAGGGCGGCTAAGGCTGCCACCGCCGCCACCCCTCCCCCTAATAGCGTCCGCGTGCCGGGAGCTGTGGGTGCGCGGGCATCATCAGGGGCCTTTGGTTTCACGGCCTCCCGCGGGGGGGAGGGAGAGCGTCCGATTGGAAGGAAGGCGCGGAGGAGGGCGAAACATCTCGAGGCGGGTCCCCTCAGTGCACCAGACAATTTGATCCCCGTGCCCAACCCTGTCACCGGCGAGCGCGGGGTGCCCTGAGCCCGTGCCTGAGCCCTTGACCAATATCACAGAGGGGCTCGGGCGCGGGCAAGATAAGAAAAAGGGGGGAGTGGAGTGGGAGGCCTCGGCAGACATGGAGGTCTCCCTGCCTCCGCGCCCCTCCAGGAACAAAAGGAGGCGCCGCTCCAATGAGGCGGAGGGGGAACAACATCCCTCCGCGGAGGAGTCAGTGCTCGCCGCGTGTCCCGCGTCCCCCACCAGCGCCCCCAAACTGCGCTGTGGCGAGAGGAGTCTGTCCCCGGGGAGGGTGAGACAGTCGAGGCTGCCCAGCCTCTGCCTCCCGGGGATGGCGTGGAAGATCTGCCTGTCGTGGGGGGCGTGGGGCCAGCGGAGGAATGAGTAGCCGCCGGGTCGAGCGTCCCAGGGACTGAGGCGGGCGGGACCGAAAAGGCCGAACCTGAGCCCGCCCAGCTATTAAACAACTTCCCCCGGGAGTCACTCGGCCCGGCAGAAACAAAATATGTTAACAATTTTAATGATTCTGTCCACGCTGGGCCGGGGGGTGGCGGCGGGGAGGGGGAAGAACAACAACCCTCACCCCCTACATTGAGGCTGGGGTACTTGGAGGACCTGGAACATTTCTTTGACCAGGTCTCTCCGCGTTCCCCGGCTCCTGGGGCGGAGGAGAAAACCCTTCCACTGTCGCTTCCTGACCCAGCACCGCTTTTAAAAGAGCCCAGTGGGGACTCCTCTGCCGACGATCCTGGGGGTGGGATCGAGACGGAGCCAGGGCCGGATGGAGCGGCCAGTTCGTTTGCCGTACCTCGTGCGGTCGACGGGCCGACTGCTGGCAGCGACCTCCCGGAGGGGGACGGGGACTCGGTGGGGGACGAGGGAGAAGATCTCGAGTCCATCGCCAGTGAGGTGCTGGATCTCCTCGTGCCCGCCGCTGAGTCCCCCCTCATTCCTGCAAAGAAACTCAGGGACTTTTTGGTCCAGAGCCAGGGTCGCCGCAACCGAGCCCATCTGCCCTGGAAAGATGGTCCGAGCCGAGGCTGCTCGTCGCGTCCGTCCGCGCCGCCGCTAAAACCATGGCCGCGGGTGGGCCCTTATCAAAGGCGCAAGGCCTTGAGCTGCGCCGGCTCAAAAGGTTCCTCGCTGGGCTGCTGAAGGAGTGGCGGTCAACAAAAGACTCCGCTCCCTCCCCCACAATAGATTAAGGTAGAGGTTGCACTATGCTTTTGCCATGAAGATAACCATAGCCAGCCTCAACATCAACGGCGGCAGAGAGGCACACCTTGGATTTAACAATTTTTCGCTCCTGCGGGAGGGGAAATATGCGGTGTGCTTCCTGCAAGAAACCCACACCGTTCCGGGAGACGAAGCCACGTGGCTCCTGGAATGGCAAGGAGAGGTCCGCATGAGCCACCTCACTACCACTTCTTGTGGGGTGGCCATCTTGTTGGCCCCGCATTTTCAGCCGGAGATCTTGGGGGTCGAGGAGTCCGTGCCAGGCTGCTTGCTGCATGTCACAGTTCACCTGGGGGACGTGCTGCTCCATCTCATGAACGTGTATGCCCCTCAGCCCGGCCCGTAGCAAACGCGCTTCTTCGAAGAGGTGTCCGCTCTTCTTGGCTCCGTCGACGTCGGCGACTGCATTGTCCTCGGGGGGGATTTTAACTGCACTCTCAAGGCGAGGGACCGCTCCGGTGCCCCGCAGAGCATGACGGCGATGGAGAAGTTGAGGGACCTGGTCGGGTCCTTTGACTTGGTGGACGTCTGGCGAAATTTCCATCCCGACTCCAGCGCCTTTACTTGGGTGAGGCCTGGAGTAGGATGGTCCACAGTCGACCGCCTTTACGTGTCTCGGGCGTACGTTTCCTGCGTCCCGTCGGGTCCCGAGGCGCGTTCGTGAGGTCGCGGATCCGGTTCCTGCGGGATCTGGACCGCGGCTCCCCCTTCTTCTACTCGCTGGAAAAAAGACAGAGTGTCCGTAAGCAGCTCTTGACGCTGCTGGCCGACGACCGCTCTCTCGTCTTGGATCCGGAGGGCGTCAACAATAGGGCCCGTGAATATTACGGGGCTCTGTTCTCTCCGGAGCCGTCCAGCGAGGAAGCGCGTAGAGTTTTGTGGGAGGACCAGCCGAAGGTCGGCCCGGAGGGCGCCGAAAATCTGGAAGCTCCGCTAAGCCTGGCGGAGCTGACCGGTGCCCTCGACCGGCTCTCGACGGGAAAATCCCCGGGGCTGGACGGGCTGACCGTGGAGTTCCACAGGGAATTCTGGGACGTCCTGGGGGGCGACTATGCGCGGGTCCTGGGGGAAAGTCTGGTGACCGGGGAGATGCCCCTCTCTTGGCGCAGGGCAGTCATCGTCCTGCTGCCTAAGAAGGGCGATCTCCGCCTCCTTAAGAACTGGCGTCCGATCTCCCTCCTCAGCACGGATTACAAAATCTTCGCCAGGGCGATGTCTGCTCGCCTTGGCGCCGTGCTGGACCACATGATCCACACCGACCAGTCCTCCACGGCCCCGTGCCGGACAATTTACGATAACTTCCATCTGGTCCGGGACCTCATCCATCATTCCCAGGAGGCTGGTCAGTCGGCCGCCTTCCTACCTCTCGACCAAGAGAAGGCGTTCGACAGGGTGGATCACGACTATCTGTTCGGAACTCTGCGCGCTTTCGGGTTCGGGACGCATTTCGTCGCCCGGATTCGACTTTTGTACGCCGCCGCGGAGTGTCTGATCAAGGTTAACGGGTCCTTGACGGCGCCCCTTCTCTTTGGGAGAGGGGTGCGCCAGGGATGCCCCATGTCCGGCCAGTTATATGCCATCTGCGTGGAGCCTTTCCTCCGCCTCCTGCGGACGAGGTTGACGGGACTGGCTCTGCAAGGGCCGGGCGTGGAGGTCGTCCTCTCGGCTTACGCCGATGACATGCTCCTCATGGCATCGGCCGTTCCGGGAGACGAAGCCACGTGGCTCCTGGAATGGCAAGGAGAGGTCCGCATGAGCCACCTCACTACTACTTCTTGTGGGGTGGCCATCTTGTTGGCCCCGCATTTTCAGCCGGAGATCTTGTGGATCGAGGAGCCCGTGTCAGGCCGCTTGCTGCATGTCACGGTTCACCTGGGGGATGTGCCGCTCCATCTCGTGAACGTATACACCCCTCAGCCCGGCCCGCAGCAAACGCGCTTCTTCGAAGAAGTGTCCGCTCTTCTTGGCTCCGTCGACGTCGGCGACTGCATTGTCCTCGGGGGGGATTTTAACTGCACCCTCGAGGCGAGGGACCGCTCCGGTGCCCCGCAGAGCATGACGGCGATGGAGAAGTTGAGGGACCTGGTCGGGTCCTTCGACTTGGTGGACGTCTGGCGAAATCTACATCCCGACTCCAGCGCCTTTACTTGGGTGAGGCCTGGAGTAAGATGGTCCAGAGTCGACCGCCTTTACGTGTCTCGGGCGTACGTTTCCTGCGTCCCGGCGGCCTCCATGTGGCCGGTGCCGTGTTCGGACCACCACCTGGTGTGGGCGGAGCTCGCTTCGCTCCGCGTACTGGCATTTTAACAACCGGCTGCTGGAGGACGTGCGGTTCCAGGACTCGTTCCGTCGATTCTGGTCCGACTGGAGAAGGAAGCAGGGGGGCTTCCCCTCCTTGAGGCTATGGTGGGATGTGGGCAAGGCTCACGTCCGCGTCTTCTGTCAAGAGTACGCGGGGGGGTCGACCAAGATGCGAGCGGCCAGGGTCGGGCGCCTAGAAAAAGAGGTGCTCGACCTGGAGTCCCGTCTCGGTCAAGTCGTCGAGGACCCGGCCCTGCGGATGGTGTACGAAGCAAAGAAGGCCGCGCTGAAGGACCTGCAGCTTGTCGGGTCCCGAGGCGCGTTCGTGAGGTCGTGGATCCAGTTCCTGCGGGATCTGGACCGCGGCTCCCCCTTCTTCTACTCGCTGGAAAAAAGACAGAGTGTCCGTAAGCAGCTCTTGACGCTGCTGGCCGACGACGGCACTCTCGTCTCGGATCCGGAGGGCATCAACAACAGGGCCCGTGAATATTACGGGGCTCTGTTCTCTCCGGATCCGTCCAGCGAGGAAGCGCGTAGAGTTTTGTGAGAGGACCTGCTGAAGGTCGGCCCGGAGGGCGCCGAAAATCTGGAAGCTCTGCTAAGCCTGGCGGAGCTGACCGGTGCCCTCGACCGGCTCTCGAGGGGAAAACCCCCGGGGCTGGACGGGCTGACCGTGGAGTTCCACAGGGCGTTCTGGGACGTCCTGGGGGGCGACTACGTGCTGGTCCTGGGGGAAAGTCTGGCGACTGGGGAGATGCCCCTCTCTTGGCGCAGGGCAGTCATTGTCCTGCTGTCTAAGAAGGGCGATCTCCGCCTTCTTAAGAACTGGCGCCCGGTCTCCCTCCTCAGCACAGACTACAAAATCTTCGCCAGGGCGATGTCTGCTCGCCTTGGCGCCGTGCTGGACCACATGATCCACCCCGACCAGTCCTACACGGTCCCGGGCCGGACAATCCACGATAACATCCATCTGGTCTGGGACCTCATCCATCATTCCCAGGAGGCTGGTCTGTCGGTCGCCTTCCTATCTCTCGACCAAGAGAAGGCGTTCGACAGGGTGGATCACGACTATCTGTTCGGAACTCTGCGCGCTTTCGGGTTCGGGACGCATTTCGTCGCCCGGATCTGACTTTTGTACGCCGCTGCGGAGTGTCTGATTAAGGTTAACGGGTCCTTGACGGCGCCCCTTCGCTTTAGGAGAGGGGTGCGCCAGGGATGCCCCATGTCCGGCCAGTTATATGCCATCTGCGTGGAGCCTTTCCTGCGCCTCCTGCGGACGAGGTTGACGGGACTGGCTCTGCAAGGGCCGGGCATGGAGGTCGTCCTCTTGGCTTACGCCGATGACGTGCTCCTCACGGTAGAGGATCCCGCTGACCTGCGGAGGATGCGTGAGTGCCAGGAGATTTACTCAGCCGCATCCTCTGCCAAGATCAACTGGGAGAAATGTTCCGGACTCCTGGTGGGTCACTGGCGGGTGGACTCCCTGCCAGAGGAGCTCAGGCCTTTTGCCTGGAGCACGACCCATCTCCTCTATCTGGGAGTCTACCTTAGCCTCGACGAGGAAGCCTTGCCGGCAAACTGGCAAGAGCTGGAGGCCAAGGTCGCCGCTCGCCTAGGGCGCTGGACAGGACTGCTCCGAGTGCTGTCCTACAGGGGTTGAGCGCGAGTCATAAACCAGCTGGTGGCCGCCATGTTGCGGTACCGGCTGGTCACTTTGACCCCTCCCCCTGCGTTTGTCACCAAGATACAGAAGAAGCTGGTGGACTTCTTCTGGAACAACAGGAAGCACTGGGTCTCTGCCGCGGTCTTGAGTCTCCCGCTTGGGGAGGGCGGTCAGTCGTTGGTATGCGTCAGCACCCAGCTCGCGACTTTCCATCTTCAGACCCTGCAGAGACACCTTTACATCGAGCCCCCTCCCAGGTGGCGTGCTCTGGCGACGTATTTCTTCCGCCAGCAGCACGGCCTCAACTACGACACGCAGCTCCTGTTTGTGAGCTTGGGGGGCGTCAGGACTGCCTTTTACAAGGAACTCACCAGGGTCTGTAGCAAAGTCTCCACCAAGCGCAGCTCTCCACCGGCTGGAGTGGCGGCTGTCCTGCAGGAGCCGCTGCTCGGGAATCCGTACCTCCACGACCGAGGTTTTAGGTGGCGGTCGGACGAGAGGGCTGTGGCTGGTGAGGTGACCAGGGTCAGGGACCTACTCGATGGCGGAGGAGCGGGCTGGATGGTGCCAGACACGCTGGCGTGGCGCCTTAATTCGGCCAACGTCCGCCGCGCGGCCGATGCCATCGAGTCGCTCAAAACAGCTCTGGGCCCTGACTCCGTTAGGTGCATCGAGGAGGCTCAAGCACGTGGGGCGATCCCATCCGAACTGACCCCCGTCCGGACGGAATTTCTCATCGGCGCCAAACCCCGGAACCTCCCTCGGGAGCCGGCGCCTCACAACTTGAGCCGCCTCGGGGAAATCCCCTCCGTGCCTTTCAGTTCCGCGCGGAGGGGTTTCCTGTACGGGCTGCTCCTGCACACTCTCAACTTTGCCATCCTCGCCTGCCGTCCAGACACGCCATGGCGTACCATCTTGCCGTCCGGAGGAGGCGGGGGTCCCCGATGGAGGGCACTCTATGCGGGAGTCCTCCCACTATTTATCAGGGACTTGGCCTGGAGGGTGGTGCACGGAGCAGTGCCGTGCAATAAATTTTTAAGCCGGTTCACGGGCTCCCAGGCCACCTGCAATTTCTGCGGTCTGGAAGAGTCCGTGTTCCATGTTTTTACCGAATGCACAAGGTTGCAGCCCCTGTTTTATTATTTAAAGGGGCTGCTCCTGAAATTCTGGCTGCACTTCAGTCCCACACTCCTGATCTTTGGGCACCCTGTGCGGAGGGGAGCGAGTCGGTCCGAGGGCCTCCTCGTAGGACTGCTCCTGGGTACGGCCAAGGGTGCCATCAGCCGGTCCAGGCAGCGGGCGGTCGAGGGGGTCATTCAAACTGACTGCCTGCCTCTCTTCCGCGCGTACATACACGCCAGGGTGTCCTTGGAGATGGAGCACGCGGTGTCCACCGGTACGCTCGGGGCCTTCCGCGAGAGGTGGGCACCGGAGGGACTGGAGTGCATCATCACGCCCGGCAACCAAATTTTAATTTGATTTTAGGTTTTAAAGTTTATTTGTTTTAATTGCCGGTGTTTTTAGTGTCCCCCTCCCCTTTTATAGGGGGCACTTGGAGGAAAAAATATGATTTTAGTGCCCAAAAAAAACCACAAAAAAACCCCAAAAAAGGGCCTTGTAAATGTTTGGTGCGTCCCCCAGATCCGGGGGACCACGATTTAATGTTTTAGTTTCCTCCCAAAAGAGTTCTGTGGACAAGCACTCCAAAGTCCCTTTGTTCATCTACATTATTAAGTGGCCTACCGCTTAATGTGTATACCCTTTCCTTATTAGCCCTCTCAAAGTGCATCACCTCGCACTTCTCTGAATTATATTCCATTTGCCACTGCTCTGCGCACCTGACCAGTAGATTGACTTAATGACTTGGATGAAGGGACCGAGTGTAATGTAGCCAAGTTTGCTGCTGATACAAAGATGGGTGGGAAAGCAAATTTTGAGGAGGACACAAAAAATCCGCAAAGGGATATAGACAGGCTAAGTGAGTGGGCAAACATTTGGCAGATGGAGTATAATGTTGGAAAATGTGAGGTTATCCACTTTGGCAGAAATAATAGAAAAGCAAATTATAATTTAAATGGAGAAAAATTGCAAAGACCTGGGGGTCCTTGTGCATAAAACACAAAAAGTTAATGTTCAGGTACAGTAAGTAATCAGGAAGGCAAATGGAATGTTGGCCTTTATTGCAAGGGGGATAGAGTATAAAAGCAGAGAAATCCTGCTACAACTGTACAGGGAATTGGTGAGGCCACACCTGGAGTACTGCGTGCAGTTTTGGTCTCCGTATTTAAGGAAGGATATACTTGCATTGGAGGCTGTTAGGAGAAGGTTCACTGGGCTAATTCCGGAGATGAGGACGTTGACTTATGAGGATAGGTTGGGCCTATTGGAGTTCAGAAGAATGAGAGGTGATCTTATTGAAACTTATAAGATAATGAGGGGGCTCGACAAGGTGGATGCAAAGAGGATATTTCCACTCTTAGAGGAAACTAAAACTAGGGGACATAGAATAAGGGGCCGCCCATTTAAAACTGAGATGAGGAGAAATTTCTTGTCTCAGAGGGTTCTAAATCTATGGAATTCTCTGCCCCAGAGAGCTGTGGAGGCTGGGTCATTGACTATATTTAAAGCGGAGATAGACAGATTTTTAGCGATAGGGAGTAAAGTGTTATGGGGAGTGGGCAGAGAAGTGGTGCTGAGCCCATGATCAGATCAGCCATGTTCTTATTGAATGGCGGAGCAGGCTCGAGGGGCCAAATGGCCTACTCCCGTTCCTATTTCTTATGTTCTTGTGTTCCCTTGCAAATATGAAAGAACAGAAACTCATGAAAGCCGTGAGTGGAAATAAGTTATAGAAGTATTATTCACAGTTGAGCAACGGGAATACATGTGTGGCCAATGTGATTCTTTTGTTGTTGGGCGTGGGTTTGAACAAACTGTAGAGCACATATTGAGTGATCCCTTCACATGATTTATCTGTCTAATTAAAAAAGTTTTGTGTCTCGCAAAGTGAAGCAAGTTAGTGTGAAATCTGAGACCGCCATTCAACATTTATCGCTATCTCTCAAAGAAATTCTCATGTGTTACCATCTCCAAGTTCCTCTCCAAGTCACACACCATCCTGACTTGGAAATGATATCGCCATTCCGACATCGTCGCTGGGTCAAAATCCTGGAACTCCCTCCCTAACAGCACTGTGGGAGTACCTTCACCACACGGACTGCAGCGGTTCAAGAAGGCGGCTCACCACCACCACCTTCTCCAGGGCAATTAGGGATGGGCAATAAATGCTGGCCTTGCCAGCGCCGCCCACATGCCATGAACGAATAAAGAATAATTTTAAAAATCAGCTCCCTGAAAAAATATTTTTAAAGATCTTTGTTTCCCAAACACCCCGTGATGTTACTAAAATTAATAAAATAAAACATAAAAATTCAACAATTCAGAAAAAAGAATCAAAAGTTCACCCATAAGCTGTTGGTCCCAACAAGTTTCTTCCACAAGCAGCACAATGGGACCTTGCAAGGCTGAATGCACTGCACTCAGGGTACAGCCCCATTCACTCATCATGATCCCCCTCCAATTAGCTGATTCATACTGGTCAGAAGCCAAATACAACAACCCTGATGTAAACAAGCCAATTGAGCATGAACAGGAATGCATCTCCTATGAAGGCGATCACAATTCCCAAGCCCTACCATATTGGCTGCATAATTCGCCACTGGTACAAGAGAGCGGGGTTCTTACTCACTTGCTGGATAATTAAAGTTAGGTTAGACATTGGGGAATACAAACAACTTCAGATGAAGAAAGAATCACCTGAGAAAAATGGGGAAATAAAATACCAAATTGGAATCACAGGAGGCAGCGTTTTCGGGATCTTATAGTGAGGTAATCCTTGTCACTTTATAAAGCACATAGAATACTGTGTACAGTTGTGGTCCCACAGTATAAAAGGGATATTGCAGCTAGGGGAAGGATACAGAATGGAACAACCAGAACAGCTGAGGATGTGGAGGGATTGGACTATGAGGATCTATTATGAAAATTTGGCATGTTCTCCCTGGAAAAGAGATGTTTGAGAGCTGATATGATTGTCGTTTTTAGGATTCTAAAGGGACTGGATAATGTAGACCATGTTGAGCTGTTTCACTGGTCTAGAACAGTAGAACCAGAGGACACGGCCTGCACTTGAAGGGGAGTAAATTCATAACTAATATGCTGAAACATTAGCTCGAATTTGCTGAAAACTTGCGACATAGTAATGGTGTATCTACTGTGTATGCCACTATTCTAGTGCAGAATTTCTGGGAAATTATGGCATGAGTGATCTATCCCATTCCATAATTTCCTGGGACTTTTGCACCGCTTCCACATTACAACAGTGACTACACTCCATTGACCATAAAGCATTTTGAGACGTCCAGTGGTCGTGAAAAGCACTATAGAAATGTAAGTCTTTCTTTTCTCCACCATTACCCCTCGCTGAAAACAGTGAGAAAGTAATTATCATAGCATTGCCCCATTAAGATCAATTGTGAATTTGCTGCATTTAAATCAGTGTTCACTGCGCTGCCATTTAAACTGCAAAATAATGGCACTGGAGACCTGGGAGCAGTATGATTTATAAATTTATTCAAGATGGTAGTTTCTGATGCCTCATTAGTGCACACAAGATCAATTCGAAGAGAATCCAAGACCAATTCTCATAAATGGAATCTCAGTTACCATTTCTGTCTGCAGGTGCATAGAGTTCATCGATCAAAGCATTCTCATTGAGATGCATCATTTGGCATCCTAATCATTCCCATTGTAATAAGCATTAGGTTAATGGAATATTTCCTGTTTGTTGCTTTTGAGTTCAGCGATTCACCATTGCCACCTTAGCAAAGACATCACACCATTATATTACCCCCTACATCTGCACTAAATTCCCATCTTGATCATCATCATAGGCAGTCCTTCGAATGAGGATGACTTGCTTCCACAGATGTTTCAATGAAGGACCCGATGCTCCAGTCCTGAACTCCAATTGAAGGGGTGGAAGATGCCTGTGCATAGATGTTTTTAACGTGTGGTGACTGTTGCACATCAGCCACCATACGGGCTTGACAGAGCTAGGCCTTTATCCAGTGGCAAGGGTTAACCAGGACGACTGGAGACCTGCTCTGTTCCACGGACATAGTGCGCACACATATTGCGGTGTGGGCTGGTCCGTGCTGACCCTGGGCCCTCAACTCTTCTGGGTCCTGCACCCTCATTAGCTGCACCTCCGCCACGATCACTCGCCGAATCTCAGCCACGATATCTCATCGCTCCTCCGCCTCAATCACTCGCCGCACCTCCGCCACGATCTCTCAGCGCTCAGCCACCCCGACCTTCTCGCTCCTCCGCTGTACCTGGGCCCTGCCGATGTTCCTGCCAACGCTCCAAATGGCGACCTGGGTTTTGATGACGTCACCCAGTCGCCCACCTCGAAATCATCGCACACTTGGAGCAGCTTGTGCTGGAAGTTATAGTGGTATGCTCTTTTATAGCCCGACCTGCGGAGGTGTTCTCTTGCAGGTCGGGGGGCCACGATGTTCCAGGCCCGCCTGCGGGCTATAAAGTACTGCGCAGGAGGCAGATGTTGCAGATTTATTTCACTTGTGTTTTTGAAAACTTTATGCACCAATAAGGACTCTTTCATTCAAACTTTGTGATGTTGGTAAAGTGAATGGTGTACTTTCCCTATCTCTGCAACCTCCTCCAATCCTCCATTCCACCCTGCCTCGCCCCATCTTCTCCTCTGACTCTGGTCTTTTTGTATCATCGCTCACTTTGCCCCATGATTGGTGGCCGTGCCTTCAGCCGTCTCGGCCCCACTCTGGAATTCCCTCCTTAAACCTTGTGCTTCTTTCTACTCCAATAGGATCTTCCATAAAACCCAACTCTGACCAACTTCTGGACACCCCTCCTAACATTTCCTTCTTTGGCTTGGCATTAATTTTAGTCTGATTACGCCTCTGAGAAGCGATTTGGGTTGTTTTTCTACATTAAACATATCAAAGTAATGCGAGCTGTTGTTCACAGTTCGGTGCCAGCAAACATAGAAACATAGAAAGTGGGTGCAGGAGTAGGTCATTCAGCCCTTCGAGCCTGCACCACCATTCAATATGATCATGGCTGATCATACAACTTCAGTACCCCATTCTTGCTTTCTCTCCATACACGTTGATCCCTTTAGCCATAAGGGCCACATCTAACTCCCTTTTGAATATATCTAACGAACTGGCCTCAACAACTTTCTGTGATAGAGAATTCCACAGGTTCACAATTTTCTGTATGAAGAAGTTTCTCCTCAGCTCAGTCCTAAATGGCTTACCCCTTATCCTTAGACTATGACCCCTGGTTCTGGACTTCCCCAACATCGGGAACATTCTTCCTGCATCTAACCTGTCCAATCCCGTCAGAATTTTATAAGTTTCTCTGAGATCCCCTCTCATTCTTCTAAATTATAGTGAATATAAGCCCAGTTGATCCAGTCTTTCTTCATATGTCAGTCCTTTCATCTCGGGAATCAGTCTGGTGAACCTTTGCTGCACTCCCTCAATAGCAAGAATGTCCTTCCTCAGATTAGGAGACCAAAACTGTACACAATATTCAAGGTGTGGCCTCACCAAGGCCCTGTGCAACTGTAGTAAGACCTCCCTGCTCCTATACTCAAATCCTCTCACTATGAAGGCCAACATGCCAGTTGTCTTCTTCACTGCCTGCTGTACCTGCATGCCAACTTTCAATGACTGATGTATCATGACACGCAGGTCTCGTTGCACCTCCCCATTTCCTAATCTGTCACCATTCAAATAATATTCTGCCTCCCTGTTTTTGCCACCAAAGTGGATAACCTCACAGTTATCTACATTATATTGCATCTGTCATGCATTTGCCCACTCACCTAACCTGTCCAAGTCACCCTGCAGCCTCTTAGCATCCACCTCGCAGCTCACACTGCCACCCAGCTTAGTGTCATCTGCAAACTTGGAGATATTACATTTAATTCCTTCATCCAAATCATTAATGTATATTGTAAACAGCTAGGGGCCCAGCACTGAACCTTGCAATAGTCACTGCCTGCCATTCTGAAAAGGACCCGTTTATCCCGACTCTCTGCTTCCTGTCTGCCAACCAGTTCTCTATCCATGTCAATACATTACCCCTCATACCATGTGCCTTAATTTTGCACACTAATCTCTTGTGCGGGCCCTTGTCAAAAGCCTTTTGAAAGTCCAAATACACCACATCCACTGGTTCTCCCTTGTCCACTCTACTAGTTACATCCTCAGAAAATTCTAGAAGATTTGTCAAGCATGATTTCCCTTTCATAAATCCATGCTTACTTAGACCGATCCTGTCACTGCTTTCCAAATGCGCTGCTATTACATCTTTAACAATTGATTCCAGCATTTTCCCCACTACCAATGTCAGGATGACCGGTCTATAATTCCCTGTTTTCTCTCTCCCTCCTTTTTTAAATTCAGGCTAACCTGACGTTGTGGTAAATAAACACATATGGTACGGTAGTATAGTGGTTATGTTACTGGAGTGGTAATCTGGAGGCCTGGACTATTGATCCGGAGATATGTGTTCAAATTCCACCACGGCAACTGGGAAATTTAAATTCAATTAATTAAATAAATCTGGGTATGAAACTACCGAATTGTCTGAAAAGACTATCTGGTTCACTAATGTCCTTTAGAGAAGGAATTCTGCTGTCCTTAGCCGATTCGTTCTTGCTATTGAGGGAGTGCAGCGAAGGTTCACCAGACTGATTCCAGGGATGGCTGGACTGACATATGAGGAGAGACTGGATCAACTGGGCCTTTATTTACTGGAGTTTAGAAGGATGAGAGGGGATCTCATAGAAACGTATGAGATTCTGACGGGACTGGACAGGTTAGATGCGGGAAGAATGTTCCCGATGTTGGGGAAGTCCAGAACCAGGGGACATAGTCTTAGGATAAGGGGTAGGCCATTTAGGACTGAGATGAGGAGAAACTTCTTCACGCAGAGAGTTACTAACCTGTGGAATTCCCTGGCACAGAGAGTTGTTGATGCCAGTTCATTGGATATATTCAAGAGGGAGTTAGATATGGCCCTTACGGCTAAAGGGATCAAGGGGTATGGAGAGAAAGCAGGAAAGGGGTACTGAGGGAATGATCAGCCATGATCTTATTGAATGGCGGTGCAGGCTCGAAGGGCCGAATGGCCTACTCCTGCACCTATTTTCTATGTTTCTATGATATGTGACTCCAGACCCATAGCAATGCGATTGACTCTTAACTGCCCTCTGAAATGGCCACACAGTTGTACCAAACTGCTACAAAGAAGTATGATGGACTGCATGGCTCAAGAAGCTGGTTCAAAGTCAATCAGAGATGGGCAATAAATGCCGGACATGCCAGCGATGCCTACATCCAGTGAACACATTTCTTTTTTAAAAGGTTAGAGATAAAACAAGTTGAAATATATTGAGGAGCGCAGGCGAAATATATCCCACTGTGTACCATTTGTTCATCTAATTTGTAAATAAAACCATTTGTTCAAAGCCAGAGTTTAATTCAGTAAGTGCATTTAGTAAGTGTCAGCCATGGCTAGTGGTAGCAAAGTTGGCTACCAGTAGCCATGATGGATTCAAGCCCCAATCCAGGGACTTGAGCAATTATCCAAGCTGATTCAGTGCGTACTTAAGGGGCTGGATTTTGGGCTTTTTGGATTTCGGGGAGTTAATTGCGGCGGGACATTAAAGTTAGCACCTGAAAATAGTTTGCGCCTCCAACTACAAGTTTCGGCGAAAACGTAAGTTGGAGGAGCGTTGGCGTTAAGTCAGGCGTTACACAACGGACTTTGTACGCCCGAGCTGAAACTTGCGGTGGTAAAGAAGTTTCATTGTTGTTTAGTGCCCTGCAACATAACGTTGTATATTGTACGGTTTTATTTTGGTGGGGGTTGTTTTTGTGACTTTGTTGCAGTAAAATTTATGACTCATCATTTGCCATTGGTGTGTTGTGCATCATTCCAACGTTTTACGGAGATGTGCCTTTATGGGGGTACATAGCGTGTCCAGTATTAGCTCTATCCCTCAGTTTCCTCCATATAGGAGACCCAGTCCATTATGCGACATGCGACTCTTGGTCCGACAGCATCTCCACGCTACTTCCCCTGTGGGTGGGGTGGCTCTCCAATGGGTGCCTCGCCAGGCTCCTCTTCATCATGCTCCTCCTCCTGAGGTGGGCCTGCAATCCCCACTGACAATGCCTGGCCTCTTATGATGGCCAAGCTGTATAACATGCTGCACATCATGATGAATTTGGATACCTGTTGAGTGGAGTATTGAAGGCTGCCTCCAGAGCGGTGCAGGCATCAGTCTGCCTGTAGGAGATGGCATATCTCTATCAGCACTTCCTTTCGGAAGTGCAGCCTTCTCACACACTGCTCCTCAGAGAGCTGGAGGTCTGAGCATTGGTGCCTGTAAACCCATGGGGGGTAAGCCTTTCTCCCCGGACATCTTCGGCCTCTCATCATCCACGGGCCGACACGGCCAAGAGCCCTTCCTCCAGCTTGACACAACCTGTAAATAGCATGGAGCACGATACACTGGTGAACTAGTAATGCCCCCATTAAATTCTCTCACTGAAGTTGTAAGGACAGTGTAATGGCAGATAAAAGTGAAGTTTGCAAGTTGGAGCTTCACGCAGCATTATATGCGCAACCATTGTAGTCAATGTGACCTCCGATGTCGGATCCTCATCCTCCATTTAAAAATGCTGCCACTATCGCCTGCCACACCCTGGGACTGCCTGTTTTTGTCAGGCGTTTCCTGGGGAGGGTGTTAAATGAGCCGTTAAGGCCGAATGATCCATCCGGGGGCAGTAGCACAGCATTGCACAATGATTGATGTCATCATCACGCTAAAAACGGAGGGCAGGGTGGTAAGTTTTTGCACCGGAGTAAACCAATAGCTGAATCTTCCGGCCAAGCGATAAATCCTGGACGCCCGGCATAACGCCCCAAAACAGCATTTAACGTCCCACCGGGGCTAACAGAGGCGCAAATGAGCCAAAAATCCAGCCCAAGGAGTGCTGCACTGTTGGAGGTGCCGTCTTTCGGATGAGAAGTTAAACTGAGGTCTCGCCTCATCTGCCCTCTCAGGTGGATGTAAAAGATCCCATGGCCACTATTTGGAGAAGAGATGGGGAGTTTTCATACAATGGTTACAGCACAGAAGGAGGCTATTCAGCCCGTGCCGGCTCTCTGCAAGAGCACTTCAGCTAGTCCCACTCCCCCGCTCTTTCCCCATAGCCCTGCAATTTTTTTTTCTTCAGGTACTTATCCAATTCCTTTTTGAAAGCCATGATTGAACCTGCCTCCACCACCCTTTCAGTGCTCCCTCAGTACTGCACTTGGAGTGTTAGCCTAGATTTTTGTACTCAGGTCTCTGGAGCTGGACTTGAGCCTACAGCCCTCTGACTCAGAGGCAAGTGTGCATCCACTGAGTCACATCTGACATTGTATAAATAAGGAAATAGAATCTAAAAGCAAAGAGATCATGCTAGAACTTTATAAATCACTAATTAGACCTCAGCTGGAATATTGTGGCCAAATCTGGACACTGCAATCCAGGAAAGATGTAAAGGCCTTAGAATGGGGGTACACAGGAGGTTTACCAGGATGTGACCAAGGATGAGGGACTTCAGTTATGAAGAGCGGTTTGAAAAGTTTACATTGTTCTGCTCGGAACAGAGAATGTTAAGAGTTGGCCTAATAGAGATTTTCAACTTCTGCGGTGCTGCAAAAGCAGGCATTATGGGATTGGCTGCCCCTCAAACACCATGCCTGATTTTCCTTTCCACTGACTGGGCATATCATTGGATGGTTTGATAATGCCTGTTCTGCACTGCCAAAGTTTAATTTTAGCCCTGGTGTCTTTCTCTCATACTGTCCTGTTGCTCCCTCTCACACTCTCTCACCATCTCTCTCGCTACCTATCCCTCTCTGTAATGCTTTCTTACTGCTGCTCTCACTCTGTCATTCTTAGTAGCTTTCACTACCTACATCGCTTTCTCTCTCTCTCTTGCTGTCTCTCAGTCTCTCTTTCTCACAATCGCTCTCTCGTCTCTCTTTCTCGTCTCTTTCACTTTCTCTTTCTCACCGTCACTCACTATGTCTCTCTCTTGCTGCCTCTCACTCACTCTGGCTCTCTCTTGCTGTCTCTCTCTCTCACTCTCTGTCTCACTCACTCTCTATGTCTCTCCCACTCTCTGTCTTTCCCCACTCTCTGTCTCTTCCCCACTCTCAGGGACTCAGCTTTCCCAAGTATTTGCACCGTTTTTTGGGGAGTAGGCTGCTTTTTCTGGCCTAACTTAAAAATCCCCAGTTTCCCCAATCAATTTGCACCAGTGTAACTGACTTAGTTACATTTTTTTTAGGTAAGTTTTTTTTCTCAAAAAGGGGCGTTACCAGCCACCTACGCCAGTTCTCCCCATTTAGGCAACTTTGGCCAGCTAATAGTTATTCCATTTCTACTTTGGCCAGCGTATGTGGCCACTCGAGAAAACCCATGCAGACAGTTAAAGAAACCAGCACAGGAAGAAAATCGGCACAGGTAAGTGCAACAGATGCCCGGACAGCAGCAGCAGGAAAAGTAAGAGAGTGGGGGAGGAAGAGAGAGGTGAGGGGAGGTAGAGGGGGTGGGGGGAAGCCTTTGACCGGGAGGGAGGAGACCACTCGGCCTGGACTAGGGGCGGGGGAGCAGACCGGGAGGCCACTCGGCCAGAGCTAGGGGCAGGAGAACTCACCGGCAGGAGAAGCAACCGGTGGGGACCGAGAATGGGACTGGATCAGCAAGCCCTTCCGGCAGGGTTGGAGGTAAGTTGCTATTGTGTTGCTATGTGTTTTTCAATTCTTTTAATGTGTCGCGAGGTGGCTGTATGCTTGTGTCCCTGGTTACCATGGCAGCCTAATCTTTTTGGCGCAGATCAAGGCTCCACCCCCCTCGGGTTAGGCCACGCCAAAATGAAGAGCTCCTAAGGGGAAACTTACAACACTTTTTTTTGACGTACTTGGGCCACAAAAAATCGGGCGGAACTCTTCAGGTACGCCAAAAAAATGCTTTGGGGAAAATTGAGCTCTCTGTCACTCTCTCTTGCTATCTCTCTCTCACTCGGTCTCTCTCACTCTCTGTCTGTCCCTGTCTCTCTGTCTGTCCCTGTCTGTCTCTGTCTGTCTCTCTGTTTGTCTCTCTCTCATTGCATCTTGCACAGCTCTCTCTTTCTGTCTTTGTCTCTCTCACTCTCTGTGAGTCTCCCACTCTGTCTCTCTACCACTCTCTGTCTCTCTCTCACTCTCTGTCTACTTCTCTCTCACTGTCTCTCTCCCTCACTCTCTCTGGCTCTCACTCTCTGGCTCTCTCTTGCTGTCTCTCACTCTCTCTTGCTGTCACTCTCTCACTCTCTATCTCTGCCTCTCTCCCACTCTCTGTCTCTCTCCCACTCTCTGTCTCTCTCAGAGGATCGTGAATCTTTGGAATTCGCTACCCCAAAAAGCGGTGGAGGCTGGGTCATTGAATATATTTAAGGCAGAGATAGACAGATTTTTGAATGATAAGGGAGTAAAGGGTTATGGGGAGCGGGCAGGGAAGTGGAGCTGAGTCCATGATCAGATCAGCCATGATCTTATTGAGTGGTGGAGCAGGCTCGAGGGGCCAGATGGCCTACTCCTGTTCCTATTTCTTATGTTCTTAATTTCTGTCTCTCTCACCCTGTGTCTCTCTCTCTTTCTCTCTCTGGCTCTCTCACTCTCTCTGGCTCTCTTGCTCTCTCTGGCTCTCTCTTGCTGTCTCTTTCTCACTCTCTGTCTCTCTCACTCTCTGTCTCTCTCCCACTCTCTCATTCTGTCTCTCTCTCACTCTCTCTGTCTCTCTTTCTCACTCTCTCTCTCTCTTTCTCACTCTCTGTCTCTCTCCTAATCTCCGCGTCTCTCTCCCATTCTCCGTGTCTCTCTCCCATTCTCCGTGTCTCTCTCCCACTCTCTGTCTCTCTCCCACTCTCCGTGTCTCTCTCCCACTCTCCGTGTCTCCGTGTCTCTCTCCCACTCTCCATGTCTCTCTCCCACTCTCTGTCTCTCTCCCACTCTCTGTCTCTCTCCCACTCTCTATATCTCTCTCCCACTCTCTGTCTCTCTCCCACTCTCACTCTCTCTCTGTCACTCACTCTAACAGAGAGACCTGGAGTATACGTGCACAGATCTTTAAAGGTGGCAGCACATTTGAGAGGGCTGTTAAAAAAGCATGTGAGATCCTTGGCTTTATTTATAGAGGCATAGAGTACCCAAGCAGGAAATTATGCTAAACCTTTATAAAATATTGGTTAGGCCTCAGCTGGAGTCTTGTGTTCAATTCTGGGCACCACACTTTAGGAAAGATGTTAAAGCCTTTGAGAGGGTGCAGAAGAGATTTACTAGAATGGTATGATATCCTTGATGATGATTCACATGGATTCGAATTGGAGCACAGTGTCTAGCTATATTCCTAATCTTTGCAATACTATATGTATAGGCAATTAAACAGAGAATAATAATGTGGTTCACATTGTGTGGAATAGCATGTGGTGTCTCCCTCAGGAAACTAATTGTGGCCTCAATAAAGTATAACAGAATAATGTATGGACACTAAACTGGGTGGCGGTGTGAGCTATGAGGATGACGCTAAGAGGCTGCATGATGACTTGGACAGGTTAGGTGAGTGGACAAATGCATGGCAGATGCAGTACAATGTGGATAAATGTGAGGTTATCCACTTTGGGGGCAAAAACACGAAGGCAGAATATTATCTGAATGGCGGCAGATTAGGAAAAGGGGAGATGCAGCGAGACCTGGGTGTCATGATTCATCAGTCATTGAAGGTTGGCATGCAGGTACAGCAGGCGATGATGAAGGCAAAAGGTATGTTGGCCTTCATAGCTAGGGGATTTGAGTATAGGAGCAGGGAAGTCTTACTGCAGTTGTACAGGGCCTCAGTTTTGGTCTCCTAATCGGAGGAAGGACGTTCTTGCTATTGAGGGAGTGCAGCGAAGGTTCACCAGACTGATTCCAGGGATGGCGGGACTGACATATGAGGAGAGACTGGATCAACTGGGCCTGTATTCACTGGAGTTTAGAAGGATGAGAGGGGATCTCATAGAAGCATATAAAATTCTGACAGGACTGGACAGGTTAGATGCAGGAAGAATGTTCCCAATGTTGGGGAAGTCCAGAACCAGGAGACATAGTCTTAGGATAAGGGGTAAGCCATTTAGGACTGAGATGAGGAGGAACTTCTTCACTCAGAGAGTTGTTAACCTATGGAATTCCCTACTGCAGAGAGTTGTTGATGCCAGTTCATTGGATATATTCAAGAGGGAGTTAGATATGGCCCTTGCGGCTAAAGGAATCAAGGGGTATGGAGAGAAAGCAGGAAAGGGGTACTGAGGTGAATGATCAGCCATGATCTTATTGAATGGTGGTGCAGGCTCGAAGGGCTGGATGGCCTACTCCTGTTCCTAATTCTTATGTTCTTATGTTCTTATGTTCTTATTAATGTTGGGGAAGTCCAGAACCAGGGGTCACAGTCTAAGGTTAAGAGGTAAGCCATTTAGGACCGAGATGAGGAGAAACTTCTTCACCCAGAGAGTGGTGAATCTGTGGAATTCTCTACCACAGAAAGTTGTTGAGGCCAATTCACTAAATATATTCAAAAAGGAGTTAGATGTAGTCCTTACTACTAGGGGGATCAAGGGATATGGCAAGAAAGCAGGAATGGGGTATTGAAGTTGCATGTTCAGCCATGAACTCATTGAATGGCGGTGCAGGCTCGAAGGGCCGAATGGCCTACTCCTCCACCTATTTTCTATGTTTCTATGTTTCTATGCACCTATTTTCTATGTTTCTATGTTTCTAACAGAGTGCTTATATATCCCCTTAACTTTCTCCATTCCACATATTAAGTGAGAGAGTGAAATCTGCCCATAACACTCTGATGGCTTTTAAATGCACGTTAAAAGATGAAGTGATTTATTGAGAATCATGTTTGGGCATTTCTACATGTTCTATTCAAGTGTCTAGAATAGTCCGCAGCATGCATAATGGCACAGCCAGTGGCCAATGTATGGACCCTGCCAATATTGTAGTTTGTAAATAATTCTGATTGCCATCGTTCCATAAGACCTGATTCATTAATATACCAATATGTTATTGTATAAAGATGTTTACTAGTGGCAGATTATAATGTTTACCCCTCTCCAGTTACCTAAATTTCCACAATGGTTTTTTTCAGGTTTGTTTAATTCTCTAATCCATTCCAAGGACCATTTTTTCAGCAAATCTTGCCATAATACTTCACTGGAGGATTGGGCAGTACAAAGATCTATCTTATGTTGTTCTTTGCCAATACCACCATTGCAGCGAATTCCGGGCCAATATTTCAGTGAGCAAGTGCTCAATCCATGAAGCAAGCTCCTCGGGAGATGCTGGAAGCAGTTAGCAGTGATTCAGTCAAATGCAAATTAGATAATTTCTTTCAGAAAATAACATTTTGTGAAGCAGCATCTGAGTAAATTGAAACATGACATGGTAATTGTAGCATGCTTGGGCAGAAACAGCTAACTTTGGACCTATGGTTCCTATAGCTCTCCACTATTGGGGTTTTGCTTGCCTCATGTACGGGTCTGTTGTAGACTAATTGATAGAAATCGATTGCTATGATTAGTCAACAACTCCATTATCATTGTATCATGTAACTATCAGGATGGTAGAAGGTGAACTAGATAGACATTAGTCTTTTTTCATCTAGCAATTCCTATGTTCCTAAGTCAGTTTTCTGAAAGATAAATGATATAGGGAAAAGCAGCTTGTAAAACAGAATTGAAGCCTGGTAATTGGTACATGACAATGTCAAATTAAAACGTATCATTTGTGATATTCCCTCCATTAAACAAAATACCAGTACTAATCTATATATTATAGAGTTATATTCTTATATTTCACAGTGCAAAATAGTCGAAGTCTGTTAATTGGGACATCATGCATGAAATTGGAATGTCCCACTTATCAGATTGTCTCCATTAAGCAAAATACCAATACTGATTTAAACACACAGTGAATTAAACGGTGCTCAATAATTTCCTCATTAAATGAATGATCGTATTAATTGTACTTGCATTTTTGATGCAAAGCGGTGCAAATATCCTTAATTTTTAAGCAGAATTTAAATTGAGATACTAGAAGTCCTTTAAAAAATGCAGGGGATAAATACTTAGAACTATATGATGGGAAGATTAAATATTGTGAAGAGATAAACTTTGTGCAGATCTATAGTTGTGAAAATTATGATTGCCAGTTAAACCGAGAGTGTGAACAAAGTCAAGAAATTGAAGGCTATCTCACCAAAAATGGGAATTGTTTGCAGCTTACAAACACAAATAATAAAGCAAGCTGAAGGGATGAAATAGATTTACAAACATATTCAAGAAGCAAATGGAACTTGCTACTTCGGTATCACCCTAGCTGACACACTCACTTGCTGTAAAATGTCATCTCTACAGACTTGTTTTAAGGTAAGAATAGACTAAGAAACTCAAAGCTAAGGCAATAGTTTTCAAGCTTGTCTTTACAGGTGTCAGCTGTGGCTCAGTGGGTAGCACTCTCGCCTCTGAGTCAGTAAGTCATGATTTTAAGTCCCACTCCAGAGACATGAGCGCAAAATCCAGACTGACACTTTAGTGCAGTAGTGAGGGAGTGCTGCACTGTTGAAGGTGCCGTCTTTCAGATGTATTCGCTGACTTACATTGGCTCCTGGTTCAGCAACACCTCAATTTCAAAATTCGCACCCTTGTTTTCAAATCCCTCCATGGCCCCGTCCCTCTCTATCTCTAGAATCTCTCCAGCCCCACAACCCACCAAGATATCTGTGCTCCTTGAATTCTGCCCTCTTGAGCATCCCTGATTATAAACATTCAACCATTGGTTGCCGTGCCTTCTGTTGCCTAGGCCCTAAGCTCTGGAATTCCCTGCCTAAACCTCTCTGCCTCTCTTTCCTCCTTTAAGGCACTCCTTAAAACCTACCTCTTTGATCAAGCTTTTAGTCATCTACCCTAATTTCTCCTTATATGGCGCAGTGTCAAATTTATTTGTCTTATAATACTCCTGTGAAGCATCTCGGGATGTTAAAGGCACTATATAAATACAAGTTGTTATTGTACATTAATTCGAGGCCCTCTCAGGTAGACATCTAAGATCCCATGGCACTATTCAAAGAAGAGCAGGGGAGTTCTCCTTGTGTCCTAGCCAATATCTATATCTCAACCAACATCACTAAAACAAATCATCGAGTCATTTATCGCATTGCTGTGTGTGGAACCTTGCTGTGCGCAATATTGGCTGCCACATTTCCTACATTACAACAGTGGCTACACTGCAAAAATACTTCATTGGCTGTAAAGCACTTTACGACATCCTGAGGTCATGAAAGGCGCTATATAAATACGAGTTCTTTCTTTACATCTGAAAGTAGTAGAATAGTACAGATGGAGACATGATCTAATTGAATGGTTGAACTGGCTCGAAGGGCTGAATGGCTCACTCCTGTTCCTATTTTCCAATTTCCTTTATTCTATTTTAAATGAAGCTGAAAATAACTTGTTACTGAGTCCTCTTTTCTTTTTATACATTTCTGTGTTCAGTTTTCATTATTTTCAAATAAATGTTTGAAATTAATCTGTCTCTTGCTCGTGTTAGTTCCCATTTCCATCCCTTGTTCCCTTATCTTTATTTTTGCTAAATCTTCACTTGTTTTTGCGGCAGTCTCCCTGGTTTTTATCTCCATGATCTTCTGTGATGGAAGCTGCTCCCATATCTCTTTGTAGTGGCTGTTGCACTGAGTGTTTAACTAACTTTTGGTGTTTCTACCGAAGGTTCTCCTAGTCATTGAACCAAGTTTATTTAAGCACAAGATAGCTTCACACTTCCAGAATAATAAAGAAGAAATAATTTGCATCGAAATAGCACCTTTCATGACCTTAGTATGTCCCAAAGTGCTTTACAGCCAATGAAATAATTTTGAAGTGTAGCCATTGTTGTAATGTAGGAAACATGACAGCCAATTTGTGCAGGTGCTATATATCTCTGCATTCCCCGCAAACCAAAAATGCTAAATGTTTAAGGAAGCACTGGTTAAAGACTCACATCATTGACTGATTTTGTCATTTAATTGATAAAATCAGTGTTCATAGTAAACAAGCACTGTAGATAAATATTGTCGAATAGAACCCAGGGACTAGCTAGAGGAACACCGTTTCAGCCACATCCACTAATTTTGGTAGAAAACGCCATGAACACAATATAGTTAAATGTACTTCACACATGTATATTTACTTAACAAACATCTTCCACCATTCAATAACCAAAGAAGCAAAGCACTCACAGTGATCAAAAAACTTTTGTACACTCTGCTTTTCGTCTTGCTGTTTTACCAACAAATGCACAAAAAGGTTAAAGTTCACATGCAGATGCAATGCAAATATGAGTATTGAGATCATGCCAACAACAGTATCTATTACTTATTTTTTATTTACTTATCTGGATTTCCAATAGTCACATGTGGCTGGTACTAACAGAAACATAGAAACATAGAAAATAGGTGCAGGAGCAGGCCATTCGGCCCTTCGAGCCTGCACCACCATTCAATATGATCATGGCTGATCATGCAACTTCAGTATCCCACTCCTGCCTTCTCTCCTGGCTATCTGTCTCAGTGGATAAAATAACAAGAAAAAGAAAGACTTGAATTTATATAGTGCCTTTCACAACCACCAGCCGTCCCAAAGCGCTTTACAGCCAATGAAGTACTTGATGAAGTGTAGTCACTGTTGTAGGAAACAACAATATAATCAGTTTCAGCATAACAATTACGATCCAGAAGTGCTACAATTAGCATATTCAATGTGGTGTTAAGACGGTGCCATGGCCCCCCCCGATCTGTGAGAACAGCTCCGCAGGTTGGGAGATAAAAGAGCTGGAGCATACCACTTCAACCTCCAGCGCGAGCTGCTCCAAGTATGTGATGATTTTGAGATGGGTGACTGGGTGATGTCATCAAAACCCTGGTCGCCATTTTGGAACGTGGGCAGGAACATCGGCGGGGCCCAGGTACAGAGGAATGGGAAGGTTGGGTGGATGAGTGGCGAGAGTTTGTGGCGAGATGCGGTGAATGTTTGTGGCGGAGCAGCAGCACGAGATCGTGGCGGAGGTGTGGCAAATGAAGGTACGGGGCCCAGAAGAGCCGAGGGCCCAGGGGCAGCATGGGCCAGCCCACACTGCGATATGTGTGTGCCTGCTAGATCCGTGCATCAGAGCAGGTCTCCAGTCGTCTTGATTAACCCTTGCCACTGGACCAAGACCTAGCTCTGTCAAACCCGTGTGGTGGCTGGTGTGCAACGGTCACCATCCGTTAAAAAATATTCATGCACAGGCATCTTCCACTGGAGTTCAGGACTGGAACATCAGGTCCTCCATCGAAACATGAGTCCTGCCATAAGTCCCACCCTGCTTCCAACTCATTGGCTGACACAATGGTTTCAAAAGACACTTTGCAGTTAAGCATAGTGAAATTTATTCTAACCGAGGCAAATTTTTTTTTTAACCACATCTCATTGGACGGTTCCTCCTTCTCTGGTTCTGCCACCGCTGATTTCTGCAATCTCAACAGCAACAGCAGACTAGGGAAAAGTGTCTTGAAACAAACTACAAAACATTTAATATCTCCAACCTAGGTGTAAGTGTAGGAAAGTTTAAACTTTTTAAACAATTATTCTTACGCAATTCGGATAATACACACTGTTTTGTACGAATACAAAACATTTTTAAGTTGCTGTTTTTCCTAAGACATACCCATTCCATAACATCTGCCAATTTCTGAATTGGCCAAAAAAGTTTCTGAACTGCCTGACCTGCAACTGACTCCAGTGTTCATTTCAAGAAGCCCCAGTAATCCCACCTGTTAGCCTTAAAACGCGCCTTTATTCTGATTAGTATTTCTACATGGTATGATGTACCCGTTCTTATAAAACAGTAAAAATAAAGCATTCTGATAAAAGGCCACGACCTGAAACATTCTCTCTTGTTTCGCCCTCCACAGATGCTGCCTGAGCTGTTGAGTCTTTCCAACATTTTCTCCTGTTATTTCTTATAAAACATAGAAACATAGAAAATAGGTGCAGGAGTAGGCCATTCGGCCCTTCGAGCCTGCACCACCATTCAATATGATCATGGCTGATCATGCAACCTCAGTACCCCTTTCCTGCTTTCTCTCCATACCCCTTGATCCCTTTAGCCATAAGGGCCACATCTAACACTCTTTTGAATGCAAGGAGTATATCGTTTGACTTACCATGAACAGCACTGTAGGAGATTCTCTTGTGCGTCTATAAATGAAATAAATGGAAGGAAAGTCACGAGTTGGTGGTGCAACATTTCTTGAAATGCATTCTTGGAGTGTAGCTGGAGCACAGAAGCAGAACATGAGTGAGCTTTCTGACTGGAATTTTCTGGTTCTCCTTTCAGAGGCCCATCATTTTCCATCCATTAAAATGAATGGGCCAGTGAGCACAGAAAGCCCCTGCCATTAATACAACACATTTCCATCAGCAAATAACATTACCTCCTGAAACACTCAAAAATTCATTGTCTCAATTGTTTAGAAGAGTCCAGTGGAAAGGCCCAGTGAGACAAGCAAATTCTACTGTAAAAAATGTATAAAATATAAAGATTGGACTTTCATATTTATGGTACATGGATCATGCGGTAAACAACTCTTTGAAAATACAACAACAACAACAACTTGTATTTATATAGCACCTTTAAAATGCTAACGGGATTGGACAGGTTAGATGCAGGAAGAATGTTCCGATGTTGAGGAAGTCCAGAACCAGAAGTCACAGTCTAAGGATAAGGGGTAAGCCATTTAGGACCGAGATGAGGAGAAACTTCTTCACTCAGAGAATTGTGAACCTGTTCTCTACCACAGAAAGTTGTTGAAGCCAGTTTGTTAGATATATTCAAAAGGGAGTCAGATGTGGCCCTTACAGCTAAAGGGATCAAGGGGTATGGCGAGAAAGCAGGAATGGGGTACTGAAGTTGCATGATCAGCCATGATCATATTGAATGGTGGTGCAGGCTCGAAGGGCCGAATGGCCAACTCCTGCACGTATTTTCTGTGTTACTATGTTTAGTATAGTGAATGCAATAAAAATTTGATACTGAGCCGCATAAGTAGAAATTAGTGCATGTGACCAAAAGCTTGGTCAAAGAGGTATGTTTTAGGAGCACCTTGAAGGAGGTAAGAGAGGTGGAGAGGCGGAGAGGTTTAGGCAAAGAGTTCCAGAGCTTGGGGCCTAGGCAACAGAAGGCACGGTCACCAATAGTTGAGCAATTATAATCAGGGATGCCCAGGAGGGCAGAATTAGAGGAGTGCAGACGTCTCAGGTGGGGGAGAGGGCAGATTGTGGGGCTGGAGGAGATTACAGAGATAGAGAGGGGGCGAGGCCATGGAGGGATTTGAAAATAAGGATGAGAATTTTGAAATCGAGGTGTTGCTTAACCGGAAGCCAATCTAGGTCAGCGAACATAGGGGTGATGGATGAGCGGGACTTGGGGTGAGTTAGGACATGGGCAGCCGAGTTTTGGATCACCTCTAGTTTACATAGGGTAAAATATGGGAGGCCAGCTAGGAGTACGTTGGAATAGTCAAGTCTAGAGGTAACAAAGGCATGGGTGAGGGCTTCAGCAGTGGATGAGCTGAGGCAGGGGTGATGATGGGTGATGTTACGGAGGTGGAAATAGTTGGTCTTACTTATGCTGTGGATATGTAGTCGAAAGCTCATTTCAGGGTCAAATATGACACCAAGGTTGCGAATAATCTGGTTCAGCCTCAGACAGGAGTTGGGGAGAGGGATGGAGTCCGTGGCTAGGGAACGGAGTTTGTGGCGGGGACAGAAATCAATAGCTTTGGTCTTCCCAATATACAATTGGAGAACATTTCTACTCATCCAGAACTGGATGTCGGACAAGCAATCTGACAATTTAGAGACCATGAAGGGGTTGAGAGAAGTGGTGGTGAGGTGGAGCTGAGTGTCATCAGTGCACATATGGAAACTGATGCTGTGTTTCCGGATGATGTCACCAAGGGGCAACATGTCGATGAGAAATAGGAGGAGGCCAAGGATAGATCCTTAGGAGACACCAAAGGTAACGATGCGAGATCGGGAAGAGAAGCTGTTGCAGGTCATTCTCTGGCTACGATTAAATAGATAAGAATGGAACCAGGCGAGTGCAGTCGCATCCAGCTAGACGATGGTGGGAGAGGCGTTGGAGAAGGATAGAGTGGTCAACCATGTCAAAGGCTGCAGACAAGTCAAGAAGGACGAGGAGTGATAGTTTGCCTTTGTCACAGTCACAAAGGATGTCATTTGTGAACAAGATGAGATACTGTGGCAGGCGCGGAATCCGGATTGGAGGGATTCAAACATGGAATTGTGGGAAAGATGGGCATGGTAATAGTAACCTTAATAGATTTTGTAGTTAAGTAACCTCGGGAAAAAGTTGAAGAAATCATGCTTTATCTTTGAGGAGTTTGATTGGCAAATGAACATATGGCTGCTTTAATAAATATAAATAGCAAAAACAGCTACTGATATTTGTCATTTGCAAAATTATGTCAGAAAAATTCCAAAACTTCATGGTTTACATTGTTTGCAGGTTCTTGCAGAAGAATGTGGTTAACCTCACTGGGGTTTTCTAGTGGACTGCAAACAGATGGGTCCTACTAACAGCGAGTTGTGGCGTGTTATACCTATGGAGCCATAATAAAGAGGGTTGTACAGTGATAGATTAACATGGACACCCGCCTATCACGAGGAAGCAAAACAATTACAGGGCAGCCCAACTCAACTAGCCAAGGACTGCAAATTGGAGTTTGGGCTCATGGACGCAGAAATATGCCTTTCTAGGATTTGCAACACAGCACAGGCAATTCTATCAATACAAATAAGCACTTACGTGAAATGCTTAATTTTCTATG